>NC_041390.1:110851771-111021644 GCF_002162155.2 Triticum dicoccoides
GCCGCCCGTGCTCGCCGGCCCGGTCCCCGCGCCGCCCTGCACCATCCTCCTCCTCGCCGGCTCTCCGCTCCGGCGCCGCCCCGCGGTCCACCCCGGCGACCCCGAGCTCCGGCGACAACGACCACTCCGGCGCCCGAGCTGCTACAGTGCGTGTGCGCTAGATCTGGATCGGGGTGAACAGTAACCCTAGGGTTGACCCCGAATTTTTCCTAAGTCTGCAGTTCAAGTGCTCATGTTCATGGCCTCGTAACTTTGCATCCGTAGCTCCGATTCATGCATGTAGCATATCAAAATGTTCACCTCAGAGAGTGCATCATTTCATTCCATTGCATCATTTTCATTTGAGTTCATCTTGATGCCCGAAATACTGTCAGAAGAGGGCTACTTGAGATAATTGTTAGATCTGCTACTCCATTTAGGTTTTTGTCATTTTTGCCATGATTAATGTGTGCATGATATGCCCCTGATTTCTACATATTTTTTGTTAAGGTTTTTGTCATATTTCCAGAGGCGCAACCCATGTATTTTTGTGATGTGTATGGTGACTAGCACAAGCTTGCAAAGTGGTGCACTTACTAATTCTGTTTTCAGGGACTTAGCAATTCCACTAAGTCCTTGATCTGTTTATCTCATATGGCCATATGTTCATGTTGTTTCCTAGTGATCCGTTCCTCTTTTGAGGATGATCAGTAAGGATGTTTTGTTAATATTGTAGTGCTCTATCCATCCATGTCTTTGTTTGCAATTATGGAGCACCCTAGCTTGAGTCAATCAAGCTCTACTTTTGCTACTTTGTGAATCTGGGTAGATTGTCAACTTGTTTGCATTTTTGCCGATGATGTTGTAGTTGATCCGTGCATGCTATGCTATTATTCTTGCCATGTCTAGCTTGCATTTTGTGTGTTCTTGATAGATGTATGCTTAGCTCTCCATGACTTGCACCGTAGTGAGTGCATCGAGCTCGTAAACATGCCTACTTGAGTTATATTTCAGCATGCTCCAGTTTTCACCAAGTCTAAAAAACTGATTATGTTTTTGCTATGTTCGCATGCTTGTAATTGTATTTTTTGATCCTTTTTGGCTCAAGGTCACTAAGGGACTTTTGTTAAGCTCCTTGAGTAGCTCCATGCCATGCTTTACCTTTCCATGTTCAGGTCCTGTAGCATATAGTTTTGTTGCTCTGAAGAGTGCCACCTGATCTGAAATTCCAGACAAGTGTTAATTTCACTAAGTCTGAGATCTGTTTGCCATATGCTTTTTTTAGCCATGCTTGTTTGAACCTGTTAATGGATGAATTGGCCGTAGCTCAGTGCTAGACTTTGGTTAAGCATCTTGAATGCATCCCTGCCATGTATTTTGTTGTCATGTTTGGGTGCAGTAGCATGTTCATCTCGTTGCATTTAGATGGCTACTTGCTGTAAATCGCAGACCGGTGTCATTTTTGAATCGCTTGCCATTTCCAAACCGTAACTCCGATTCCGGCGTTCTTTATATCGTTTTCAAGCGATTTCATCTCATCTTTCCAGTGGCACACTTGGATTTCCAAGTTGAAGCCAGGTTCATGCATCCCTTGTCAAATCTTGCATATACATCCCGCATAGCATATCTTCTTTGCATCATATTGCTTGATCCTTGCACGTGGTTGATTGTATCTTTGTTGCTTGTTTGTCTTGTTTGGGTAGATCCGGGAGACGAGTTCGCTAACGAGGAGCCCGTTGAGTTTGCTTTCGAGGATCCAGTCAACTCTGACAACTGTGCAGGCGAGATGATCATACCCTCGAAATCACTACTATCTTTGCTATGTTAGTTTGCTCGCTCTTTTGCTATGTCAATGCTACGATGCCTACCACTTGCTTTCAAGCCTCCCAAATTGCCATGTCATACCTCTAACCCACCATGTCCTAGAAAACCGTTGATTGGCTATGTTACCGCTTCGCTCAGCCCCTCTTATAACGTTGCTAGTTGCAGGTGAAGATTGGAGGCCGTTCCTTGTTGGAACATTTATTTACTTGTTGGGATATCATTATATTATCTTGTTATCTTAATGCATCTATATACTTGGTAAAGGTTGGAAGGCTCGGCCTCTCGCCTAGTGTTTTGTTCCACTCTTGCCGCCCTAATTTCTGTCATATTGGTGTTATGTTCCCGGATTTTGCGTTCCTTACGCGGTTGGGTTATAATGGGAACCCCTTGATAGTTCGCCTTGATTAAAGCTTTTCAAGCAATGCCCAACCTTGGTTTTACCATTTGCCACCTAACCTCTTTTCCCCTTGGGTTTCCGGAGCCCGAGGGTCATCTTATTTTAAACCCCCCAGGCCAGTGCTCCTTTGAGTGTTGGTCCACCTGTCAGCTGCCGGTGGCCACCAGGGGCAACTCTGGGCTGGCCTACCCGTACCTAAGACAATCTGAGTGTGCCCTGAGAAAGAGATATGTGCAGCTCCTATCAGGATTTGTCAGCACATTCGGGCGGTGTTGCTGGTCTTGTTTTAACCTGTCGAAGTGTCTTGAAGAACCGAGATACCGAGTCTGATTAGAACGTCTTGGGAGGAGGTCTATTCCTTCGTTGACCGTGAGAGCTTGTCATGGGCTAAGTTGGGACTCCCCTATAGGGTTTTGAACTTTCGAAAGCCGTGCCCGTGGTTATGGGCAGATGGGAATTTGTTAATGTCCGGTTGTAGATAACTTGAACCTTAACTTAATTAAAATGAATCAACTGAGTGTGTTACCATGATGGCCTCTTCTCAGCAGAGTCCGGGAAGCGGACACGGTGTTGGAGTAATGTTTGCGCAGGTTGTCTCTCTAGTTTCTCGCTCGCGCTTTGCCTCCTCTTCTCGCTCTCTTTTGCGAATAAGTTAGCCACCATATTTGCTAGTCGCTTGCTGCAGCTCCACTCATATTTACCTTGCCTTACCTATAAGCTTAAATAGTCTTGATCGCGAGGGTGCGAGATTGCTGAGTCCCTGTGGCTCACAGATTACTATTACCCCAGATGCAGGGCCCGATGATTCTGCTCCAGGAGACGTGTTTGAGCTCAAGTGGGAGTTCGACGAAGACTCTCAACGTTACTATGTTTCCTTTCCTGATGATCAGTAGTGGTGCCCATATGGGGGTGAACGGGACCGTGTCGCATGTTGGGTTATCTTTTATTTTGGCGTCGTAGTCGGGCCATGAGTGTTTGGATGATGTAATGTTATTTATGTACTTGATTGACGTGGCGAGTGTAAGCCAACTATGTTATCTCCCCTTTTATTATCTATATTACATGGGATGTTGTGAAGATTACCTAACTTGCGACATATGCCTTCAATGCGATTATGCCTCTAAGTCATGCCTCGACACGTGGGAGATATAGTCGCATCGAGGATGTTATAAGTTGGTAATCAGAGCCTTCCCCGACCTTAGGAGCCCCATTGCTTGATCATTTTTAGCGGTCGAGTTGTGTCTAGAAAAATGTTTTGAGTCATTTAGGAATTATATATCGGAGAGTTTATGAATTCTTTTTACTTCCCAGTCTCCTCATTGCTCTGGTAAGGCATCCTGACGTAGAGTTTTGACTCTTCTCTTCTCAAATTTCACTAAATTTTTTTTAGGATCACGCGGGTAACTTGGAATCGTTCCGATGGTTTTATGATGAGAACATTGTCTTGGTGCCTCCTGTCAGGGGTTTTGTGGAAGTGTCCCGGGGAGTTGAGCTCTGAGGTGTTGTCATCATAATTTTATCGTTGCAGTTCTGGAATACCTGAGTTTAGTACGCTGACATCGAAAATCTCTTTTATGTAGTTCGTTGGTGAGATAACCTCGACGCCACCCAGTACTGGGGCGGGAGTTCAGAAGTATCTCCATAACTTGTATAACGGATGCTTTTCGAAGGTTGAGGTAGATGGTTTCCGAAGGTTTCTTGGTTATGTGTTGAAGGATGGATACAGCTGGATGTAGGATTTGCTAGATTTGGGTGAGATATTATGCTTCCCCTGTATCCCCAACACCTGATTGCATAACCGGAAAGGTTCGGGAGTTTCATAGGTGGGAATTCTAGTAGCTCTAGTTCTTCTTCCACGGATATTGGTTTGAGATTGGGATTTCTTACCGATTATTCGTTCTTGATCCGTACCTTGTTGATTTATTTCTCTACCTTAATTCTACGTGGCTTCTCAATTTATGGATATGTGACCATTTTAAGAGGAATGCATTCGTTCATTTTGTTCGGATGTGAAGACTATATGTTGCAATTTTCATTCCGTTGGATTCAGCTTCAATATTTGTCTATCAAGGTGCTAATGGTGGTCAACCTCTTCAGGATGGCTCCTCCAACGCACACGACTCTGAATCCTAATCCACCTCCACCTCCTCCGGAGGCATGGAAAGCTGTGATGGCCGCAACCAATGCAAACACACAGTTGATCATGCAAATTCTTCAAGAGCGATATCAAGGCAACCAAGGGAATCAAGGCAACAATCAGAATCACTTTGCTACACTCAACCAGTTCCTTGCTAACGGGCCAAAGACTTTCAGCAATTGTGTTGAGGCAATCGATGCTGACGATTGGCTAGTGGATCTGTGCAAGCATTTCGAGTGCAGTAACGTCAGGCCTGAGAACTTTGTCAAGTTCGCTTCCTTCCAACTCAAAGATCAAGCTGCAGAATGGTTCCAGCAGTACAAGGACTCCAGAGGTGGACGTGTTATCACTTGGGATGAATTTCGTCAAGATTTCCGAGCTCATCATATTCCTCAGAGCATGGTTGAAAGCAAGCGTGAGGAATTCCGCAACCTGAAGCAAGGCTCTTTGTCTGTCTATGACTACAACAAGTTGTTCCAGAAGCTCGCCCGCTTTTCCAAGCAGGACGTCCCTGATGAGAAGAGCATGATATATCAGTTCAGGGGTGGTCTCAGAGAAGAAATTCAGCTAGCTCTTGTTCTCTTTAAGCCCTTGAGGTACGATGAGTTCTACAACATGGCACTGAAGCAAGAGGACGCTCAGTTGAGGTGTGATGCTTCCAAGAAGAGAGTCAGAGATGTTACTCCTTCTTCCTCTACTCAAGTGGCCAAGCAGCAGAAGTATTGGCTTCCTCCTCCTCCGTTCCGTCAGCCGTATCAGCAGAAGAGCAAAGGTGGCAGTGGATCTTCCCACCCACCCAACCCTGGCTTTTAGAACAAGACTTCGTCTCAAGCTCCAAGATCGAGTGCTCCGTATCACCGTCCGCTTTCAGAGGTCACGTGCAATAAGTGCCAATAGAAGGGTCACTATGCCAACAAGTGTTTCAACCAGAGGCGTCTTCCTCCTCCTCCTCCTGTCAGATCGGCAAGTACAGCTGTGGTCAAGCATAACCCCAAGCACGCCAAGGTCAACTTGATGAATGCAGCTCAGGCAGAGGATTCATCAGATGTCATCATGGGTAACCTTCCAATTAACGATATTCCTGCAAAAGTTCTTTTTGACACGGGTGCATCGCATTGTTTCATCTCGAGACCGTTTTCATCTAAGCATGGTTTGGCTTTGCAAATTTTGCCTAGTCCATTAGCAGTTGTATCTCCCGGTAGGCGCATGCATGCTAACTCCATTGCTCCGGATGTTACTATCACTTTGGGAGACTACAAGTTTCTATCTTCTCCTACGGTTCTTGGTGACTCGGATATTGATCTTATTCTCGGAATGGATTGGCTTTCTAAGAACAAGGCGCATCTTGATTGTGCAGCCAGGCAGATTCAATTGACTCATTCGTCTGAGGATGTAATTGTCTTTGCCGCTCGTGATGATACCATCCGTCTGTTTTCTCTTAATGAGAAGGGTGAACTGGATGCTATCTCGCAAATTCCAGTCTTTTGTGAATATCAAGACGTCTTTCCAGAAGAGCTTCCAGGAATGCCTCCGACTGGCCAGTTGAATTCGTTATCGATCTTGAGCCTGGCATGGAACCTGTGTGCAAGCGTCCTTACAAGCTCGGACCTGAAGAGTTGAAGGAGCTGAAGAAGCAACTCGATATTCAAGAGAAAATGGGTCTCATCCGGCCTAGTTCTTCTCCGTGGGGTTGTGGTGTTCTTTTTGTGAAGAAGAAGGATGGAACGGACCGACTTTGTGTTGATTACCGTCCATTGAACAAGAAGACCATCAAGAACAAATACCCACTTCCCAACATCAACGAGCTGTTCGAACAACTCAAAGGTGCCCAAGTATTCTCCAAGCTTGATCTCCGTATGGGTTATCATCAGATTCGAATCCGTGAGCAAGATATTCCCAAGACGGCTTTCAGGACAAGCTATGGTTCATATGAATACACTGTCATGTCTTTTGGCCTCGTCAACGCTCCTCCGACGTTCTCTCGCATGATGAAGTTCATCTTCAATGCCTACACCAATGACTTCGTTTTGGTCTATCTCGACGACATTCTGGTTTTCTCGAAGAACAAGGAAGATCATGTCAAGTACTTGCGTTTGGTTCTTGATAAGCTCAGAGAACACCAGTTCTACGCCAAGTTCTCCAAGTGTGAATTTTGGCTCGATGAGGTTCTTTATCTTGGTCATATCATCTCTGCCAAGGGCATTGCGGTGAATCCTGAGAAGGTGTCTGCAATTGTGAATTGGGAACCTCCTCAGAATGTGAAGCAACTCCGTAGCTTCCTCGGTCTCACAAGCTATTGCCGAAGATTCGTTGAAAACTTTTCTAAGATCGCGAAGCCTCTCTCTTATCTCCTCCAGAAGCACGTCAAGTACGTTTGGTCTCCGGAGTGTGACATTGCTTTCAACACTTTGAAAGAGAAATTGATCACTGCTTCAGTTCTGACTCCGCCTGATGAATCCAAGCCGTACGAGGTCTTTTGTGATGCCTCTCTCCAAGGTCTTGGCGCAGTGTTGATGCAAGAGAAGAAAGTTGTTTCTTATACTTCTCGCCAGTTGAAGCCTAACGAGAAGAACTACCCCACTCATGATCTCGAGTTGGCGGCAGTTGTGCATGCTCTTTTGACTTGGAGACATCTCTCATTGGGAAGAAAAGTGGACATTTTCACTGATCACAAGAGTCTCAAGTACATCTTCACTCAGCCTAATCTCAACCTCAGGCAAACTCGATGGGTCGAAATGATTCAAGAGTATAATCCGAGTATCGAGTATACTCCAGGCAAGGCCAATGTGATTGCTGACGCATTGAGCAGGAAAGCTTACTGCAACAGTCTGATTCTCAAGCCTTATCAACCCGAGCTTTGTGAAGCTTTCCGCAAACTTAAACTGCAAATTGTTCCTCAAGGTTTCCTCGCCAACCTTCAAGTCTCTCCTACCTTGGAAGACCAGATTCGCCAAGCTCAGCTTCTTGATGCTATGGTGAAAAAGGTGAAGATTGGGATTGCCAAGAGTCAGCCCAAGTACAAGTGCTACCGCCTTGATGACAAGGATACTCTCTTCTTCGAGGATTGTATTGTTGTACCCAAAGGTGACCTCCATAAAGTGATCATGAACGAGGCTCACAATTCTCTCCTCTCCATCCACCCTGGGAGCACGAAGATGTATCAGGACCTTAAGCAAGCTTATTGGTGGACTCGAATGAAGTGCGAGATTGCTCAATTCGTGAATGAATGTGATGTCTGCAGAAGAGTGAAGGCAGAACACCAAAGGCCAGCAGGTCTCCTCCAACCTCTTGCCATTACAGAATGGAAGTTTGACCACATTGAGATGGACTTCGTGACTGGGTTTCCTAAGTCCAAGCATGGCAACGATGCTATATTCGTTGTCATCGACAAACTCACTAAAGTGGCTCATTTTCTGCCTATCAAAGAGTCGATCACTGCACTCAATTGGCGGAACTCTATACCTCTCGTATTGTCTCTCTGCACGGTATTCCACAAGTGATCTCTTCAGACCGTGGCAGCATCTTTACCTCCAAGTTTTGGGATTCTTTTCAGAAGGCCATGGGCACGAACATCCGCTTCAGCACAGCTTTCCATCCTCAAACTAGCGGTCAAGTAGAGCGTGTCAACCAGATTCTTGAAGATATGCTCAGGGCTTGTGTGATCTCCTTCGGCATGAAGTGGGAGGATTGTCTTCCTTATGCTGAATTCTCCTACAACAACAGTTTTCAAGCAAGTTCGGGCAAGGCCCCATTTGAAATTCTGTATGGCAGGAAGTGCCGTACCCCTCTCAACTGGTCTGAAACCGGTGAACGTCAGCTTTTGGGTAATGACTTAATCACAGAGGCAGAGGAAATGTGCAAAGTCATTCGTGATAACCTCAAAGCAGCCCAATCCCGCCAGAAGAGCTACTATGATAGTAAGCACCGTGATTTGGCTTTCGAGATCGGAGATCATGTTTACCTCTGCGTCTCTCCTATGAAAGGTACTCGTCGCTTCGGTATCAAAGTGAAGCTTGCCCCTAGATACGTGGGACCTTTCAAGATTGTCAGCAAGAGAGGCGACCTCGCCTATCAACTCGAGCTTCCTTCAAACTTTGCAAATGTTCATGACGTGTTTCATGTCTCTTAGCTTCGAAAGTGCTTCAAGACTCCTGACCGCACCGTCAACTTCGAGGACATTGAGATCCAAGAAGATCTCTCTTATCGTGAGCACCCAGTTGCTATTATTGAAGAGACTGAACGCAAGACTCGCTACAAGTCAATCAAATTTCTCAAAGTCAAGTGGTCACACCATTCCGACCGTGAAGCTACCTGGGAACGCGAGGATCACCTCCGTTCTGAGTACCCGGCGTTTTTTCAGTCCTAGATCTCGGGACGAGATCCTTTCATAGTGGTGGAGTGTTGTAACATCCCGGATGTAACTTTCCCAATTTGTACTCTAACTCTTGCCGTTTCCGGCGTTTAGTTATTTTATTTTTCTCGGATTCGGGTTTTTGTCTCCGTGTGTTGTTGTCGTTGTCATGCATCTCATATCATGTCATCATGTGCATTGCATTTGCATATGTGTTTGTCTCATGCATTCGAGCATTTTCCCCGTTGTCCATTTTGCATTCCGGCGCTTCGTTCTCCTCCGGTGGCCATTTCTACCTTTCTTTCGTGTGTGGGGATTAAACATTTCCGGATTGGACCGAGACTTGCCAAGCGGCCTTGGTTTACTACCGGTAGACCGCCTGTCAAGTTTCGTATCATTTGGACTTTGTTTGATACTCCAACGGTTAACCGAGGGACCGAAAAGGCCTCGTGTGTGTTGCAGCCCAACACCCCTCCAATTTGGCCCAAAACCCACCAAAACCTGCTCCATCATCTAGAGCGTTCGATCACGTTCGCGTGGCTGAAAACCGCACCTCATTTGGACTCTCCTAGCTCCCTCTACCAATAAAATAGCATCTCCCCGAAATTTTTCGGGTCATTCCACCCCTAACCCTAGCCCCGCTCCTCTCCGCGCGGCCGGACACGTCCGCCGGCCGCCGGACACATCGCCGCCACCACTCAGGGACTGCCACGTGGCCCCTACGCCGCCGCCCACCGCTCCAGCCCGGGAGGCCCGCAGCCGGCCCCCGCGGCCCATCGCCTCGCCGCCCGAGCGCCCAAGGAGGCACCTGCTCCTCCGCTGCGCCGCCCCGCTCCGGTGGCCAAAGTACGCCGCTCCGCCCCGCGCCTCGCCGCCAGCCGCCGCCGCCGCCCTTCTCCATTGCCGGTGCAGCCGCCACCTCGCCGGTGCGAGCCAGCCGCCGCCCGTGCTCGCCGGCCCGGTCCCTGCGCCGCCCTGCACCATCCTCCTCCTCGCCGGCTCTCCGCTCCGGCGTCGCCCCGCGGTCCACCCCGCCGACCCCGAGCTCCGGCGACAACGATCACTCCGACGCCCGAGCTGCTACAGTGCATGTGCGCTAGATCTGGATCGGGGTGAACAGTAACCCTAGGGTTGACCCCGAATTTTTCCTAAGTCTGCAGTTCAAGTGCTCATGTTCATGGCCTCGTAACTTTGCATCCGTAGCTCCGATTTATGCATGTAGCATATCAAAATGTTCATCTCAGAGAGTGCATCATTTCATTCCATTGCATCATTTTCATTTGAGTTCATCTTGATGCCCGAAATGCTGTTAGAAGAGGGCTACTTGAGATAATTGTCAGATCTGCTACTCCATTTAGGTTTTTGTCATTTTTGCCATGATTAATGTGTGCATGATATGCCCCTGAGTTCTACATATGTTTTGTTAAGGGTTTTGTCATCTTTCCAGAGGTGCAAACCATGTATTTTTGTGATGTGTGTGGTGACTAGCACAAGCTTGCAAAGTGGTGCACTTGCTAATTCTGTTTTCAGGGACTTAGCAATTCCACTAAGTCCTTGATCTGTTTATCTCATATGGCCATATGTTCATATTGTTTCCTAGTGATCCGTGCCTCTTTTGAGGATGATCAATAAGGATGTTTTGTTAATCTTGTAGTGGTCTATCCATCCATGTCTTTGTTTGCAATTATGGAGCAGCGTAGCTTGAGTCAATCGAGCTCTACTTTTGCTACTTTGTGAATCTGGGCAGATTGTCAACTTGTTTGCAATTTTGCCGATGATGTTGTAGTTGATCCGTGCATGCTATGCTATTGTTCTTGCCGTGTCTAGCTTGAATTTTGTGTGTTCTTGGTAGATGTATGCTTAGCTCTCCATGACTTGCACCGTAGTGAGTGCATCGAGCTCGTAAACATGCCTACTTGAGTTATATTTCAGCATGCTCCAGTTTTCACCAAGTCTGAAAAACTGATTATGTTTTTGCTATGTTCGCATGCTTGCAATTGTATTTTCTGATCCCTTTTGGCTCAAGGTCACTAAGGTACTTTTGTTAAGCTCCTTGAGTAGCTCCATGCCATGCTTTACTTTGCCATGTTCAGGTCCTGTAGCATATAGTTTTGTTGCTCCGAAGAGTGCCACCTGATCTAAAATTCCATACAAGTGTTAATTTCACTAAGTCTGAGATCTGTTTGCCATATGCTTTTTTTAGCCATGCTTGTTTGAACCTGTTAATGGATGAATTGGCCGTAGCTCAGTGCTAGACTTTTGTTAAGCATCTTGAATGCATCCCTGCCATGTATTTTTTTGTCATGTTTGGGTGCAGTAGCATGTTCATCTCGTTGCATTTAGATGGCTACTTGCTGTAAATCGCAGACCGGTGTCATTTTTGAATCGCTTGCCATTTCCAAACCGTAACTCCGATTCCGGCGTTCTTTATATCGTTTTCAAGCGATTTCATCTCATCTTTCCAGTGCCACACTTGGATTTCCAAGTTGAATCCAGGTTCATGCATCCCTTTTCAAATCTTGCATATACATCCCGCATCGCATCCCGCATAGCATATCTTCTTTGCATCATATTGCTTGATCCTTGCACGTGGTTGATTGTATCCTTGTTGCTTGTTTGTATTGTTTGGGTAGAGCCGGGAGACGAGTTCGCTAATGAGGAGCCCGTTGAGTTTGCTTTCGAGGATCCAGTCAACTCTGACAACTGTGCAGGCAAAATGATCATACCCTCGAAATCACTACTATCTTTGCTATGCTAGTTTGCTCGCTCTTTTGCTATGCGAATGCTACAATGCCTACCACTTGCTTTCAAGCCTCCCAAATTGCCATGTCATACCTCTAACCCACCATGTCCTAGCAAACCGTTGATTGGCTATGTTACCGCTTCGCTCAGCCCCTCTTATAACGTTGCTAGTTGCAGGTGAAGATTGGAGGCCGTTCCTTGTTGGAACATTTATTTACTTGTTGGGATATCATTATATTATCTTGTTATCTTAATGCATCTATATACTTGGTAAAGGGTGGAAGGCTCGGCCTCTCGCCTAGTGTTTTGTTTCACTCTTGCCGCCCTAGTTTCCGTCATATCGGTGTTATGTTCCCGGATTTTGCGTTCCTTACGCGGTTGGGTTATAATGGGAAGCCCTTGATAGTTCACCTTGATTAAAGCTTTTAAAGCAATGCCCAACCTTGGTTTTACCATTTGCCACCTAGGCTCTTTTCCCCTTGGGTTTCCGGAGCCCGAGGGTCATCTTATTTTAAACCCCCCGGGCCAGTGCTCCTCTGAGTGTTGGTCCACATGTCAGCTGCCGGTGGCCACCAGGGGCAACTCTGGGCTGGCCTACCAGTACCTAAGACAATCTGAGTGTGCCCTGAGAAAGAGATATGTGCAGCTCCTATCGGGATTTGTCGGCACATTCGGACGGTGTTGCTGGTCTTGTTTTAACCTGTCGAAGTGTCTTGAAGAACCGAGATACCGAGTCTGATCGGAACGTCTTGGGATGAGGTCTATTCCTTCGTTGACCATGTCATGGGCTAAGTTGGGACTCCCCTGCAGGGTTTTGAACTTTCGAAAGCCGTGCCCGCGGTTATGGGCAGATGGGAATTTGGTACTGTCCGGTTGTAGATAACTTGAACCTTAACTTAATTAAAATGAATCAACTGAGTGTGTTACCGTGATGGCCTCTTCTCGGCGGAGTTCGGGAAGCGGACACGGTGTTGGAGTAATGTTTGTGCAGGTTGTCTCTCTAGTTTCTCGCTCGCGCTTTGCCTCCTCTTCTCGCTCTCTTTTGCGAATAAGTTAGCCACCATATTTGCTAGTCGCTTGCTGCAGCTCCACTCATATTTACCTTGCCTTACCTATAAGCTTAAATAGTCTTGATCGTGAGGGTGCGAGATTGCTGAGTCCCTGTGGCTCACAGATTACTATTACACCAGATGCAGGGCCCGATGATTCCGCGCCAGGAGATGTGTTTGAGCTCAAGTGGGAGTTCGACGAAGACTCTCGACGTCACTATGTTTCCTTTCCTGATGATTAGTAGTGGTGCCCAGTTGGGGGTGAACGGGACCATGTCGCATGATGGGTTATCTTTTATTTTGGCGCCGTAGTCGGGCCATGAGTGTTTGGATGATGTAATGTTATTTATGTACTTGATTGACGTGGCGAGTGTAAGCCAACTATGTTATCTCCCCTTTTATTATCTATATTACATGGGATGTTGTGAAGATTACCTAACTTGCGACATATGCCTTCAATGCGATTATACCTCTAAGTCGTGCCTCGACACGTGGGAGATATAGTCGCATCGAGGGTGTTATATTCTTTCCCCATTTGTATGAGCATGAGAACAAGAGGGACATCCACGCGCGCTCCTCTGCCGTCCGCCGCGCCGCGGGTTGCGAGAATGAGTCGAACCGATATGTAAATAAAGGGTGATAAGGTTTTTGGGGAGCGCTCAACGCGACTACGTCGACAACTTCCTCGACGATATGGCTGGCGAGGACACCGACCCCAAGTCCAGTGCTACTGTTGCTGCTGTCCCGTATGTGTTCCTCTCCTTTCTGTTCGAGGTCCTGCCATAGTTCCTTGTTGTGATGTTTGCCCTAGATATGTTAGGTTCTACTTCATATATGAAACTTGCCCTACTGTCTGCTCTAGATAAGCTTGGTTACAGTTCGTATATGCAAATGATATTTACCTTCTCTCTATCAGATCACATGACTAGTTTTATCCCTGTTATATTAGTCATGCTTTATCTAATATTTCTGTTAATAAAATCATTCGGTAAATTGCTCATATTTCCAACAATCGAAAAACCTTATTATAGACAATTTACACCAAGTGGTTTTGCTGCTTTCATGAGACCTCCTATGTTTGAGGGTATCCGCTATAAGAGGTGGGGCGTGAGAGCAGTCTTATGGTTTCAAACCATGAGTTGCTATGACGCTACTCTTGGCAAACCTGAAGGGGAGTATGATGCCCAACAGGAACAAGCTTTTCAGAAAATGGATACTCTGTTTAAGGCTGCTCTCTTGAGTGTTCTTGGTGAAAACATAGTTGATGCTTATGCGTCAATTGACAATGGAAAAGATATGTGGGACACACTCGAGGCCAAGTTTGGGGTCTTGGATGCTGGCACTGAGCTGTACATCATGGAGCAATTCTATGATTACAGGATGACTGAAGAGCGCTCCGTGGTTGAGCAAACTCATGAGATACAGTCATTTACTAGAGAACTTGAGCACTTTAATTGTATGCTACCGGAAAATTTTGTTGCCGGAGGCATCATCACTAAGCTTCCTCCTTCGTGGAGGAACTTTGCTACCTTACTGAATCATAAGAGACAGGAGTTTTTCCGTTATGGATCTCATTGGTACTCTTGATGTGGAAGAAAAGGCGAGAGCAAATGACACACGTGCTCGAGGTAGTGAGGGAGGATCTAGTGCCAATCTGGTACAGAAGAAGAACTTCCAGCCCCACAAGTTCAAGAACAAGGGCAAGTTTGATGGTAAATGAAAGTTTGATGGGAAGAACAAGGTTGTGCAACACACGAACTTCAAGAAGAAGAATGACAAGAATAAAGGTGTTTGTCATGTGTGTGGGAATCCTGATCATTGGGCTCCTAGTTGCCCTAATCGCTATGACAAGCGTCATCTTGGGAAAGGCGGCAAGACCATGAAGGAAATATGCTCTAGATGCAATAATAAAGTTGTTATATTTTTTTTCTTATATCATGATAAGTGTTTATTATTCATGCTAGAATTGTATTAACAGGAAACTTAGTACATGTGTGAATACATAGACAAACAGAATGTCACTAGTATGCCTCTACTAGACTAGCTCGTTGAATCAATGATGGTTATGTTTCCTAACCATAGACATGAGTTGTCATTTGATTAATGGGATCACATCATTTGAGAATGATGTGATTGACTTGACCCATCCGTTAGCTTAGCACGATGATCGTTTAGTTTGTTGCTATTGCTTTCTCCATAACTTATACATGTTCCTATGACTATGAGATCATGCAACTCCCGAATACCGGAGTAACACTTAGTGTGCTATCAAATGTCACAACGTAACTGGGTGACTATAAAGATGCTCTTGAGGTGTCTCCGATGGTGTTTGTTGAGTTGGCATAGATCGAGATTAGGATTTGTCACTTCGAGTATCGGAGAGGTATCTCTGGGCCCTCTCAGTAATGCACATCACTATAAGCCTTGCAAGCAATGTGACTAATGAGTTAGTTACGGGATAATGCATTATGGAACGAGTAAAGAGACTTTCCAGTAATGAGATTGAACTAGGTAGTATTGAGATACCGATGATCGAATCTCGGGCAAGTAACATACCGATGACAAAGGGAACAACGTATATCGTTATGCGGTTTGACCGATAAAGATCTTCGTAGAATATGTGGGAGCCAATATGAACATCCAGGTTCCGCTATTGGCTATTCACCAGAGACGTGTCTAGGTCATGTCTACATAGTTCTGGAACCCGCAGGGTCCGCACGCTTAATGTTCGGTGATGATCGGTATTATGAGTTTATGTGTTTTGATGTACCGAAGATAGTTCGGAGTCCCGGATGTGATCACGGACATGACGAGGAGTCTCGAAATGGTCGAGACATAAAGATTAATATATTGGATGCCTATATTCGGACACCGGATGAGTTCTGGGGGTCACGGATAATTATCAGAGTGCCGGGGGTTATCGGAACCCTCGAGGGATCTAATGGGCCAACATGAGCCTTGTGAGAGAGAGAGAGGAGGGGGACTTAGGTCTGGCCGCCCCCCTTGCGGAGTCCGAATTGGACAAGGAGGGGGGCGGCGCCCCCTCTTTCCCTCCCTCTCTTCCTCTCCTTCCTTCCCCCTTCCTCCTCCTAGTTGGACTAGGAAAAGGGGAGTCCTACTCCTACTAGGAGGAGGACTCCTCCCCTCCTTGGCGTGCCCCAAGGGCCGGCCGGCCTCCCCCTTGCTCCTTTATATACGGGGGCAGGGGGCACCCTAGGACACACAAGTTCATCATTGATCCCTTAGCCGTGTGCGGTGCCCCCCTCCACCATAATCCACCTCGGTCATATCATCATAGTGCTTAGGAGAAGCCCTGCGCCGCTAGCTTCATCATCACCGTCATCACGCTGTCGTGCTGACGAAGTGCTCCCTCGACACTCAGTTGGATCGAGAGTTCGTGGGACGTCACCGAGCCGAATGTGTGCAGATCGTGGAGGTGTCGTACTTTCGGTACTAGGATCGGTCGGATCGTGAAGACGTACAACTACATCAACTGCATTGTCATAACGCTTCCACTTACGGTCTACGAGGGTACATGGACAACACTTTTCCCCTCTCGTTGCTATGCATCACCATGATAGATCTTGCGTGTGTGTAGGAATTTTTTTGAAATTACTACGTTCCCCAACAGACCGCTAATGTTGTCATTGGAGAGACTGACATGGAGGATGGTAGGTATGGTATATTTCCCACTTTTTTTAGTATGCCATTCTCCTGATTGGTTGATTGACACGGGTGCTAATGTGCATGCATGCGGTGATATTTTCATGTTTTTGTCTTATCAGACCGCAGGGACTTCAACTGTGCTGATCGGCAACGGTTCACGTGCTTCTGTTCATGGTGTTGGCATGGTCGATCTGAAGTTTACTTCGGGGAAGATCATGCGGCTGAAGAACGTGCATTATGTCCCCTCCGTCAATAAAAATCTTGTTAGTGGATCTCTTCTATGTAGAGATGGCTATAAGCTTGTCTTTGAGTCGAATAAATTTGTAATATCCAAGTTTGGAACCTTTGTTGGTAAAGGCTATGAGTCAGGAGGCCTGTTTCATTTATCCTTATCAGACATGTGCTATAAAGTTGTTAATCATGTTTGCAACAATAGTGAATCAAATGTGTGGCATTCACGTCTTTGTCATGTTAACTTTGGTTGCATGTCGCGACTAGCGAAGTTAAACTTAATCCCTAGTTTCACCACTATCAAGGGATCTAAGTGTCAAGTGTGTGTGCAAGCTAAGAAACCTCGTAAGTCTCATGTGACTGCGGAAACGAGAAATCTTGCACCACTAGAGCTCATACATTTAGATCTATGTGAAATGAATGGTGTTTTGACAAAAGGTGGAAAGAAGTATTTTATGACGTTAATTGATGACTCCACTAGATACTGCCATGTGTATCTTCTGAAATCTAAGGATGAGGCTTTGAACTATTTCAAGATCTATAAAGCTAAAGCGGAAAACCAACTTGATCGAAAGATCAAGTGGCTTAGGTCCAATCATGATGGAGAGTATTTCTCAAATGGATTTGATTCCTTTTGTGCGGAACATGGTATAATCCATGAGAGGACGCCTCCCTATTCACCCCAGTCAAATGGGGTAGCCGAAAGAAAGAACCGTACTCTAACTGATTTGGTTAACGCCATGTTAGACACATTGGGTCTCTCCAAGGCATGGTGGGGGGAGGCGATATTGACTGCATGTCATGTCCTAAACCGAGTTCCCACAAAGAATAAAGAGATAACTCCATTCAATGAATGGGATAAGAAAAAAATAGAGCTCTCTTATCTACGAACCTGGGGTTGTTTGGCAAAAGTCAATGTGCCAATTCCAAAGAAGCGCAAGCTTGGACCAAAGACCGTGGATTGTGTTTTCTTGGGATATGCTTTTCATAGCATTGGTTATAGATTCTTGGTTGTAAAATTTGAGGTACCTTACATGCATGTCGGTACGATCATGGAGTCGAATGATGAGACTTTCTTTGAAGATATCTTTCCCACGAAGGGTATGTGTCGTGGAATCGTCATGGCAGATGTCCTTAGTGTCAGGACTTAGTCGTGAGGCCAACGCATCTATGTGATAGCTTGAGAGGGGTTGAGCGGGACGAGACACGCGATGTTTTTACCCAGGTTCGGCCCCTCACAGTGGTGGTAAAAACCTACATCCTGCTTCATTGATATTGATGATGATGATCACGGTTACAAGAGTGCTCTATCTTGAGAGCTATTGTCTAAACCTAACTTGTCCAACTTGTGGAACTTGTGAATCTTCCCCCTTTTGGGGAGCCCTGCCCCTCCTTATATATGTTGGAGGGGCGGGTTACATGTAGAGTCCTATTAGGATTAGGACTAGTCTATCTCTAATACAAACCGGATACAAGTCCATGTCTTAACTCCTTGTAAGATAATATTCCTCCTGCCTTCCTCTTAAACCGGCCCACCATTAAACGTGAACCGGCCTTCTGGGTCTTGGGCCTTGTCACCTGTCTGTCCCGCACGCCGGATCACCAGTGAGTCATAATGACCAGGTGGGTTGTTTGTAAACCGATAGGTTAGGGCGGGTCGCCGGTGACTCGCCAAGTGTCAGCGGGGTCTTCAGATAAACCGCCAAGTCCTGGCCGGGTTAACTTCCAGCCGGTTTACACCGCGGGGTATATCCCCGACATTAGCCCCCAAGTTTAGCTCCAGGTTAAGAATTTTTATAAACCGGTACCTGATCATCCTTAAGTCCTTGTTATTTCCTCCTTCTGGGAAATCCAGGTCAACAGACCAGCTTCATAATCAATTTGCCGACATTGGTTTGTCACCGAGAAATATTGTGAAGAATAACTCCTTTGACTCAGCTCCCAAAGCGCTGGTTTAAGAAATATGGGTCTGAAAATACTTATCTGATATTCAGCCGGTTTGAAGATGTAAAACTTGCCGGTTTAATATTACCAAAATAGCCGGTTTATAAATATTGATGGTGCCGGGTCATAATTGTTGTCGACACCGGGTCATGTAATTGATCTTCCTGATTTGCTCAAAACTGATAAAATGAAGACGTTCCTCCTTTATATGCATAATACCTGTAACCCCCAAGTCTTAAGAGGAGAACATAATGATAACTTAAGACTTGCTCCAATAAGTGTTTCAACCTTGAAGAAATCCGGTTTGTTCATCTCAATTATATAAACTGAATACTCCATATATGTAGCCCCCAAGTGCCGGGTTGTCATGCTTGCAGCAACCTAGGACTTGTAATTGCTTATAAAAACTTCAAAACTTCAATCAGTGTAGCCCCCAAGGGCCGATTCAGTAAGATAATATGGAGCTGGGAATTTATATATATTTCATTGAAAATAACATCATATGATGTAACTCCCATCCTGGGGCTTGAACCCACGTCCACAAGGTTAAGAGCTTTGTGCTTTACCAACTGAGGAGTGGACCCTTCAATACAATGGATAAAAACTTGTGTACCTTGAATTGTTGACAGGAGCAATTGGTAGCCCCCAAGGGCCGGCTCAATACAATGTGATGAGTTGGGTCTTCAATAAAGTGAGCAAAAAATGACTTTGCATTAGCCCCCAAGTGTCATGGTGCATGCTTGGAGCGACATGAGACTTGCATATTTGTTGAAATCTCAACGTGAATAATGTAGCCCCCAAGTGTCGAGTCGTAAGCCTGCAGCGACTCGGGACTATTCCTTCAATTGTAGAATAAATCATGTCCATTGATAATATAATAGCCATTGCGCTAAAGCGACTTTGAAAACCTTAATCATAATACTGGTTACTGATAACCATAATAAAATCCAGCCATGTTGGCTATTTGAAGATTTGAATAATATAATCCAATGATTTATGAGCGCATGATTCCAATGACGCAATCCAAATATATACTGGCGACTTATAGTCAAAACCACGCCGGTTTAATAAACACAGGATAATTTATCATCATATACTGGCGACTTATTGTCTTAAAGCAAGGCCGGTTTAACAAACCTGTTTTTGCATACAACAAGTTTAAAGTGTCCTAGCGTTTTACTGCCGGACGGGTCATAATGCCCAACATATAACCAATGCTGCACTTAAGAATAATCAAATATGAAATATATCATACCCGTGACATTGAATCACATCGTTGGTTTACCAACTTTTTGTAGTAGAGGTAATAACCCAAATTTTGAGTACTGATAACTCCTTCCATATTGTGCCGGTTTATGATAAAACCGTACCGGGTTGTGATAAACACCGGATTAACCATATATAATACTGGCGACTTGTAGTCAAACCAGATCGGGCTGATAGTCTCTGGATTATAACTTGATCGTGTACTGACAACTTGTAGTTGAAAGCCGAGCCGGGTTGATAAACACCGGTTTACTCCATAATAGGATGGTAACAGAAAATCAAACCGGGCAGATAGTCTCCGGATTAAGATTTGACCGTGTTCCATCAATTTGTAATTGATAGTTTGAACTGGTTTAAAACTTTGTCGGTTTAAAAAAATGCAACAAAAAGAAAGAAATATCTTTCAGAGAAAAATTTCAAGCAAAGGCAATGATAAAACCATTTGCAGAAAAAGGCTTATTTGAGCTGATCAGATGGCGTTACCATGGCGGGACACGACCAAGCTCCCGATAGGTGTAGCTATGGTTCAAGGCAGCCAGGTCCCCAAATGAAACCGTGGCACTTATGCCGATCAAGTGGCATGTGAAAGTGCAACTATCCCTAGGTGGTTTTGGTAATTCATAACAACATATAGCTCATTGAGCTAATGCTATTCCAAGATGACTATTTCAGGAAAGCTCAATGATTGGCATGGCATGGATGTGAAAGTGGAACCCTCAAAATGCTAAGGACAAAGGATTGGCTCAAGCTCAAAAGCTCAAGACTCTTCATTTTATATTTTAGTGATCCAAGATCACATTGAGTCTTTAGGAAAAGCCAATACTATCAAGGAGGGATGAGGTGTTGCTTAATGAGCCTCTTGCTTCATGTGCTTAGTGATATGCTCCAAAACCCTCAACTACTTTCCCATATCCACATATGACCTAAACCCTAAGCCAAACTCGGTCCTACCAATTCTTTCTATCCGGCGTCACCGAGTTTCACTTGTCATAAGCCACTGCCAAACCCTAGCAATTCGGTTCTACCAATAGGGATCTCGGTCTCACCAAGATGGGATTGCAAACTCTCTGTTTCCCTTTTGTAACTTTTCGGTCTCATCGAAAGAGCAAATCGGTCCCACCGAGATTGCAATGTAAATTCAGTGTTTCCTTTTTGTAACTTCTCGGTCTCACCGAAAGAGCAAATCGGTCCCACCGAGTTTGCCTGACCAACTCTCTGGTTAGCTTATTACCAAACTCGGTCTCACCGAGTTTGTGTAATCGGTCTCACTGAGATTACGTTATGCCCAAACCCTAACCATATCGGTCCTACCGAGTTGCATGTTAGTCCCACCGAAAATCTCTAACGGTCACTAGGTTTACCTTTTCGGTCCGACCGAGTTTTTTGATTCGGTCCCACCGAGATTGGAAAACT
The DNA here is from genome assembly GCF_002162155.2 of Triticum dicoccoides. NCBI lineage: Eukaryota > Viridiplantae > Streptophyta > Magnoliopsida > Poales > Poaceae > Triticum > Triticum dicoccoides. The sequence continues at coordinate 110,872,771 of NC_041390.1, forward strand.
GTGTGTAACGGTTGGATTTTGTGTGGAGGCTATATATACCCCTCCACCTCCTCTTCATTCGTGGAGAGAGCCATCAGAACACATACACAATTCCAACTCATATGTTCTGAGAGAGAACCACCTACTCATGTGTTGAGACCAAGATATTCCATTCCTACCATATGAATCTTGATCTCTAGCCTTCCCCAAGTTGCTTTCCACTCAAATCTTCTTTCCACCAGATCCAAATCCTATGAGAGAGAGTTGAGTGTTGGGGAGACTATCATTTGAAGCACAAGAGCAAGGAGTTCATTACCTACACACCATTTGTTACTTCTTGGAGAGTGGTGTCTCCTAGATTGGCTAGGTGTCACTTGGGAGCCTCCGACAAGATTGTGGAGTTGAACTAAGGAGTTTGTAAGGGCAAGGAGATCGCCTACTTCGTGAAGATCTACCGCTAGTGAGGCAAGTCCTTCGTGGGCGATGGCCATGGTGGGATAGACAAGGTTGCTTCTTCCTGGACCCTTTCTGGGTGGTTGCTTCTTCGTGGACCCTTCATGGGTGGAGCCCTCCGTGGACTCGAGCAACCGTTACCCTTCGTGGGTGGAGCCCTCCGTGGACTCGCGCAACCGTTACCCTTCGTGGGTTGAAGTCTCCATCAACGTGGATGTAGGATAGCACCACCTATCCGAACCACGGGAAAACATCCGTGTCTCCAATTGCGTTTGAATTCTCCAAACCCTTCCCTTTACATTCTTGCAAGTTGCATGCTTTACTTTCCGCTGCCAATATACTCTTTGCATGCTTGCTTGAATTGTGTGATGATTGCTTGACTAGTCCTACAATAGCTAAAATCTGCCAAGAACTAAAATTGGGAAAAGGTTAAGCTTTTATTTGGTCAAGTAGTCTAATCCCCCCCTCTAGAAATACTTTCGATCCTACAAGTGGTATCAGAGCTTTGGTCTCCATTTGCTTTGATCTTCATAGCTTTTGGTGGTCATAGCCTTGGTTTCACAACCTAGGAGAGTATGGCGTCTAGCGAGGGAAATTATCACCGTAGAGGTCCTTACTTTGATGGTACTAATTTTGCTAGTTGGAAGCATAAAATGAAAATGCATATTCTTGGACATAACCCCGCCGTTTGGGCTATTGTGTGTGTTGGTTTGCAAGGTGACTTCTTTGATGGGAAAGAACCAAACCGTGAAGCTACCGCGGATGAGTTGAAGATGTTGCAATACAATGCTCAGGCTTGTGATATTCTCTTCAATGGATTGTGCCCCGAAGAATTCAACAAAATCAGCCGTCTTGAGAATGCAAAGGAAATTTGGAACACTTTGATTGATATGCACGAAGGTACCGACTCCGTCAAGGAATCCAAGTTGGATGTGCTTCAAAGTCAACTTGACAAGTTCAAAATGAAGGATGGTGAAGGTGTCGCTGAAATGTACTCTAGGCTTGCTCTCATCACAAATGAGATTGCCGGCTTAGGAAGTGAAGAGATGACCGATAGATTCATCATCAAGAAGATTCTAAGAGCCTTGGATGGAAAATATGATACCGTGTGCACATTGATCCAAATGATGCCCAATTACAAAGATCTCAAGCCAATGGAGGTGATTGGAAGAATAGTTGCTCATGAGATGTCACTTAAGGATAAAGAGGAACTTCACAACAAATCAAGTGGTGCCTACAAAGCCTCATGTGAAGCCCCTACATCATCAAGTGAGAAACAAAACTTCAATAAAGAATTGAGCTTAATGGTGAAGAACTTCAACAAGTTCTACAAGAGTAGAAGCAAAGATAGAAGCTTCAAGTCAAGGTCCTACAATGACAAAAGATCTTCTGGTCGAGAGCGAAACTGCTACAGTTGTGGAAGACCCGGACACTATTCCAATGAGTGTACGGCTCCCTACAAGAGAAGAGAAGATTCTCCAAAAAGAAGAAGCAAAGAATCACCACCAAGAGAGAGAAGGAGTAGAGATGATCGTTATGAACGAAGATACTCACGGAGAAGCAAGGATTCGGAAAGGAAGGAAAAATCATCAAGGAGCTACACAAAACGAAGACATCAAGCTCATGTTGGTGAATGGGTATCCGGCTCCGACTCCGACAGCCACTCCGAGAGAAGTTATCACTCCGACTCTGAAGATACTCAAGATGAAGGTGTTGCCGGTCTAGCACTTGTGTCAACCAACTCCTACGACATATTTGACTCACCAAATGAAGGAATTGGAAGATGCTTCATGGCCAAAGGTCCTAAGGTAACACACCCCGAGTATGTTGATTTCAATAGTGATGAAGATGACTTGTTAGGTGATGATTTGCTTGTTGACAACTCTAGTGATGAATACTATGATGAGACGTCAATTAATCATGCTAAGCAAGATAAAACGAATGACAATGATAAGGAGAAGATTGAGGCTCTAACTAAAGAACTAAACACTCTTAAGTTAGCTCATGAAACTATCTTCGAAGATCATCGAGAACTTTTAAGAGCTCATGAGAAATTACGCTTTGAAAAGCTCAATCTTGAGCAAGAGCATGAGTTCTTAAAAGCAATCAATGATGATCTCCGCAAGAAAAGTTCTTCTTACATTGCTAAGCGTTTACTCTTATCCACTTACATGCCTCAAGTCAAGTCTAGTAACAAGAACAAGAAAGATTCTTCCTCTAGCAGTAACAATGATCATGCTAAATCCAATATTGTTGCTTCTAGTAGTTCTCTTGATTCCACTAATGATTCTCTTAGCCAAGTTACACTTGAGCAAGAAAATAGCTTATTGAAGGGAATTATAGAGAAAGGAGTGTACAAAAGCCTTGCCGGGAGTAAGCAATTCGAGGGAATTGTGCGCAAGCAAGGAACGCACCGGAAGAATCAAGGTGTTGGTTTTGAACGAAAATTCAATGCCAATGGAGTTGAGTGGGAAGAAGATCAATACCCCTAGACAAAGTTTGTTCCTCAACAAGAGAAGTATGATACTTCTTTCAAGGGGACACAAGCTCAAGATGATCTTCCACCACAAGACTACAAGCAAAAAGGCAAGGACAAGCTTCAAGAGGAAATTGATGCATTTGAAGAAGCTCCTAAGACCTTAGTCAAGTGGATTCCCAAGACTACTTCAAGTTCCACTTCATCAAGTACGACTACAACTCCAAGGATTCCCATCAAGATGGTGTGGATCCAAAAGAAGAAGAACTAGAGAGTTCTTGAGGGTGACTCCGCCAACATACTTCACTCTTATCATTTTGGCAAGAACAAGTGCAATCAACTTCCACATCTTGCACTAGTTCAAGGAGTCACAAACCCTCTTGTTGGTAAGACAAGGGACAAGGTAACCTAAAAGTTTTCATGGACATCATATTGTGTGTGCATCACTCTATGTCTATGGATATCCTTGTTTGTTCCTTGCGGGACTAACCCATGTAGGTATTGAAAGTGCAATTCACTCAAATGGATAGCTCCAAGTGATCTACATCAACATTGAGCATCCACATCTTCAACATCTACATGAAGTCATCATCGACAAAACCCGAGGTTAGTTCATCCCTCTAAGGGGGGATATCACATCTAGGGGGAGCTTTACTCTAAGACTTGAGCTAAAGCAACTCTAAAGATGTGAACACAACAATGCTTTATGTAAAAGTGGTAACCCCACTTGAGCTTAAACGATGAGTATGACCTATGATCAAGTGTTCTCACTTGACTCCTAAGTCAATATACTCATATATAGATGACCTTGTCATCGCAAATTGCTTGATAGATGCTAGAATTGGTTGTGCATGCCTTGTCACATATTTCATTTGCCATCTTATTGTGTGAGCATGCTGGTTGCATATTTTACTCATTCGAGGACATCCACTTGTTGTTTTGATTGTTTGGTTTTATTTCCTGTTGCCAAGTGGATGGACAAGAATGCCTAAGAACCTCCTCTAGCTATCTATGCTTTTCTCGTCTCAAACTCTATTCATGCTACATCACAAAATTTGATCAAGTCAGATTTGAACCACTCTGTGTGAGGAGCGCTCGGAGTCCCCGATTCGTCATAGACTTAAACTTCCAAAACCTCTTTATGATTCTCGGTCTGACCGATATCCTACTTTCGGTCCTACCGAGATCATTAAGTTGATCTATGTTTTCGATCTCGGTGCAACCGATTTGAACCATTCGGTCACACCGAGTTGCAATAACTGTGTACAGTTTTGCATCTCGGTGCCACCGAGTCGTTCCACTCGGTCACACCGACAGGGTCGGGCTATATATAGTCACGGGCAAAAAATTTGGAAATTTCTCCGAACCCCTTTGCCCGCGCGATAGCCTGCTCTGCCAACTTGGTCTCCGGATCGTCTCCTCGCCGCCAGCCGCCTCCAGTCGCTGGTCTCCATCGCCGTCAACGGAATTCTACCCCGCTGTTGCCGCCGTAGCGAGTCTCCGCCGAACTAGGGTATGGACTCGATCTTTGTGCTATTCCCCAATCCGGTTCTTAGCACATTGTGATCATCATGATTCTTGCCACGTTTGTTAAACTTCTATCCAGTCAATGAACTCATAGATTAGGTTTAATTCAAAAAATTTAGGGTTAGGTTTCCGCCGAAACCATCTCGGACCCACCGAGTTGAAAAACTCGGTCCCACCGATTTGGCTTATGCCATTGCACAAGTGAGACTCGGTCTGACCGAGAATTACTTATCAGTGTGACCGATTTTGGAACTCTGTGAAACCCTAGCAGTCTTGGTGCCACCGAACTGTGACTCGGTCTGACCGAGTTCACTAGTTTAGGTGCCAAAACTGCTTCGGTATCACCGAGTTTAGAAATCGGTAGATCCGAGATGCTTTCAGTGGGAAACTAAAACTAAGTTTTTGAATTATTCTTTTGCAAAAATCTCTGCATTTTGTGATGCTTATCCACTCTATCTCATCTATAACCTATTCACAGGGTCAGCAGTCAGAGTTTGCATCATGTCAGACCAAAGTGATAGCCAGAACTTGTCAGAGCAGCAAGTGCAGATGAGTGAGGGCACTAGTCCCTCAAGTTCCTCAGATGATGGTAGCAGAAGTACCCCAAGCAATTTGCCAAAAGCTGCCACCAGACAGAGGAAGAAGAGAACTTCAGATTCTGAGGATGAAGATTATGTGGTAGAAGAGGAAGCAACTTCCATGAGAGTTGAGCCAGCACAGGGCATAAAACCAGGGATGAAGATCAAAAGGCGAGCAGGCAGTCAGCCTATGCCAAAGGCCAGAGCTTCAATCAAGATTTCTGAGAAGCCCACTCCCATAGAGCCAGTTGCTGCTGAAGGCAAGAAAAGGAAGGAAAGGGTGAAGAAGACTGTAGCCAGAGTGCTTGGCAAGGCTTCCATCATGGAAGATGAGGAGGAAGAAGAAGAGGTAGCTGCACCAGCACCTAAGGCACCCAAGCTGATGGGTGATGCCATAAGAACAGGGGCAGCTACTTCCAAGGCCAAGCCAACTCCAAAGCCAAAGCCAAAGAGGAATACAAGAAGCATCCCAGCTGCTGAGAAGAACAAGGCCCCAATGCCTGAAGCTGCTAAAGAAGATGATGAAGAGCAAGTTCTCAGAAAACTCAAGCCCAAGATCCCAGACCACAATGATGCTCATCCTGTGGCTGAGGATATGAAGCTCAGGAGAGACTCAGGGCTGAGAAAGTGGAGAGAAGCAGACCCGTATGCTTCAAGGAGAAGAACTGCTGTGGATTACAGATTTCACACCAAGGAATAGCAGGACTTCTATGAGACAGTGCTGCTTGATAAGAAGCCAATAGTGTGTGATATGAGATGGGTTGACTGGCAATACATCAAGGACAATGAAGAACACTACCCTGGAGTGTATGACAGCTTCATTATTTGTGGAGTAGCAGACTTTGTTGGGCAGAAGCTCACAAAGTGGAACGAGGAGCTTATCATGCAGTTCTACTCCACAACACATTTTTATCCAGATGGGAGGATTGTATGGATGTATAAAGGAACCAGATATCACTCAACAGTTGCTGAGTGGGCACAGCTCATTAATGCCCCAGAGGAGCAAGCAGATGACTTGGACATTTATGCCAAGAAGAAGATGGACCACAACTCTATGTCCAATATGTACAAGGAAATTCCAAACGAGGCTCTTGAAACTTTCAAATTTGGCTCAGTGCACTATCTTCTGTGAGGGCTGCCAACTATCAATTGGATACTGAGGCACACCTTGTTGCCCAAGTCTGGAGATCACAAGATGATCAGAGGCCATGCAATAAATTTGCTTCATATATTTGATGTGCCACAGAAGTTCAAGGTGATGAGCCTCATGGTAGAGACCATCAAGAGGACTGCAGCAGACCAGAAGAGGAGTTGTGGATATGCCCCACAGATTCAGGAGCTCATCAACTCAAAGATGGGCACAGGCATATACTTACTGGACAAGGAACACCTGCCCATCCGTCCAGATTTTGAAGATAATCAAGTGGTCATGACTGAGAATGAACCATCATCTGCACAAGCACAAGCAAAGAAGGAGAAGGCAAGGAAGGAGAAAGCTGCCAAGATGCCTACTCAAGAGGAGGCATCTGAATATTTCCTGAAAACCAAACAAGAGCAGCTTGGTTACTTGATTGCATCCACCCTGCGGATTGAGCAAGGACTAGCTACCCTAACTCAGAACCAGGCAAGCTTAGAGAGGATCATGGAACAAAAGTTCTATGACTTGGATGTCAAAGTGACAGAGATTCAGACTGCAGTGGAGCAGCTCCATGATGACATGCAGGAGAGGAGAGGCAAGATTACAACTGATGCCTTTGCTAGAGTGCCACGAGGTCCGAGGTCGTCTGCAGTGCCAGTTGCTGACCCCAGAGCCACCACGTCTGCACCACCTACAGCCTCAGTTCCACCAGCTCCAGTGTCCACTTCAGCCTCGACTCCAACCACGTCTACAAAAGGCTTCGTCCTTGGAGTGCTCCGGACTCCACCACCACCTGAAGATCAAGCGTGAGTGTCGACTTAGCACTATGCATTTTCTAGGAACTTTTTGGTAACTTGTTTCCAAAGGGGGAGAAAATGTATAGATCATAGGCTTCGAGAGAGAGAGAGTGTTGCTTTTTTCTCTCTTGCTTTATTTGGTGGTTTTTCGAACTTTGTTTGCTTTTGAGTGCTTGAGATACTATGTCATTGCTCGTGAGACATTGATGATCATGTGTTTGATCATAAGCTACACTTATGCATGCTTGATATATCTTATCTATCTTATGTGATCATTCACTATTCTTGGTGATGAATGCATGTATTTCATTCTTATCGTTTTAAGCGCTCCACCAAGATGTATGTGACATGGAAGAGTAAGCCGTGACTCTAACTCTTTGTGCATTTGCAGTCCAAAGGAAATTTTAAATATGCACAAATTTAGGGGGAGCTCTTACTTGTCACATACTTCTCAAAGCGATGATATATTTCATGCTTATTATCATTTGTCGAAGCTTTGATCTATATGTTGTCATCAATTACCAAAAAGGGGGAGATTGAAAGTGCAACTATCCCTAGGTGGTTTTGGTAATTCATAACAACATATAGCTCATTGAGCTAATGTTATTCCAAGATGACTATTTCAGGAAAGCTCAATGATTGGCATGGCATGGATGTGAAAGTGGAACCCTCAAAATGCTAAGGACAAAGGATTGGCTCAAGCTCAAAAGCTCAAGACTCTTCATTTTATATTTTAGTGATCCAAGATCACATTGAGTCTTTAGGAAAAGCCAATACTATCAAGGAGGGATGAGGTGTTGCTTAATGAGCCTCTTGCTTCATGTGCTTAGTGATATGCTCCAAAACCCTCAACTACTTTCCCATATCCACATATGACCTAAACCCTAAGCCAAACTCGGTCCTACCGATTCTTTCTATCCGGCGTCACCGAGTTTCACTTGTCATAAGCCACTGCCAAACCCTAGCAATTCGGTTCTACCGATAGGGATCTCGGTCTCACCGAGATGGGATTGCAAACTCTCTATTTCCCTTTTGTAACTTTTCGGTCTCACCGAAAGAGCGAATCGGTCCCACCGAGATTGCAATGTAAATTCAGTGTTTCCTTTTTGTAACTTTTCGGTCTCACCGAAAGAGCAAATCGGTCCCACCGAGTTTGCCTGACCAACTCTCTGGTTAGCTTATTACCAAACTCGGTCTCACCGAGTTTGTGTAATCGGTCTCACCGAGATTACGTTATGCCCAAAGCCTAACCATATCGGTCCTACCGAGTTGCATGTCAGTCCCACCGAAAATCTCTAACGGTCACTAGGTTTACCTTTTCGGTCCGACCGAGTTTTTTGATTCGGTCCCACCGAGATTGGAAAACTGTGTGTAACGGTTGGATTTTGTGTGGAGGCTATATATACCCCTCCACCTCCTCTTCATTCGTGGAGAGAGCCATCAGAACACATACACAATTCCAACTCATATGTTCTGAGAGAGAACCACCTACTCATGTGTTGAGACCAAGATATTCCATTCCTACCATATGAATCTTGATCTCTAGCCTTCCCCAAGTTGCTTTCCACTCAAATCTTCTTTCCACCAGATCCAAATCCTATGAGAGAGAGTTGAGTGTTGGGGAGACTACCATTTGAAGCACAAGAGCAAGGAGTTCATTACCTACACACCATTTGTTACTTCTTGGAGAGTGGTGTCTCCTAGATTGGCTAGGTGTCACTTGGGAGCCTCCGACAAGATTGTGGAGTTGAACCAAGGAGTTTGTAAGGGCAAGGAGATCGCCTACTTCGTGAAGATCTACCGCTAGTGAGGCAAGTCCTTCGTGGGCGATGGCCATGGTGGGATAGACAAGGTTGCTTCTTCGTGGACCCTTTGTGGGTGGTTGCTTCTTCGTGGACCCTTCGTGGGTGGAGCCCTCCGTGGACTCGCGCAACCGTTACCCTTCGTGGGTGGAGCCCTCCGTGGACTCGCGCAACCGTTACCCTTCGTGGGTTGAAGTCACCATCAACGTGGATGTAGGATAGCACCACCTATCCGAACCACGGGAAAAACATCCGTGTCTCCAATTGCGTTTGAATTCTCCAAACCCTTCCCTTTACATTCTTGCAAGTTGCATGCTTTACTTTCCGCTGCCAATATACTCTTTGCATGCTTGCTTGAATTGTGTGATGATTGCTTGACTAGTCCTACAATAGCTAAAATCTGCCAAGAACTAAAATTGGGAAAAGGTTAAGCTTTTATTTGGTCAAGTAGTCTAATCCCCCTCCTCTAGACATACTTTCGATCCTACAGCATGGCAATGGTTCGGGTTCGACCAAGCCCCCAAGTGATTCTGTGGCCTTAGGCCTATCAAGAGGCATGACTGGTTCAGACGTGACCAAGTCCCCAAGTGATCCGGTGGCTCTCGCCTATCAAGAGGTATTGTATTGGTTCGGACACGACCAAACCCCCAAGTGATATAATATGATGCTTTTTTGTAAAAAGCCAACTCAAGGGGTAAACCGGAGGCCGCTTTAGAACAACTCCGTGTAACCACACATGATGTAAAAGAACAGAGACCCCGCTTTATAAAGCAGAAGCCCCCATGTGATCAATAATATGTCAGGCCAGTAAGGCGGGATACCCATGTTTGAACCGCGCATCATGGCAGCAGGTCTTCTTTGGCAATTTTTAACTTTTTGCAAGAGATAAATTCTTCTTGAACCGGGATCTTGAACCAGATATTGAGACCTTCAAAGTTTTGTGGGAGACATCTTTCCCTTGAACCGGATTTTAAACCAGAATCTTCATTTTTAGCCGGAAATTTTCTGATGGCCTTTAAACTCGAACTTGTGAGAAGTTAATTCCTTTTTGAACCGGACATTGTTAAACCGGATTTGAGCGCTTCAGAGCTTTGTGGGAGAACAGATTTCCCTTGAACTAGACTGTAAACCGGATATTTGAGAGATGCAGTCATACTGACTTCCCTTGAGTCGGATTTTAAACCGGAATCCTTTGTGATGACCCGGATCTTCTTCATTGAGCCGGGATTTTGTAACTGTCATATACTTTCTAAACCAGAAATTTTCTGACGGCCTTTAAATTTTCATCAATATAACAGTAGCCTCCAGGACCGGGTTATCTTTCCCTCCATCGTCCTGGGGTTCTTAAACCGGCTAAAATTGGCTAGATTTGCTGAGTCATGTCATCGTAGCCCCCGAGTCTCAAAGGTGCCTTGAGGAGTTGGCTTAAGACTCTCCATATTTGACCGTGATATAAACCGGCATAACTTGTATATTATTGATGTTGATAGCATGATGTGAATCCACAGAAGGTTGAGGTGACTGCGGCGGGTTATAAATGATCCCGTATGAGCCGTGTCAGCAACTCGGCCAATGGTTCCTTCCAACTGGCTCCTTGAAGTTTAACCAAACTGTAGTGGCAGCGACTTGTGTGCATGTCCATTGAACCATCCAGTATAGACGATGGCTGATAATACATGATAATTTGCCTCCATTTTGTTGAAAGAAAAAACCGGGCTACCCAAGCAGTGACTGGCTTTATGCTCAATAAATCGCTCATGCAGACATGTGCGGCCTGGAATGTTGATGTAGACCAAGCCGCAAGAGACGGGCGGAAAATACGATCGCAGCATGAGAGGCGGCACCGACCGATGAGTCGGCCGCAGCGTTGTAAACCGGTTCGGACGGGCGAGACAAACACAGGCGCGGTCCCAGCAAGCTGATGTAAACCGGGCCGTAAGGGCGGCGTTTTGCACGCGTCCATTCACCGTGTAATGTGGCACAGACGAACACCGGGCAGGACGTTGCCAGCGCATACTCCGTACCCATGGTATAAACCATGTTTATAATGAATAATTGTCCTGCATATCAAAATATCCGACCCAAAGTAATTGTTTTCCTGATAAAAAACAATATATACCAAGAAACTAGATTTAGATGGATATCACCTGATGTTTTTTGTTCGGACCACGGATGATCTATTCATCGCAACAGAGGCGGTTTAGGCTGGTCGGCGACTCAATATGGTCCCGGCGGTTCAAGAGGAACCCCTCCTGGTCATTCTCCGGGTCTTTAAACACCCGGCACGGGCGGTGCGGATGTATACGTCTCCTCCGACGCCGGCGCACGAGGACCGGATCATACCTTGGCCATGAGTCAGTTGACCTGATTGTTTGGTTCGGCGAGTCCACATAGTTTTTTTCTTATCTCTGCTCCGAGTACACTGAAACCCGACAGTAGAGGCAACTTTAGGCCGGGGCTGTCTGCCGGTGACTCTCAAACCGGTGAAGACGCGCGGGGACGGTAGCAGCTCGCAGCTGTGGTGAGCCGGCACGTGGGGAGCAGCAGTGGCGGCTCAAACATGCGACAAGGGAAGCCAGCGGCGAGCCGAAGCGCGACGGCCGCGATGGCAGAGCCGGCCGGATCGGTGGTGACGACTTTAGCAACTTAGCGATGCAGGGGCGGTTTGGAGGGGCAGGGCAGGGCCGCGGCAAAAGCGGAGGCCGCAGCAGCGGCTCGGCCATGGCTGAAACGGTGCAAGGCCGCGAGTGTGGATGTGAAGGTGGTGACGAAGCGGGGCCCGAGCGGCGGTCCATAGGCCGCCCTCGGCCGGGGAGGATCGCAGCAGCAAAGAAGAGGCGAGCTCGGCGGTAACTCAGGAACGGGCGGTTTAGCACGAAGGGGCACCGGCCAGGCGAGGCGCCGGCTCGAAGAGCCACACCGGCGGCGGTAGGCAGAGAAGCGAAGGTAGCCGCTCGGGGCACGGCGACGCGGAACCAGCCCGGAGCAACGGCGGCTCGATCCCGGTGGCTCTCGACGAGTCAGGGCTGCGGGAGGCGGCTCAATGACGGAGCACCACGGAGGACGGGGGCCTGGAGGCTCAAGGCTGCAGCCACGCATGTCAGAGGCGAGTTATGGCAGCGGCGACTCGGCATGTGTCCGCGATGGCGGTTCTGGGCGCGGCCGGTGGTGGCGTAAAGCAGAGTTGAAGATAAATCTTGATCCGGGTTGTGATCGTTGACCCCCAGACCTTGAACGGTTTTGCATAAACCATCGATGATGACTCACAGATTGCACGGACTTGGATTGATTCAGATACAGATTGACTTGACGCGTCTCCTTCAACATAATGCGTGAACTTGGATATTGATCTCCTTTCGGTCTCGACGGATTTTGACAGGTCGCATCGGCGACGGCTCACAAAAACTTCTTCAGCTCCCGAGCGATACAGGTCACAGGGTTCCGATGACTCAAAGAGGCGATACGGGTTATGGCAGAGGCGGCTCACAGCAACAGTGGAGACGGCTCGTCGGGAGGCGCGGCGGCTCCGTGATGATCGCGAGGGCGAGCTTGCAGTAAAAATTATGAACTTCTCGATCCCTGAAGAAATCCCTTCAAGAACTCAACACCACCGTGCGCAGGCCCCACGGTGGGCGCCAACTGTCATGGAATCGTCACGACAGATGTCCTTGGTGTCAGGACTTAGTCGTGAGGCCAACGCATCTATGTGATAGCTTGAGAGGGGTTGAGCGGGACGAGACACGCGATGTTTTTACCCAGGTTCGGCCCCTCATGGTGGAGGTAAAAACCTACATCATGCTTCATTGATATTGATGATGATGATCACGGTTACAAGAGTGCTCTATCTTGAGAGCTATTGTCTAAACCTAACTTGTCCAACTTGTGGAACTTGTGAATCTTCCCCCTTTTGGGGAGCCCTGCCCCTCCTTATATATGTTGGAGGGGCGGGTTACATGTAGAGTCCTATTAGGATTAGGACTAGTCTATCTCTAATACAAACCGGATACAAGTCCATGTCTTAACTCCTTGTAAGATAATATTCCTCCTGCCTTCGTCTTAAACTGGCCCACCATTAAACGTGAATCGGCCTTCTGGGTCTTGGGCCTTGTCATCTGTCTGTCCCACATGTCGGATCACCAGTGAGTCATAATGACCAGGTGGGTTGTTTGTAAACCGCCAGGTCAGGGCGGGTCACCGGTGACTCGCCAAGTGTCAGCGGGGTCTTCAGATAAACCGCCAAGTCCTGGCCGGGTTAACTTCCAGCCGGTTTACACCGCAGGGTATATCCCCGACAGTATGGCTACCTCATCTAATCAGGAGATGCCTAGTTCATCGAACCAAGAACCGGTTACAATTACTAAACCTGCCATTTCGATGGAACACTTTGAAAATCATGTGGAGGAGAACAATGAAGTTCCTACTAGGAGCAAGAGACAGAGGACTGCAAAGTCCTTTGGTGATGATTTTCTTGTGTATCTCATAGATGACACTCCTAATTCTATTTCAGAGGGCTATGCATCTGAAGATGCTGACTACTGGAAGGAAGCGGTTCGTAGTGAGATGGATTCCATCTTGGTGAATGAAACTTGGAATATAACTGATCGTCCTTATGGGTGCAAACCTATAGGATGCAAATGGGTATTCAAGAAGAAGCTTAGGCCTGATGATACTATTGAAAAGTACAAGGCTCGGCTCGTGGCTAAGGGTTATACCCAAAAGGAAGGTGAACACTTCTTTGATACTTACTCACATGTGGCTCGACTGACCACTGTTTGAGTTCTACTTTCACTAGCTGCCTCACACGGTCTTCTCGTTCATCAAATGGATGTTAAGAAAGCTTTCCTAAATGGAGAGTTGGACGAGGAAATTTATATGGAACAACGAGATGGGTTTGTACTAGATTATCAGGATGGAAAATTGTGCAAGTTGCTGAAGTCTTTGTATGGACTCAAGCAAGCACCCAAACAGTGGCATGAGAAGTTTGAAAGAACTTTAACAGCTACAGGCTTTGTTGTAAACGAAGCTGACAAATGTGTATACTATCACCATGTTGGGGGCGAGGGAGTTATCCTTTGCTTGTATGTTGATGACATACTGATTTTTGGAACAAATCTGAATGTTATTAAGGAGGTCAAGGATTTCCTATCTCGTTGTTTTGAGATGAAGGATTTAGGAGTGGCTGATGTCATTCTGAACATCAAGTTGTTGAGAGGCGATGATGGTGGGATTACATTGCTTTAATCTCACTATGTGGAAAAGATCTTGAGTCGCTTTGGCTATACTAACTGCAAGCCCTCTCCAACACCATATGATGCTGGCATGCTGCTTCGATAGAATCGAAGAATTGCTAGAGATCAATTGAAGTATTCTTAGATTATTGGCTCGCTTATGTACTTAGCCAGTGCTACAAGACCTGACATCTCTTTTGTTGTTAGCAAACTGAGTCGGTTTGTCTCAAAACCAGGAGATGTGTATTGGAAAACTCTAGAGAGAGTTCTGCATTATTTGAAAGGCACTGCGAACTATGGAATTCACTACACTAGGCACACAAAGGTGCTTGAAGGGTATAGTGACTCAAACTGAATCTCAGATGCTGATGAGATAAAGGCCACGAGCGGATATGTAATCACTCATGGAGGTGGCGCTGTTTCTTGGAAGACTTGCAAGCAGACCATCTTAACAAGGTCAACAATGGAAGCAGAACTCACAGCACTGGATACAACTATGGTCGAAGTAGATTGGCTTCGTCGGCTCTTGAGTGACTTGCCGGTTGTTGAGAAACCTGTACCGGGTATCCTTATGGACTGCGACAATCAAACTGTGATCACGAAAGTGAGCAGCTCAAAGGATAACATGAAGTCATCAAGACACATTCAGAGAAGGTTAAAGTCTATCAGGAAAATGAAAAACTCCAGAGTTATTGCATTGGATTGTATCCAAACGTCTAAAAATCTGGCAGATCCTTCTACTAAGGGTCTATCACGTAATGTGATAGATAATGCATCAAGGGAGATGGGTATGAGACCCACAATATGAGTTGTTCACAGTGGTAACCTAGTCTATGTGATCAAAGATCCCATGAATTAGATGTGGAAGACAAGCTGTTGGTCAGCTGAGAGGAGAGTATCCTTACTGTTAACAATACCACTCCATGAAATGCAATACTCTCCTAAATCTGCATGGCAGGTTGATGTATATCTTAAAGTGTTCTAAGTGGATCATTTAAGCAGAGATGTTGTCCTGTAGAACATCTTTTGAAGAACACACCTATACGAGTCTGATTATCAAACGTCGCAATCTATGAGAGTAGGGTTCTCTCTAGTAAACTCATGAAAGGTCATAGAGTATGACGCATAAGCTCCACCCGCGTGGAAGACCCACGACAGCCTAGTACTGGTCAAGGCTTTGTGTGAAGCTAGATTTGCAAAAAACTTGCAGTTCAAGGCCCAGTCCACTGTTCAAGTTGCTTACTAGTGTAGCATAGAGTTCTAGGTGGAAGTTCAACTTAACAGACTCCACTGCAATACCGGTATATAAAACAATGTTTTGGAACCAAAGGCAAATTTCTGTGTGCCTCTAGGATCTGGTGGGGGATTGCTGGAATTTAGTCTATTTTGGGACAGCCCAATAACTATTTCAGAAATTCCTAAATAAATCCTAGAGGCCCACTTAGCCCATTCATGCAAAGGCAAGGGATACTACTAAAGTTTAGTCCCACATTGCTAGTTTAGTGGGAGTTGGACCTCCTTATTGTTGGGGAACGTAGTAATTTCAAAAAAATTCCTACGCACATGCAAAATCATGGTGATGCATAGCAATGAGAGGGGAGAGTATCGTCTACGTACCCTCGTAGACCGTAAGCGGAAGCGTTATGACAACGCGGTTGATGTAGTCGTACGTCTTCACGATCGACCGATCTGGCACTGAAGGTACGACACCTCCGTGATCTGCACACGTTTGGCTCGGTGACGTCCCGCGAACTCACGATCCAGTAGAGCTCCGAGAGAGAGTTTCGTCAGCACGACGGCATGATGACGGTGATGATGATGCTACCGGAATAGGGCTTCGCCTAAGCACTGCTACAATATGACCGAGGCGGATTATGGTGGAGGGGGGCACCGCATACAGCAAAAAGATCAATGATCAACTTGTGTGTCTATGGGGTGCCCCTCCCCCATATATAAAGGAGTGGAGGAGGGGAGGGGCCGGCCCTCTCTATGGCTCGCCCTAGGGGAGTCCTACTCCCACCGGGAGTAGGATTCACCCTTCCATGTAGTAGGAGTAGGAGAGAAGGAAGTGTTGGGGAACGTAGCAATTTCAAAAAAATCCTACGCACACACAAGATCATGGTGATGCATAACAACGAGAGGGGAGAGTGTCGTCCACGTACCCTGTAGACCGTAAGCAGAAGCATTATGACAACGCGGTTGATGTAGTCGTACGTCTTCACGATCGACTGATCCTAGTACCGAATGTACGACACCTCCACGATCTGCACACGTTCAACTCGGTGACGTCCCACGAACTCATGATCCAGTAGAGCTTCGCGGGAGAGTTCCGTTAGCACGACGGCATGATGACGGTGTTGATGAAGCTACCGACGCAGGGCTTCGCCTAAGCACCGCTACGATATGACCGAGGTGGATTATGGTGGAGGGGGGCACCGCACACGGCTAAAAGATCAATGATCAACTTGTGTGTCCATGGGGTACCCCCTGCCCCCGTATATAAAGGAACAAAGGGGGGAAGCCGGACGGCCCTAGGAGGGCGCGCCAAGAGGAGGAGACCTCCTCCTAGTGGGAGTAGGACTCCCCTTTCCTAGTCCCACTAGGAGGGGGAAGGAAGGAGTGCGAGAGGGGAAAGGCAAGGGGGTGCCGCCCCCCTTTTCCTTGTCCTGTTCGGACTCAAGGGGAGAGGGCGCACGGCCGGCCCTGGCCGGCCCCTCTTTCTCCACCAGGTCCCATCAAGGCCCATTAGCCCCCGAGGGGTTCCGGTAACCCCTCCAACACTCCGGTTTTCTCCAAGATCATCCGAAACCTTTATGGTGTTCGAATGTAGCCGTCCAATATATCAATCTTTATGTCTCGACCATTTCGAGACTCCTCGTCATGTCCGTGATCACATCCGGGACTCTGAACTACCTTCGGTACATCAAAACACATAAACTCATAATACTGATCGTCACCAAACGTTAAGCGTGCCGACCCTACGGGTTCGAGAACTATGTAGACATGACCGAGACTCATCTCCGGTCAATAACCAATAGCGGAAACTGGATGCTCATATTGGTTCCTACATATTCTATGAAGATCTTTATCGGTCAAACCGCATAACAACATACGTTGTTCCCTTTGTCATGGGTATGTTACTTGCCCGAGATTCGATCATCGGTATCTCAATACCTAGTTCAATCTCGCTACCGGAAAGTCTCTTTACTCGTTCTGTAATACATCACCCCGCAACTAACTCATTAGGTACATTGCTTGCAAGGCTTATAGTGATGTGCATTATCGAGAGGGCCCAGAGATACCTCTCCGACAATCGGAGTGACAAATCCTAATCTTGATATATGCCAACTCAACAAGTACCATCGGAGACACCTGTAGAGCACCTTTATTATCACCTAGTTACGTTGTGACGTTTGGTAGCACACAAAGTGTTCCTCCGGTATTCCGGAGTTGCATAATCTCATAGTCATAGGAACATGCATAAGTCATGAAGAAAGCAATAGCAAAGTACTAAACGATCAAATGCTAAGCTAACGGAATGGGTCAAGTCAATCACATCATTCTCTAATGATGTGATCCCGTTAATCAAATGACAACTCATGTCTATGGCTAGAAACTTAACCATCTTTGATTCAACGAGCTAGTCAAGTAGATGCATACTAGTGACACCTTGTTTGTCTATGTATTCACACATGTACTAAGTTTCCGGTTAATACAATTCTAGCATGAATAATAAACATTTATCATGATATAAGGAAATATAAATAACAACTTTATTATTGCCTCTAGGGCATATTTCCTTCAGTCTCCCACTTGCACTAGAGTCAATAATCTAGATTACATAGTAATGATTCTAACACCCATGGAGTCTTGGTGTTGATCATGTTTTTCTCATGAGAGAGGCTTAGTCAACGGGTCTGCAACATTAAGATCCGTATGTATCATGCAAATCTCTATGTCTCCCTCCTTGACTTGATCACAGATGGAATTGAAGCGTCTCTTGATGTGCTTGGTTCTCTTGTGAAAACTGGATTTCTTTGCCAAGGCAATTGCACCAGTATTGTCACAAAAGATTTTCATTAGACCCGATGCACTAGGTATGACACCTAGATCGGATATGAACTCCTTCATCCAGAATCCTTCATTTGCTGCTTCCGAAGCAGCTATATACTACACTTCGCATGTAGATCCCGCCACGACGCTTTGCTTAGAACTACACCAACTGACAGCTCCACCGTTCAATATAAACACGTATCCGGTTTGTGACATAGATTCATCCAAATCAGTGTCAAAGCTTGAATCGACGTAACCATTTACGACGAGCTCTTTGTCACCTCCATAAACGAGAAACATATCCTTAGTCCTTTTCAGGTATTTCAGGATGTTCTTGACCGCAGTCCAGTGATCCACTCCTGGATTACTTTGGTACCTCCCTGGTAAACTAATAGCAAGGCACACATCAGGTCTGGTACACAGCATTGCATACATGATAGAGCCTATGGCTGAAGCATAGGGAACACCTTTCATTTTCTCTCTATCTTCTGCAGTGGTCGGACATTGAGTCTGACTCAACTTCACACCTTGTAACACAGGAAAGAACCCTTTCTTTGCTTGATCCATTTTGAATTTCTTCAAAACTTTATCAAGGTATGTGCTTTGTGAAAGTCCAATTAAGCATCTTGATCTATCTCTATAGATCTTGATGCCCAATATATAAGCAGCTTCACCGAGGTCTTTCATTGAAAAACTCTTATTCAAATATCCTTTTATGCTATCCAGAAATTCTATATCATTTCCAATCAATAATATGTCATCCACATATAATATTAGAAATGCTATAGAGCTCGCACTCACTTTCTTGTAAATACAGGCTTCTCCAAAAGTCTGTATAAAACCATATGCTTTGATCACATTATCAAAACGTTTATTCCAACTCTGAGATGATTGCACTAGTCCATAGATGGATCCCTCGAGCTTACGCACTTTGTTAGCATCCTTTGGATCGATAAAACCTTCAGGTTGCATCATATACAACTCCTCTTCTAGAAATCCATTCAGGAATGCAGTCTTTACATCCATTTGCCAAATTTCATAATCATAAAATGCGTCAATTGCTAACATGATTCGGACGGACTTAAGCATCGCTACAGGTGAGAAAGTCTCATCGTAGTCAACTCCTTGAACTTGTCGAAAACCTTTTGCAACATGTCGAGCTTTGTAGATAGTAACATTACCATCAGCGTTAGTCTTCTTCTTGAAGATCCATTTATTCTCGATGGCTTGCCGATCATCGGGCAAGTCAACCAAAGTCCACACTTTGTTCTCATACATGGATCCCATCTCAGATTTCATGGCCTCAAGCCATTTTGCGGAATCTGGGCTCATCATCACTTCCTCATAGTTCGTAGGTTTGTCATGGTCAAGTAACATGACCTCCAGAACAGGATTACTGTACCACTCTGGTGCGGATCTTACGCTGGTTGACCTACGAGGTTCGGTAGTAACTTGATCTGAAGTTACATGATCATCATCATTAGCTTCCTCACTAATTGTTGTAGGAGTCATAGGAACAGATTTCTGTGATGAACTAGTTTCCAATAAGGGAGCAGGTACAGTTACCTCATCAAGTTCTACTTTCTTCCCACTCACTTCTTTCGAGAGAAACTCCTTCTCTGGAAAGGATCCATTCTTAGCAACGAATGTCTTGCCTTCAGATCTGTGATAGAAGGTGTACCCAATAGTATCCTTTGGGTATCCTATGAAGACACATTTCTCTGATTTGGGTTCAAGCTTATCAGGTTGAAGCTTTTTCACACAAGCATCGCAGACCCAAACTTTAAGAAACGACAACTTTGGTTTCTTGCCAAACTATAGTTCATAAGGCGTCGTCTCAATGGATTTAGATGGTGCCCTATTTAATGTGAATGCGGCCGTCTCTAAAGCATAACCCCAAAATGATAGCGGTAAATCAGTAAGAGACATCATCGATCGCACCATATCTAGTAAATTACGATTACGATGTTTGGACACACCATTAAACTGTGGTGTTCCAGGTGGCGTGAGTTGCGAAACTATTTTGCATTGTTTCAAATGAAGACCAAACTCGTAACTTAAATACTCTCCTCCATGATCAGATCATACAAACTTTATTTTCTTGTTACGATGATTTTCCACTTCACTATGAAATTCTTTGAACTTTTCAAATGTTTCACAGTTGTGTTTCATTAAGTAGATATAACCATATCTGCTTAAATCATCTGTGAAGGTGAGAAAATAACGATACCCGCCACGAGCCTCTATATTCATCGGACCACATGTATCAGTATGTATGATTTCCAATAAATCTGTTGCTCGCTACATTGTTCCGGAGAACGACATTTTAGTCATCTTGCCCATGAGGCATGGTTTGCAAGTACCAAGTGATTCATAATCAAGTGATTCCAAAAGTCCATCAGAATGGAGTTTCTTCATGTGCTTTACACCAATATGACCTAAATGGCAGTGCCACAAATAACATGCACTATCATTATCAACTCTACATCTTTTGTCTTCAATATTATGAATATGTGTACCACTACTATCGAGATTCATAAAAAATAGACCACTCTTCAAGAGTGCATGACCATAAAGGATATTACTCATATAAATAGAACAACCATTATTCTCAGATTTAAATGAATAACCGTCTCGCATAAAACAAGATCTAGATATAATATTCATGCTCAATGCTAGCACCAAATAACAATTATTCAGGTCTAAAACTAACCCCGAAGGTAGATGTAGAGGCAGCGTGCCGACCGCGATCACATCGACTTTGGAACCATTTCTCACGTGCATCGTCACCTCGTCCATAGCCAATCTTCACTTAATCCGTAGTCCCTGTTTCGAGTTGCAAATATTAGCAACAGAACCAGTATCAAATACCCAGGCACTACTACGAGCATTAGTAAGGTACACATCAATAACATGTATATCACATATACCTTTGTTCACCTTGCCATCCTTCTTATCTGCCAAATACTTGGGGCAGTTCCGTGTCCAGTGACTAGTCCCTTTGCAGTAGAATCACTCAGTCTCAGGCTTAGGTCCAGACTTCGGCTTCTTCACTTGAGCAGCAACTTGCTTGCCATTCTTCTTGAAGTTCCCCTTCTTCCCTTTACCCCTTTTCTTGAAACTAGTGGTCTTGTTGACCATCAACACTTGATGCTCCTTCTTGATTTCTACCTCTGCAACCTTTAGCATCGTGAAGAGCTCGGGAATAGTCTTATCCATCCCTTGCATATTATAGTTAATCACGAAGCTCTTGTAGCTTGGTGGTAGTGATTGAAGAATTCTGTCAATGACACTATCATTCGGAAGATTAACTCCCAGTTGAATCAAGTGATTATTATACCCAGACATTTTGAGTATATGTTCACTGACAGAACTATTCTCCTCCATCTTGCAGCTGTAGAACTTATTGGAGACTTCATATCTCTCAATCCGGGCATTTGCTTAACTTCAACTCCTGGAACATCTCATATGCTCAATGACGTTCAAAACGTCGTTGAATTCCCGGTTCTAAGCCGTAAAGCATGGCACACTGAACTATCGAGTAGTCATCAGCTTTGCTCTGCCAGACGTTCATAACATCTGGCGTTGCTCCTGCGGCGGGTTTGGCACCTAGCGGTGCTTCTAGGATGTAATTCTTCTGTGCAGCAATGAGGATAATCCTCAAGTTACGGACCCCATCCCTGTAATTGCTGCCATCATCTTTCAACTTTGCTTTCTCAAGGAATGCATTAAAATTCAACGGAACAATAACACGTGCATCTATCTACAACAGCATAGACATGCAAAATACTATCAGGTACTAAGTTCATGATAAATTAAAGTTCAATTAATCAAATTACTTAAGAACTCCCACTTAGACAGACATCCCTCTAATCGTCTAAGTGATCATGTGATCCATATGAACTAAACCATGTCCGATCATCACGTGAGATGGAGTAGTTTTCAATGGTGAACATCACTATGTTTATCATATCTACTATATGATTCACGCTTGACCTTTCGATCTCAGTGTTCCGAGGCCACATCTGCATATGCTAGGCTCGTCAAGTTTAACGCAAGTATTCTGTGTGTGCAAAACTGCCTTGCACCCGTTGTATGCGAACGTAGAGCTTATCACACCCGATCATCACGTGGAGTCTCGGCACGACGAACTTTCGCAATGGTGCATACTCAGGGAGAACACTTATACCTTGAAATTTAGTGAGAGATCATTTTATAATGCTATCGTCGATCTAAGCAAAATAAGATGCATAAAAGATAAATATCACATGCAATCAATATAAGTGATATGATATGGCCATCATCATCTTGTGCCTTTGATCTCCATCTCCAAAGCACCATCATGATCACCATCGTCACCGGCTTGACACCTTGATCTCCATCGAAGCATCGTTGTCATCTTGCCAACTATTGCTTCTACGACTATCGCTACCGCTTAGTGATAAAGTAAAGCAATTACATGGCGATTGCATTTCATACAATAAAGCGACAACCATACGGCTCCTGCCAGTTGCCGATAACTGTGTTACAAAACATGATCATCTCATACAATAAAATTTAGCATCATGTCTTGACCATATCACATCACAACATACCCTGCAAAAACAAGTTAGACGTCCTCTACTTTGTTGTTGCAAGTTTTATGTGGCTGCTACGGGCTGAGCAATAACCGTTCTTACCTACGCATCAAAAACCACAACGCGGTATAGTGATCGCTTTCTGATCTTTAGAAAGAACCCTGTTCATTGAATCCGATTCAACTAAATCTGGAGAAACAGACACCTACTAGCCACCTGTGTGCGAAGCACGTCGGTAGAACCGATATCGCGTAATGTCGGTCTGGGCCGCTTCATCCAACAATACCGCTGAATCAAGAATCAACTAGTGACGGCAAGCAATATGCATATACCCACGCCCACAACTCCTTTGTGTTCTACTCGTGCATATAACATCTACGCATAAAGCTGGCTCGGATGCCACTGTTGCGGAACGTGGTACTTTCAAAAAAATTCCTATGCACACGCAAGATCATGGTGATGCATAGCAACGAGAGGGGAGAGTGTCGTCCACGTACCCTCGTAGACCATAAGCGGAAGCGTTATGACAACGTGGTTGATGTAGTCGTACGTCTTCACGATCGACCGATCCTAGTACCGAACGTACGGCACCTCAGCGATCTGCACACGTTCAGCTCGGTGACATCCCACGAACTCACGATCCAGTAGAACTTCGCGGGAGAGTTCCGTCAACACGATGGCGTGAGGACGGTGTTGATGAAGCTACAAACGCAGGGCTTCGCCTAAGCACCGCTATGATATGACCGAGGTGGATTATGGTGGAGGGGGGCACCGCACATGACTAAAAGATCAATGATCAACTTGTGTATCCATGGGGTGCCCCTGCCCCTGTATATAAAGGAGCAAAGGGGGGATGCCGGCTGGCCCTAGGAGGGCGCGCCAAGAGGAGGAGTCTCCTCCTAGTGGGAGTTGGACTCCCCTTTCCTAGTCCCACAAGGAGGGGGGAGAAAGGAGTGGGAGAGGGGAAAGGCAAGGGGGGCGCCGCCCCCCCTTTCCTTGTCCTATTCAGACTCAAGGGGAGGGGGCGCACGGCCTGCCCTGGCCGGCCGCTCTCTCTCTCTCTCTCCACTAGGTCCCATCAAGGCCCATTAGTCCCCAGGGGGTTCCAGTAACCCCTCCGGCACTTCGGTTTTCTCCGAGATCACCCGAAACCTTTCTGGTGTTCGAATGTAGCCGTCCAATATATCAATCTTTATGTCTCGACCATTTCGAGACTCCTTTTCATGTCCGTGATCACATCCGGGACTTCGAACTACCTTCGATACATCAAAACATATAAACTCATAATACCGATCGTCACCGAACGTTAAGCCTTCGGACCCTACGGGTTCGAGAACTATGTAGACATGACCGAGACTCATCTTCGGTCAATAACCAATAGCGGAACCTGGATGCTCATATTGGTTCCTACATATTCTACGAAGATCTTTATTGGTCAAACCGCATAACAACATACGTTGTTCCCTTTGTCATCGGTATGTTACTTGCCGAGATTCGATCGTCGGTATCTCAATACCTAGTTCAATATCGTTATCGGCAAGTCTCTTTACTCGTTCCGTAATACATCATCCCGCAGCTAACTCATTAGTTGAATTGCTTGCAAGGCGTATAGTGATGTGCATTATCGGGAGGGCCCAGAGATACCTCTCCGACAATCGGAGTGAAAAATCCTAATCTTGATCTATGCCAACTCAACAAGTTCCATCGGAGAAACCTGTAGAGCACCTTTATAATCACCCAGTTACGTTGTGACATTTGGTAGCACACAAAGTGTTCCTCCGGTATTCGGGAGTTGCATAATCTCATAGTCATAGGAACATGTATAAGTCATGAAGAAAGCAATAGCAAAATACTAAACGATCAAATGCTAAGCTAATAGAATGGGTCAAGTCAATCACATCATTCTCTAATGATGTGATCCCGTTAATCAAATGAGAACTCATGTCTATGGCTAGGAAACTTAACCATCTTTGATTCAACGAGCTAGTCAAGTAGAGGCATGCTAGTGACACTTTGTTTGTCTATGTATTCACACATGTACTAAGTTTTTGCTTAATACAATTCTAGCATGAATAATAAACATTTATCATGATATAAGGAAATATAAATAAAAACTTCATTATTGCCTCTAGGGCATATTTTCTTCAGTAAGGGGAGGAGAGGAGAAAGGAAAGGGGGGGCTCCCAATTCGGATTGGGCAAGGGGGGCATGCCTCCCACCTTTTCCTTCCCTCTCCTCTTTTCCACTAAGGCCCAATAAGGCCCATATACTCCCTGAGGGGTTCCGGTAACCTCTCGGTACTCCGGAAAATGCCCGAACTCATCCGGAACCATTCCGATGTCCAAGCATAGGCTTAAAATATATCGATCTTTATGTCTCGACCATTTCGAGACTCCTCGTCATGTCGTGATCAAATCCGGGACTCCGAACTACCTTTGGAACATCAAAACACATAAACTCGTAATACCGATCGTCACCGAACGTTAAGCGTGCGGACCCTACGGGTTCGAGAACTATGTAGACATGACCGAGCTATGTCTCTGGTCAATAACCAATAGCGGAACCTGGATGCTCATATTGGTTCATATATATTCTATGAAGATCTTTATCGGCAAACCGCTTAACGATATACGTTGTTCCCTTTGTCATCGGTATGTTACTTGCCCGAGATTCAATCATCGGTATCTCAATACCTAGTTCAATCTCGTTACTGGGAAGTCTCTTTACTCGTTCCGTAATGCTACATCCTGTAACTAACTCATTAGCTACATTGCTTCCAAGGCTTCTTGTGATGTACATTACCGAGAGGGCCCATAGTTACCTCTCCGACAATCGGAGTGACAAATCTTAATTTTGGTCCATGCCAACTCAACAAACACCATCAGAGACACCTCTAGAGCATCTTTATAATCACCCAGTTACGTTGTGACATTTGGTAGCACACAAAGTGTTTCTCCGGTATTCGGGAGTTGCATGTAACATCCCAAATTTTCAATTTGGAATGTTATACATTAGATCATCAATGCATATCATATTTTATTTTGCATTTTGGTTGATCCTAGAAATTCTACGCAACTCAATGACCCACGGAGAGAGTTGGGGATTTTGTTATTTTCATATTTGAGTTTTCTCAAATTTTGAGAATAGGATCATTTGATTTTATTTATTTTATCATCAATTATTTCTATTACAAAAATATGAGAGAGGGAATAAAATGACTTTCCCAAAATAAAGAAATATTGAAGATTTAATAATAAAATCAAATAAGATTTTATTTTGGAGTTTTTCGGTGTTTTATTTGAATTTAGATAAAATGTGCGTTTTTCAAAATTGCATTTAGGTCCCAAATAAATGTTCACCCTGTGCGGCTTGATTTTAGAAGCCCGTGAAAATTTAATTCGGAATTTTTGGAGTCCGTTTAGTATTTCTTTTATTTTTCTTCTGAGCGGAATAATTTAAAAAAAAAGAACCGACCTACGGGCCGTGTCCGACTAGGACTCCGGCCCGCGGAGGCCTTTATAAGCCGAGGCCCAGCCCCGGGGAACCCTAACCGCCCCAGCCCATAACCCTAGTCGCCACCCGAACCCGCCGCCGCCGCCGCCGCGCCGCGCCGCGCCGCCCGCCTCCGCCACTGCGCCGCCGTCGCCGGACGCCACCGCCGCCGCCGAGGTTCGCCGCCGCCTCGACTTCCGTGCCAACGGTTTTTTTTAGAAAAAAAGATTGGTTTTCGTCGTTTTTTTAGTTTCGGTTTTTTAAAATAGATCAGTTTTTCTGGTTTATTTAAATAGCGAGCGTTCGTCCGTTCGTTCGTTCTAGCGAGCGTTCATCGTTTTTCTTTTTCTCGGATTAAGTCCACGATTTTTCTGATCGCGATTCCTGATCCGATTTTTGTTTTAGTATAACTTTTCGCTCGTTTATCGGAATCAGGCGATTCAAGCGCCTAGAGTTTCGTCTCGAAACCCTCTATCCGTTTAACCAACTTAAACAAGATTTTGATACTGTAAAATTTGCCCTAGATCCAGATTACTAGAACGAAGTTGTTTTCTTTCGCCGTTTGACTTTTGTTGCTTCGTTCGATTTGATTCTTTTTGCCAACCGGAGTTCTTAAGTTGAACCTTCTGGTTAGATCTCTTATTTGAGTTTTACCTGTGCATTAGATGAGTACTTATTGTATGCTTGTTTGTTTGTCTGTGATAGAATACCCGGAGTGCGCCGCTTGTTACTTCGAATCTCTAGGTTTCGCGGATCATCAGCAAGGCAAGTAACACTTTGATCATACCTTTTCTACTACCCAGTTTTATTGCATTAGATCAACCCTCACACATTGCGTGATTAGGATCTAATTAAATTGTGGGATGGGAGGTAGTTGAGGTAGTACCTAATACCTGTTATTATCAAACCTTTGAGAGTTACTTCTACGTTTGCTTATTATGCCATGCTATGCTAGTAGACGTGGATTGGGTGAGTGATATCCATGATAGATGTGAGATTGTTATTTAATGGTTTATCTAAGGTGGCAACTTAAACACACATCTGGGTGGATTGAGGCACCTGGGTATTCAAGGACTTTCCTGATTTCTTTTGGACCGCCACCCAGGCTCAAAGGGGTCATGAGACTATTCATACTAGAAACTTCCGTGTGCAGCCACAAGCTATTATGGGCTCTAGCATAGTTGACTAAGTTGTGCGAACTCTTACAGTGGTAGACTAGCAGATGTAGGGGATGTAGGTGGTACGGTCTACCCGATCGTAAGGTGCTAGCGCTTCTGAAAGACTATGTCTCGGTCATCCATCTTCTCAAACACCATGTAGTGTGAGAAACCAAATGGAGGCGATCGAGTCTTGTGGGGAAAAGTGCGCAAACCTCTGCAGAGTGTAATAAACTAATCATGATTAGTCGTGTCCCCGGTTATGGACATCTTGAGTATCTAGTACTTGGATTTTCATGTGAATCTCAACATGTTACTCTAAATTAAATTTGTTGGGCTTTGTTTAAAGATGATGCTTAATTGGGATTGAGAATGCTGTCAACCATTCTCAATGTTTAACAACTACCATGATAGTTAAATAAATTTATTCCTTTGAAGTAGGGAAAAATTGGCTTTACGCAAAACTATAACCATAGAGCTTTCCACCAGCCAAATATGCATGTAGTATAGCTGTTCCATTCCATTACTCTCTATGTGTTATATTGCCAGCATATTCCATGTGCTGACCCATTTCGGGCTGCAACGTTAATGTTGCAGACTTTTCATACGACGATTAAGGAGTTTTAGGTCGTGGTTCTATACTCAGTGATGCCGTTGGAGTTGATGGACTCACTTATCTTCCAAGCCTTCCGCTGTTATCGTTATTAGATGGCATTTAAGCTCCTCACATGGCCCTAAACATATTTTTTTACTTCTTCTAAATAAGCAAAACATCAAAGCAACCAAAAACATAACATCGAATCAACCAGTCACGAAGACATTCACGATCGAACATCACTAGTTCCAGTACCACAATCAAAACATTGACCGAGTTGCATGCACGATGCATGCATGTGTCTAGCTCCGGTTTTCTTCTTCGAATAAAAACTCATAGCGAATTCATGTACCCTTAAGCCATATTTATTGTAATAAGTTCTCTTTTGAGACACTCGATGTAATAAGTGTGTGATTGCTACTCTGCTATAAATCCTCTGAGTACTGTGTGGTGTCAGCATTACTGATCCAGGAATGACACCAGAGCACAGAGATCAGACCGTTTGAGGTCTGGTCGCTACAGAGATGGTATCGGAGCACACGCTGACTGTAGGACACGACCACTAAGCTAAAGACCTAGATCACTTTTCGCTCTCTTCTCTTTTGACTTCTCATCTTTTCTACTCTTTTGGATGGCGGATGCAAGGAACAAGTTCATGCAACCGGATGAAGATACACCCTTTGGACGACACTTCAAGGAAGTCACTAGATACCTGAATATAGGAGTACCAAGCTTCACCGGAACCTACAACACCACTTTACCTGAAGAAGAGCGCTGGATGATTCAATTTCAAGTTCCAGGAAGGACGTTCATGCCAGTCACTGAGCCCATAGAGTTTTCTTTTGATGCACCAACTTGGAGTCTAGGAAAGAGCATGGCAGCTCACATCATCATAGGACGCATTGGAGAAGTCTACCACAAGGATCTCAAGGATACTATCTACGAGATTTGTGGACGCCGAGATGAGCACTGGGAGATGATCAGTACCAGGAAGGATAGATCAATTGCAGCTTTTATCCAGGAGTTAAACCAGCACATTCGACGACAGGAGAACCAGATGTGCGCCGACATGATAGATCTGAAGAAGGCTAAGACAAGAATCAAGGAACTGGAAGAAGAACTGAAGGCTACACGTGAAGATTATGAAGAGGAAATTAAAGTATTGGTGGAGAAGAATGACGACCTGATCAAGAAGATCGGAATATTTATGGGAGGCCCTACACCAGTGGAGGAAGACGAAGAACCCATGAGATTAGCCCGAAAGACTACATCATCATCGACGGCACCCACTCAGAACCAGATAGTAGCGATGATGACCATGTTGATGAAGCTAGAGCAGATATCGTGGAGTCTGCAACCGAAGAATATTTCTAGTAGACCACCCCATTAGTAGTAGTAGCCCACCATGTAAATATAGTAGTCCGAGCACTTTTGCGATAGTTAGATCGATTGTATGCCTTTGTTTGATTGATTGAAGTGAATTGTTTGCTTTTGCCTCATGTGCATATGGGTAGTGTTTTCTCTTTAGACCCCCTCTATTCTTATATCTCATCTTTTCTAAACCCTCAGATGCCTCCGAGACGTGACCCTGGATTTGCCTTTCCACCGGAGCTCACCCAGTTGATCCAGCAGCAGAACACATTGATGCAGTTGCTAGTCCAGAATCAGAATCAGGGGAACAACAACAACAACCCACCACCACCACCACCACCTGTTGACCACTTAGCCCGTTTTCTTAGGCTGAATCCGCCGGTGTTTTCCAGTAGCACCGAGCCAATAGTAGCAGATGATTGGCTCTGCAAGACCGCTAGGGAGTTGACCATAGTAGGATGCACAGATGCAGAGAAGGTGAAGTTTGCCGCACATCAGCTAGAAGGACCCGTAGCATCATGGTGGGAGAATTTCACCGCCACTTTCCCCGTCGACACTGTCACATGGGACCAGTTTCAGCAGGCTTTTCGTACTGCCCATGTTTCAGCAGGAGCTATGGCCATGAAGAAGCGTGAGTTTCGCAACTTGCGCCAAGGAGGACGGACAGTTGGCCAGTATGTGGAGAAATTTAGTAAGCTAGCATGTTATGCCCCAGATGACGTCGCTGTGGATGCAGCTAAGCAGGAGAAATTTCTGGAAGGACTGAATGATGAGTTGAGCATGCAGTTGATGGTAGCAACCTTCAACAACTACCAGGAGTTGGTAGATCGTGCTCTTATGATTGAAGGGAAGCAGCAGCAAATTGAGAATTGCAAGAGGAAGTATGGACAAGGAAAGTACAATTCAGGAGCTCAGCAGAAGCCACGTTTTACCCCTAGACCGGGAGGACATTTTCAGCATACCCATGGAGGAGGTAGCTCGCACAATCACAATGGCACCAAGAATGGTAATGATAATGAAGGAAGCAACGGCCAGAATCGCACCAACCCATCAACCCCAGCCAAGAAGGACCTAAGCCAAGTCACTTGCTTTAAGTGTCAGAAGACCGGACATTATGCCAATGAATGTCCTGAAGGCCAAAATGGCAATGGAAGTTCTGCGAAGAAGCCGAACCCTTTCAACAGGGGACAGGTGAACCACGTTAGCGTGGAGGAGGTTGAAGCTCAGCCCGATGCAGTAATAGGTAAGTTTTTGGTTAAGTCATTTACTACACTCGTTTTTTTGATACTGGTGCATCACATTCATACATCTCAAGGGGATTTGTGGATAAGTATAACCTACCAACCCAAGCCCTTAGGTCACCCATGTTAGTAACCTCACCCGGAGCAGAGTATGTGGCTAGTCTATGGTGTGATCGGTTACCATTAAGGATTGGTAACTATGTTTTTCCCTCAGACCTAATAGTATTGGAATCCCAAGGATTGGATGTGATATTAGGCATGGATTGGTTATCAAAGTATGAAGGGAATATAGAATGTGCTAGTAAGTCGATTTTGCTTACCACCCCAGAAGGGAGAAGGATCAAGTATGTATCCCGGCATGTGCCAAAGAGGACTCAAGTAAATTGCTTAACAGGAGTTGTGCAGGAGGAAGTACCAGTGGTAAAGGATTTCCCTGAAGTATTTCCAGAAGAGTTGCCAGGCATGCCACCGGATAGAGATATTGAGTTTTTGATTGAGCTATTGCCAGGCACAGGTCCAATATCAAAGAGACCATATAGGATGCCAGCAAAGGATTTAGTGGAAATTAAGAAGCAGATTAAGGAGTTACTGGATAAGGGATATATTCGCCCAAGTTCTTCGCCTTGGGGATTGCCAGTACTAGGATGGATCATTAAGGATGGTTGTTGATTATCGAGGATTGAATGAAGTAATGATCAAGAACAAGTACCCACTACCAATGATCAACGATCTGTTTGATCGGTTGCAAGGAGCTAAGGTATTTTCCAAGATCGATCTGCGATCAGGGTACCACCAGTTGAAGATTCGAGAACAGGATATACCTAAGACAACTATTACCACCAGGTATGGGCTGTACGAGTATACCGTTATGTCATTTGGTCTGACTAACGCACCTGAATATTTTATGAACATGATGAACAAAGTGTTTATGGAGTTTTTGGATAAGTTCGTCGTAGTGTTCATTGATGATATCCTGGTTTACTCGAAGAATGAAGAGGAGCATACGGAGCATTTGCGTTTGGTACTTGGAAAGCTCAGAGAACATCAATTATATGCCAAGTTCAGCAAATGTGAGTTTTGGTTGAAGGAAGTAGGATTCCTCGGACACGTTATATCTGGAGAAGGTATAGCAGTTGATCCCACTAAAGTTCATACCGTGACCAAGTGGGAAGCCCCAACAACAGTTGGAGAGATCCAGAGTTTTCTTGGACTCGCAGGATACTACCGGAGATTTATTGAGAATTTCTCAAAGATTGCGAAGCCTATGACGGAGTTGCTGAAGAAAGATACCAAGTTCATATGGATAGAGGAATGTGAGGCTAGTTTCCAGGAGTTGAAGAAATGCTTAGTTACCTCACCAGTATTGATTTTGCCAGACCAGACCAAGGATTATGAGGTGTATTGCGACGCTTCACGTAGAGGACTTGGAGTAGTGCTTATGCAGGAAGGGAGGGTTGTTTCATATGCCTCAAGACAACTGAAGCCTCATGATTTGAATTATGGTACGCACGATTTGGAGTTAGCAGCCGTAATGCATGCATTGAAAACATGGAGACATTTTTTGATTGGAAATCATTGTGAGGTGTACATGGATCATAAGAGTTTGAAGTACATTTTCACACAGAAGAAGTTGAATCTCAGACAAAGGAGATGGTTGGAGCTTATCAAGGATTATGACATGAAATTGCATTATCACCCCAGAAAGGCTAATGTAGTAGCTGACGCATTAAGCCGTAAGAGCCATCTCAATATGTTAATGACGGGAGAAATACCCAGGGAGTTAGCAGAAAATCTTCGTGAACTATGTTTGGAAATAGTTCCGAGAGGCTACGTAGCAGCATTGGAGATTCAGTCAACTTTGATGGATAAAATCAGGGAAGCTCAGAAAGCTGACAAGGAGATTGCCGCTATAAAGGAGAAACTGAGCAAATGAAAAGCTAAAGGATTTCGTGAGGATGAGCATGACACCCTATGGTTTGAAGACCGTGTTTATGTGCCCAATGACCCGGAGATCAGGAAGTTGATTTTGTAAGAGGCACATGATTCACCGTATTCGATTCACCCAGGAAATACCCAGATGTATTTGGATTTGAAAGATATTTTCTGGTGGACCGGAATGAAGAAGAATATTGCGGAGTATGTAGCAGTTTGTGACGTATGTCAGAGAGTAAAGGCAGAGCATCAGAAGCCAGCAGGATTGTTACAACCATTGCCGATACACGAATGGAAGTGGGATAAGTTAGGTATGGATTTTATCACGGGATTGCCCAGGACTCGTTCAGGCTATGACTCGATTTGGGTTGTAGTCGATCGATTGACAAAAGTAGCTCATTTCATCCCAGTAAAGATCACTTACACCAGTGCTAAGTTGGCAAAGATATACATGACCAGGATCGTATGTTTGCATGGAGTTCCAAGGAGTATCGTATCAGATAGAGGAACCCAGTTTACATCAAAGTTCTGGAAGCAGTTGCACGAAACTTTGGGTACCAGGCTAGAATTCAGTACAGCTTTTCATCCACAGACAGATGGACAGACGGAGAGAGTCAATCAGATTTTGGAGGATATGCTGAGAGCTTGTGCGCTAGATTAAAGATCTAGTTGGGACGATAATTTTCCATATGCAGAGTTCTCTTACAACAACAGTTACCAAACCAGTTTAAAGATGGCCCCTTTCGAAGCTTTGTACGGAAGGAGATGCAGGACACCGTTATCGTGGGATGAAGTTGGAGATCGCCAGTTGTTTGGGCTGGATCTGATAAAGGAGTCTGAACAGAAAGTGAAATTAATTCGCGATAGGCTCAAGGTAGCCCAGTCCAGATAGAAAAGTTATGCAGATTCTAAATGTAAGGAGACAGTTTACGAAGTTGGAGATAGAGCTTATCTTCGAGTATCTCCACTTCGAGGAACAAAGCGTTTTGGAGTTAAAGGGAAGTTAGCGCCACGATTTGTAGGACCATATCGAGTTTTGGAACGTATGGGAGAAGTGGCCTACAAGTTGGAATTGCCCGAAGGATTGTTAGGAGTTCAGGATGTGTTCCATGTTTCTCGGTTAAAGAAGTGTCACATGGAGATGGCTGACATACCTTTGAGAGACACAGTGCCATTGGAAACAATTCAGTTGGATAACGATTTGACCTACGAGGAGAAACCAATTAAGATCCTCGAATTTGCCAGCCGAGTTACCCGCAGCAAGGTTATCAAGTTTTGCAAAGTTCAGTGGAGCCACCACACAAAGGATGAAGCCACCTAGGAGCAAGAGGAAGACATGCTCAAAGACCACCCTCACCTATTTCCTAGCCAACCCGAATCTCGAGGGCGACATTCATCTTAAGGGGGGTAGGTTTGTAACATCCCAAATTTTCAATTTGGAATGTTATACATTAGATCATCAATGCATATCATATTTTATTTTGCATTTTGGTTTATCCTAGAAATTCTACGCAACTCAATGACCCACGGAGAGAGTTGGGGATTTCGTTATTTTCATATTTGAGTTTTCTCAAATTTTGAGAATAGGATCATTTGATTTTATTTATTTTATCATCAATTATTTCTATTACAAAAATATGAGAGAAGGAATAAAATGACTTTCCCAAAATAAAGAAATATTGAGGATTTAATAATAAAATCAAATAAGATTTTATTTCAGAGTTTTTCGGTGTTTTATTTGAATTTAGGAAAAATGTGCGTTTTTCAAAATTGCATTTAGGTCCCAAATAAATGTTCACCTTGTGCGGCTTGATTTTAGAAGCCCGTGAAAATTTATTTCAGAATTTTTGGAGTCCGTTTAGTATTTATTTTATTTTTCTTCCGAGCGGAATAATTCAAAAAAAACGAACCGACCTATGGGCCGTGTCCGACTAGGACTCCGGCCCGAGGAGGCCTTTATAAGCCGAGGCCCAGCCCCGGGGAACCCTAGCCGCCCCAGCCCCCAACCCTAGCCGCCACCCGGTCCCGCCGCCCGCCGCCCCGCGCCGCCGTCGCCGGACGCCGCCGCCGCCGAGCTTCGCCGCCGCCTCGACTTCCGTGCCAACGGTTTTTTAGAATAGATTAGTTTTTCTGGTTTATTTAAATAGATTAGTTTTTCTGGTTTATTTAAATAGCGAGCGTTCGTCCGTTCGTTCGTTCTAGCGAGCGTTCATCGTTTTTCTTTTTCTCGGATTAAATCCGCGACTTTTCTGATCACGATTCCTGATCCGATTTTCGTTTTAGTATAACTTTTCGCTCGTTTGTCCGAATCAGGCGATTCAAGCGCCTAGAGTTTCATCTCGAAACCCTCTATCCGTTTAACCAACTTAAACAAGATTTTGATACTATAAAATTTGCTCTAGATCCAGATTACTAGAATAAAGTTGTTTTCTTTCGCTGTTTAACTTTTGTTGCTTCGTTCGATTTGATTCTTTTTGCCAACCGGAGTTCTTAAGTTGAACCTTCTGGTTAGATCTCTTATTTGAGTTTTACCTGTGCATTAGATGAGTACTTATTGTATGCTTGTTTGTTTGTCTGTGATAGAATACCCGGAGTGCGCCACTTGTTACTTCGAATCTCTAGGTTTCGCGGATCATCAGCAAGGCAAGTAACACTTTGATCATACCTTTTCTACTACCCAGTTTTATTGCATTAGATCAACCCTCACACATTGCATGATTAGGATCTAATTAAATTGTGGGATGGAAAGTAGTTGAGGTAGTACCTAATACCTGTTATTATCAAACCTTTGGGAGTTACTTCTACGTTTGCTTATTATGCCATGCTATGCTAGTAGACGTGGATTGGGTGAGTGATATCCATGACAGATGTGAGATTGTTAATTAATGATTTATCTAAGGTGGCAACTTAAACACACATCTGGGTGGATTGAGGCACCTGGGTATTCCAGGACTTGCCTGTTTTCTTTTGGACCGCCACCCAGGCTCAAAGGGATCATGAGACTATTCATACTAGAAACTTCCGTGTGCAGCCACAAGCTATTATGGTCTCTAGCATAGTTGACTAAGTTGTGCGAACTCTTATAGTGGTAGACTAGCAGATGTAGGGGATGTAGGTGGTACGGTCTACCCGATCGTAAGGTGCTAGCGCTTCTGAAAGACTATGTCTCGGTCATCCGTCTTCTCAAACACCATGTAGTGCGAGAAACCAAACGGAGGCGATCGAGTCTTGTGGGGAGAAGTGCGCAAACCTCTGTAGAGTGTAATAAACTAATCATGATTAGCCGTGTCCACGGCTATGGACATCTTGAGTATCTAGTACTTGGATTTTCATGTGAATCTCAACATGTTACTCTAAATTAATTTTGTTGGGCTTTGTTTAAAGATGATGCTTAATTGGGATTGAGAATGCTGTCAACCATTCTCAATGTTTAACAACTACCATGATAGTTAAATAAATTTATTCCTTTGAAGTAGGGAAAAATTGGCTTTACGCAAAATTGTAACCATAGAGCTTTCCACCAGCCAAATATGCATGTAGTATAGCTGTTCCATTCCATTACTCTCTATGTGTTACATTGCCAGCATATTCCATGTGCTGACCCGTTTCGGGCTGCAATGTTAATGTTGCAGACTTTTCATACGACGATTAAGGAGTTTTAGGTCGTGGTTCTATACTCAGTGATGCCGTTGGAGTTGATGGACTCACTTATCTTCCAAGCCTTCCGCTGTTATCGTTATTAGATGGCCTTAAGCCATATTTATTGTAATAAGTTCTCTTTTGAGACACTCGATGTAATAAGTGTGTGATTGCTACTCTGCTATAAATCCTCCGAGTACTGTGTGGTGTCAGCATTACTGATCCAGGGATGACACCAGAGCACAGAGATCAGACAGTTCCCCTCCTATCTATTCGAGGTCCTTGTTCTACTTCATATATGAAACTTGCCCTACTGTCCGCTCTAGGTAAGCTTGGTTGCATTTCATATATGCAGATGTTATTTACCTTCTCTCTGCCAGATCATATGACTAGTTTTATCCCTGTTATATTAGTCATGCTTTATCTAATATTTTTGTTAATAAAATCATTTGGTAAATTGCTCATATTTCCAACAACAACATGCCATCCAATAATTAGAACTCATCTAATTACCCCGCACAAAGAGATGTGCAATGAGCGCATATCTCATATGCTCTTAATCGTACATGCATTTACTCATGGAATAGCTCATGATTCCACTGAAAGGAAAACGTGATACGCAACAACAAAATTATGATGCACGATCGCACTCAGGAACACTATGAAGTGGGAGGTAACGATCAATCTCACCAACTAGCGGAGTACCGGAAGCAGTGTAGATTGTTGGTGAAGTGTGACCATTCCCGCAGTTAGGTTATACCTCCGTGTTGCGAGAATTTTTCCAAGCTGATCCGCCGATTTAAAGTCGAAGTAGATGATCCCTTTGAGGCATCCGCGTGTTCCAAAGTAGTAATCCAGTTGTCCAGAAAGAAGAACTCTGAGAAAACTAGAGAGAGGGATTAGCCTAGCGGCAATCTGGAACAATTCTAATTCTAATTCTAATTAGACCAGAGGAGAGAGAGCGCGCAGCTATGCGGGGGTTCCTACAAAGATTTGGTGTATTATATGGGGATCCCACCCAAACATCTA
Organism: Triticum dicoccoides; assembly: GCF_002162155.2. Classification (NCBI taxonomy): domain Eukaryota; kingdom Viridiplantae; phylum Streptophyta; class Magnoliopsida; order Poales; family Poaceae; genus Triticum; species Triticum dicoccoides. The sequence goes on from NC_041390.1 coordinate 110,909,835, forward strand.
TACCTCTATATATGAATATAAAAAGAGCGAGTTACAAAGATCCAACAAATCTCATCCATTCAACCGCATCTATCCAAAGGTCCATGTTGCTCCAGGCTTTAGCGTTAAACATGTTTAGCACAAAACACAATCAGTATTTTCCACTAATTAATATCATGCCTAATATCATCGTCGACATTAACCAAATAATTAATCCTACGTAACAATAAAATGCAATTTATATTTTTGTCTAATATTAATGTGCAATGCAATCAATCTCTTGCTTAATATTATCATGCATTGCATGTATGCAATTACTATTTTTATATACTAGATGATGCCCCGCGTATTTTTGCGGGAACCTTGGAAAACAGATGCATAAATAAATGATAAAAGTCTAAAACTATTACAAAATAATTAAATAAGAATGCTCTCGGGATATATTTTGAAAACAATAAAGTAAAAGAAGCATGTTACAAAATGTTATATAAAAAGAGATATCTATTGGATTGATGTCAAAGGGGGTGAAATTTTTAACAAGTGTGTAACATGACCTACATATATTTATCCGAGCATCCAACGTGCAAATATAATGAAGCATGTTACAAAATGTTATATAAAAAGAGATATCTATTGGATTGATGTCAAAGGGGGTGACATTTTTAACAAGTGTGTAACATGACCTACATATATTTGCTCCAAGCATCCAATGCACAAATATATGTAGGCTTTGCTACAAAAATGAGTAACATGGCAGTCTATGATGCCCACAAAATGTAGTGAAAAAAATCCATGCATGATTGCTGAGGTGCCATGGTTGCATGAATAGATTAGTGCATAAATTGTAATTTATGACTACATCCAAGACTTGATGATGTGGCATAATTGCATGAAAAAAATAGATAGTTTGTTACAACTATTCAAGAATAGAGGACAGGTGAAGAATGGGCGTGCCCAACTTAAGGGAAGAGAGGAGCCCCTGGTTCAGTTGAACTAGGAGGAGAAGGATTCCTTCCCTCCCAATTCAGTTTGGTCGCCTTCTATAAACAGGGTCCCCCTATTGGGCCCCTTCTTGGCCCAGGTGGGGGCAGCCCCCTTGGTCCTAGAAAAGTCGGTTTGTACCCTATAACCTCTCAAAAAAATTCGGAATCTTCTGGAGCTTCCATAAATAAACTGAAACTTTTCTGGGCACTTATAGAACTCATTTTCTCATACTCTACGGTCTCTTAGAGCAACTCCAACGGTTTGTCCATTTGGGTCGGCCGCCCGCCCGACGTCCGCCCTCTTTTAGATTTGGGTCGGTAGCGCGCCCAAAATGCCGACCCATATGTGCCGGTGTGGCCGGCTGGCAGCCCAATATTACATTGATTTGCATTCAAACATATTGTCAAATAACATAGTTTACCGAATAAAATATTATAGTTTTACAGGCCAGATACAAATAAAAATGTTTCACATAGTTTTGCAAACGAATAAATGAAGATACATCTATTGGTTGCCAACATGAGCCCACATATGCTCAACCAAATCATTTTGCAACTGCATGTGAGTTTCCCAATCACGCATGTCTTCATGAAATTGGGTGAACTGTTCAAATGTTGCCGCTACTCCATGCTCAGGCATAACATTCTCACCCTGAAACTGAAACCCTTGATCGTACAGACGTTCCAGGCGCTCGTCTTCTACGATCATATTATGCATGATCACATAAGCAGTCATCATCTCCCATAGTTTTTGCGTGCTCCAGGTATTAGCAGGATACCGAACGATGCCCCATCGAGATTGCAAAACACCAAAGGCACGCTCGTAATCCTTCCTAGCACTCTCTTGATCTTGGGTAAATCTTTTCCTCTTCTCTCCGACAGGGTTGGGTATTGTCTTGACAATAGTGGTCCACTGAGGATAGATACCATCACCCAGGTAGTATCCTTTGTCGTAGTTGTGTCTGTTGACAGTAAAGTTCACCGGTGGGCTGTTGCCTTCGACAAGCCTAGCAAACACCAGCGAGCGCTGAAGCACATTGATATCATTGTGTGATCCAGCCATGCCAAGGAAAGAGTGCCGGATCCAAAGATCTTGAGACGCCACAGCATCTAATATGACAGTGCAAGCCCTGACATGTCCTTATACTGCCCTTGCCAAGTAGAAGGACAGTTCTTCCACTCCCAGTGCATGCAGTCTATGCTGCTAAGTATCCATGGGAAGCCCCTTCTGGCATTCATCGCCAACAAACGGGTTGTATCTTCAGTTGTCAGCTCTCTCGAGTGCTCAGGGCCAAACACAACAATAACAACCTTGCAGAACTTATACATGGACTCTAGGCATGTGGACTCACTCATCCGGATGTACTCGTCAATGAGATCACCGGGCACTTCAAATGCAAGCATTCGGATGGCGGCAGTGCATTTCTAATAAGAGGAGAAACCGATCTTGCCGACGGCATCCTCTTTGCACTCGAAATAGTCATCATAGCCGACCACCCCCTCTCTAATACGGTTGAAAAGATGCCTACTCATATGGAAACAGCGGCGGAATTTTTGATGTTGGAACAACGAGTTTGTTGTATCAAAGTAGTCCTTCCAAAGAAGGAAATTCCCGCTCTCTCGGTTGCGATTCAACGCCAGAAGGTGGCCCGGAATGGAGCCACGGAACAACGGCCGCTGGCTATTGAGGTGGTGATGGACCAACACGGCAACTAATACCTCCTCCTCGTCGTCGGACGATGAATCGTCGGAGTCACAAAGGAAACTGTGGAAAAAGAACTCGTCGACGGAGTCCATTTTCGTACCTTGGCAAACTGTCGAACAACTTGCGGGCGTCAAAGAAGGAGACTGCCGGTGAGAGGAGTCGCGGCATGCACGGACCAGCTAGCTGCCCTGCCGGCATCCGACGAGTGAGTCGGCATCCGACGAGTGTGCCGGTGAGGATCTGGCCGGGGCGGCGAGGCGGCCTCTTGGTCGCGGGCGGCTGTGCGGTGGGAGGAGCGGCGGCGGGAAGCAGTTTCCTCCCCGATGGCAAGACGACAGTGGCGGGCGGCTGGGGGAGTGGGCGGCGTTGCTGGGCGGATGTGGACGCGGCGGCAGCTGGCAGAGTCGTCGGCAAAAAAGGGTGGCAGCGTCGGCAACGAAGGAGGCGGGCGAGGGTTGCTGTTGGCTGGGGGGTGAGGGGTAGGCCAATGAGCCACCGACCAGTGGGCCCGGGGAGTGGAGAAGGCGAGCGTGCGCATATCCATCACGTGTCCGCGCCGACGCAAATCCGGCTCAAAAATGGGCCGGGGATGGGTCGCCCGCAGGCGAAAAGCGGACGCGCGTCCGTATGGGTCGGCGCGTTGGGCCGACTTTTGTGTCCGCGCCGACCTAAACGGATGGCGGCGGATGAAATGGGTCGCCCCATTGGAGTTGCTCTTAGTTCTCATATAAATTACCAGTCGTTAAGCGCGTGACCCCACAGGTTCCAAAATAAGTAGCCATGACCCAGAATGCACTCTCTGCATTTTAAAACCAAAACAAAATACCATACCGAAATAAACTGAATCGAGCCATTTCTATGGCTTTATGGTTTTTGGTATGGTATGAAATTTCCTTCAATTTTGATTTTTGATTTTTTGGTATACACCAAAGAACAAACGTTTAACGGATTAACCAATGCAAAAGATATATATCTCTTGAGTGAACAACCATACTATGGACGCCCAAAAGATCTTGTAATGTGGTAATTTTCTTTATACAGGAGCCAAATTCCCTGCTAAGCACATTCATTTTTCTCGTAGCATAGTCATTTTTCTTTCAAAAAATGCCAAGCACATCCATAAACAAACCAAGTAAACATTTGTATGCACGAACAACTATCAAGGCAACAATCCATGCATGCAAATATACTTATATATAGTTACATACTTCCTCCTTCCGTAAATATAAATGTCGCTCAAATGAATGTATTTGGATGTATTTTAATACTAGATACTTCTATTTCAACAACAACTATTTTCGGAGGGAGGTAGTATTTTTGTATAAAAAGGATATGTGTTTTGAGTTATAAATTTGTAAAATGGTAGTATATTATTTTTAAATTCGCGCCAACTTTGGTTATTATGGTATGTAATGAAAGCATACCAAATTAATTTGGTATATTGCAAAACAAAACCATGTTTTAATTTCATGCCGTTTTACTCAAGTATCTATGCACAGAGTTACATGGTCAACAATTAATAGTGGGTTCTCGACACCCTTGATAGTTCTCACATATTTAAGAAGATCTTTACGGAGCGAACCTTTTGTTTCCGCATATTATTCCCTTTAGTTTGCGATATGTTACAAAACTCAAGGCCCTTTAGTTCGTGATACGTTACAAAACTCAAGGCGAGATATTATCAAGAAAGTGGACGAGCATGGCGGTCCCTATATCTATGAGGGGTGTACCACTTTTTTTTTCAAGTCAGCTTAAGAGCTTCAAAAGAGAAAGTCACTCTCCTTATTCTTGGCCAGTGGAATGGAAGCAAGACTCTTTCCTATCCACTTTGCCGAGGGGAGAGAACTAAAAGATAATTCAAGCTAGACAGAAAGGTGCAAAAGTCCACAGTTTCTTAAGGATCTTGTAAGCAAGTAGGTTAAGATTGTCATTTAGCTTCAATTTCTTCAGTCTCCCAAGCGGGTCCGCATGCAACAAAAGAAATTGTATTAGCCTACTACTCCGACCTTGCCCTGAAAGGATAAGGAAATTGGATAAGGGCGAGAGCTAGACTGACTGTTGGCAAAGACCTGCAGGTGGTGGGAGAATCAAAGTCTGTGGTGGAGATGTGCAAGCAATTCATGTGCTTAAGTGTGTTTGGGTTGGGTAGTAGCATTAGATGCAGGGTTGGTTCTTTTTTATAGGGGATTGCGGTCGGTAGGGCGAGTTGGTATCTTTCTCGGCCCATGTTGGTTTGGATGTATGGCATGTGGTGGCATACGTGGGAAGGTTGGCATGTCATTTAAGTTCTCGAGCTGGTGTGCTTGTGAACGGTGTATGATTTTGTTGATGTGTCATTGTGGGATTGTCCATGGCACTTTGGGTAAAGGTCTTGTCAGACATTTGTTGGCACCTATTACTAGGGTGCCCTCAGGCATCGTTTCCCCCTTGGTTGTGTCGTCGAAGAGTCCATATTCAGCTCCATCCCTTATGATATTGTCCTCCGGTGAAAGCAAGATATGGATTGTCGAATCTGACGATGGTGTAGTTGATAATGTCGCTTACTCCTTGGAGGTGTGGTTCTCGGAGGTCTTGGTCCTAGGGTTTCACATGCACACGGCTTGATTCTAGCTAGATAGTCCTAGGTGTGTCACCACCCTGTCAATGCGGTTACATGGGTGGCATGGGTAGAGGAATGTGGGGGACCTCGTGTCGTGGCATCTTTGTGGCAGGTGTCGGTGTCAAAACCGGCGGATCTCGGGTAGGGGGTCCCGAACTGTGCGTCTAGGATCGATGGTAACAAGAGACGGGGGACACGATGTTTACCCAGGTTCGGGCCCTCTCTATGGAGGTAATACCCTACGTCCTGCTTGATTGATCTTGATGAATATGAGTGTTACAAGAGTTGATCTACCACGAGATCGTAATGGCTAAACCCTAAAAGCCTAGCCTATATGACTATGGTCATGAATATACTTTCCGGACTAACCCCTCCGGTTTATATAGATACCGAGGGGATCTAGGGTTTACATAGAGTCAGTTACATAAGAAGGAATCTTCATAGTCGGTCGCCAAGCTTGCCTTCCACACCAAGCAGAGTCCAATCCAGACACGGGTATAGTCTTCAGCTTTCATGTCTTCACAGCCCATCAGTCCGGCCCACGGATAATAGGCCGGACGCCCGAGGACCCCTTAGTCCAGGACTCCCTCAGTAGCCCCTAAACCTGGCTTCAATGACGAAGAGTCCGGCGCGCAAATTGTATTTGGCATTGCAAGGCGGGTTCCCCCTTCCGAACTTCCTAGTTGATCTTCAGATGTAATGATTGTATCCGGACTTGTATGCACAACCGTAGAGGACATAATATTTCACGAGTCCAACTCACCGACCACTTTTTGGTAATATGACACCACGCCTGCCCGGCCACTAATTGCGAACTGTTTTAGCCGGCACGTCGCCCCACGTCCCAAGATGTGGTCTTATTGGCGCGTCTTATCCCAGCGGAGATCGTGCCTCCCTTTTTCAGGGATTCCTGTCAACCTGGACGTGGGTAACCCAACCGTCGCTTGGGTACAACTCCTTGGAAACAAGCATGTTTTTTAGGCCCAAGAGGAGACATTTGATATTCGCAGCCTTTATATAGGGGTACAGACCCATCTTTTTCTTCCACGCTTGCCTCTTTCTCAACCCCACCTACCCCAAGTTCCAACACCCGGGTTTCGATCGCCACCAGCCCCAATCAAGTCCAGATCCAGCCGTCAAGGCCAGTGGGTAGCTTCTTCTGTTGCGGACGAAGACATTGCCAAGCTTCGGGCGGCGAGGTACCTGACCGCTAAAATCCATCGTCGGCTTCCTGCCGAGGGGCAGGTTATTCCCACCTCTGGATCCGGCGAGAGGGTCGTGTTCGTGTCCCACTTCCTGTGTGGGTTGGGGTTTGCACTTAACCCCTTCGTTTGAGGGCTCATGTTCTATTATGAGCTAGACTTTCACAATTTGGCCCCAGACTCTATTCTTCTTATCTCGGCGTTCATCGTCACGTGTGAAGCCTTCCTCCAAACTCCTCCGCACTTCGGCTTGTGGCTCAAGACCTTCGATGTGAAGCCGCAAGTGGTAGAGGGGGAGCAGGCCGAGTGCGGCGGCGCTACAGTGAGCAAGCTTGCTACCGCCGTTTGGCTGAAAGGATCCTTCGCCAAATCTTCCGATCTGTGGCAGCATGGGTGGTTCTATATTACCAAGCCCCGCAGCTCCAAGTGGGCAACTGCGCCCGCATTCCGAGCCATCCCCCCAATTTAGCTTGCATCATGGATTAACAAGGGGCTGGATTGGGGATCAACGAATGATGAGCGAACTCTGCAAAGTCGCATCTGAAGCCTCATTGAGAGGGACATCGACATAGCCAATGTCGTTCAAGTAATGCTAGTTCGTTGGACCCTGCCGTGCCAGCGACGGCCTATCTTGTAACACCCTCGATGTGGCTATATCTCCCATGTGTCGAAGCACGACTTAGAGGCATAACCGCATTGAAAGCAATGTCGCAAGTGAGGTAATCTTCACAACATCCCATGTAAATAAATAAAGGGGAAAGGATACATAGTTGGCTTACACTCGTCACGTCACACAAATGCATAAATAAGTCATTACATTCATCCAATACACTCAAGGTCCGACTATGGAACCAAAATGAAGATAAACCCCAAATGCAACATAGTCCCCGATCGCCCCAACTGGGCACCACTACTGATCATCTGGGAAAGACACGTAGTAACGACGAGAGTCTTCATCGAACTCCCACTTGAGCTCAATTGCATCACCTGGAGTGATTTCATCGGTCCCTGCATCTGGTTTTGGAAGTAATCTGTGAGTCACGGGGACTCAGCAATCTCACACCCTTGCGATCAAGACTATTTAAGCCTACAGGTAAGGTAAAGGTATGATGTGGAGCTGCAGCAAGCGACTAGCATATATGGTGGCTAACATACGCAAATGAGAGCGAGAAGAGAAGGCAAAGCACGGTCGAACAACTATGATCAAAAAGTGATCCTAGAACAACCTACGTCAAGCATTACTCCAACACCGTGTTCACTTCCCGGACTCCACCGAGAAGAGACCATCACAGTTACACACGCGGTTGGTGCATTTTAATTAAGTTAAGTTTCAGGTTATCTACAACCGGACATAACAAATTCCCATCTGCCCATAACCGTGGGCACGACTTTTGAAAGTTCAAATCCCTGCAGGGGAGTCCCAACTTAGCCCATCACAAGCTCTCACGGTCAACGAAGGATATTCCTTCTCCCAAGACATTCCAATCAGACTCGGCATCCCGGTTACAAGACATCTCGACGATGGTAAAACAAGTCAAGCAACACCACCTGAATGTGCCGACAAATCCCAATAGGAGCTGCACATATCTCATTCTCAGGGCACACCAGATTGTCCAAACTTCCGGTAGGCCAGCCCAGAGTTGCCCCTGGTGGCCACCGGCGGCTGACAAGGTGGACCAACACTCAGAGGAGCACTGGCCCGGGGGTTTAAATAAAGATGACCCTTGAGTCCGCGGAACCAAAGGGAAAAAGAGGCTAGGTGGCGAATGGTAAAACCAATGTTGGGCATTGCTGGAGGAGTTTAATTCAAGGCGAACAGTCAAGGGGTTCCCATTATAACCCAACCGTGTAAGGAACGCAAAATCCGGGAACATAACACCGATATGACGGAAACTAGGGTGGCAAGAGTGGAACAAAACACCAGGCATAAGGCGGAGCCTTCCACCCTTTACCAAGTATATAGGTGCATTAAGATAAACAAGATAATAATGTGATATCCCAACAATAAACGTGTTCCAACAAGGAACGATCTTCAATCTTCACATGCAACTAGCAACGCTATAAGAGGGGCTGAGCAAAGCGGAAACATAGCCAAACAACAGTTTGCTAGGACAAAGTGGGTTAGAGGTTTCACATGGCAATGTGCGCGGCATGATAAGCAAGTGGTAGGTATCGTATCATAGGCATAGCAAAAGAGCGAGCATCTAGCAAGCAAAGATAGAAGTGATTTCGAGGGTATGGTCATCTTACCTACAAAGTTCTCAGAGTTGCCTTGATCCTCGTAAGCAAACTCAACGGGCTCCTCGATCACGTACTCGTCTCCCGGCTCTACCCAAGAAAGAACAACAAGCAAAAAGGAACACAATCAACGACGTGCAATGCACAAACAACATGATGCAAAACATGTCATGATATGCGGGATGCGGTATGCTATGCATATGCATGATTTGCAAAGGAATGATTGAACCTGGCCTCAACTTGGAAACAAGAGTGCCACTGGAAAGGTGAGGTGATTTCGGTTGAAATCTATATAAAGATCACCGGAATCGGATGCACGGTTTGGAAATGGCAAGCAAAACAAATATGGCACCGGTCTGCGATTAACAGCAAATATCCTTCTAAATGCATCAAGAAGAACATGCTACAGCCCTCCAACATGACAAAAAAATACATGGCAGGGATACACTCATGATGCTTGACAAAAGATGAACACTGAGCTACGGCTAATTCACTCATTAACAGGTTCAAACAAGTATGACAAAAGTGCAAAAGATTAGAGGTTTCAAACTTAGTGAAATTAACAGCATGTCAGGAATTTATTATCAGGAAGCAACGTTTAGAGCACGATAACTACATGCTACAGGAACATATCATGACAAAGCAAGGCATGGCATGAAGCTAATAATAGCATATAACAAAAGTACCTTAGTGACCATGAGCCAAAAGGGATCAGAAAATACAATTGCAAGCATGTGAACATAGCAAAAACATAAACAGATTCAGACTTAGTGAAAAACTGGAGCATGCAAAACAGTTAACGAGTAGGCATGTTTATGAGCTCGATGCACTCACTACGAGGCATTGCATGACAATATAAGCATACACCCAGAAAATAGACATGGCATAGAAGCTAGACATGGCAAGAACAACATCATAGCATGCACGGATCAATAGCAACAACCTCGGTAAAATTGCTAAACATGTTAACAATCTGCCAGGAACATTTTGTAGCAAAAGTAGAGCTCGATTGACTCAAGCTAGGGTGCTCCATAAATGCAAACAAAGACATGGATGGATACAGCACCACAATATGTACAAAACATCCTTACCAATCATCCTCAAAAGAGGCACGGATCACTAGGAAACAACATGAGCATATGGCATAAAAACAATAGCAGGACAAGGACTTAGTGAAATTCTAAGTCCCTGAAATCAGCATCATTGAGTAAGCTACTTTGCATGCTTGTGCTAGTCACCACGAAGATAACAAAAATACATGGCATACACCCCTGTAACGATGGCATGGCATTCATCAAAACACATGTAGAGCTCAGGATCATAGCATGCACACAATAATCATGGCAAAAATGACAAAAGGCCATTTGCTGAAACAGATCTGAAATTATCCTCACATAGCCCTCTCCCAACAGCATTTCGGGCATCAAGATGAGCTCAAATGAAAATGATGCAATGAGATTAAATGATGTACTCGTCGAGACGAATATTTTGATATGCTACACGCACGAAAGAAGCCACGATGAGGAAGTTATGGCATGTGGAAGAATGCAAAAATGCTAGGGTTAGGAGGGAAAAAGTCAACCCCAGATTTCGAGATCCAGATCGCACGCTTCCCGAGGTCACCGGATCCGAGCTTGCCGGAGCTGTTGGCCGCGGTGGCCGGAGTCGAGGTCGAGGAGGAGGTAGCTGGGGCCGGGCGCCGGAGTAGGAGAAGGGGGCCGGCGGAGGAGCCTGCCGGCGTCGAAGCCGAGGCGGTGCCGGCGTCGGGCGGAGAGGCGGCGACCTCCAGGTAGTCGCTGGCGCAGCGAGGTGGCAGCAGTCACCGGCGATGGGGCGGCGAGGCGGCAAAGCGGCGTCGGGCCGCGGGACGGACGAAGCAGTGGCTCGGGCGGCGTCTGCGGATGGGCTCGCGGGGGCCGGCCACGGGCCGAGCGGGCCCGCGCGGGATCGGCGGTGAAGTGAGGCTTGGCGGGGACACGTGGCGGAGCCTAAGTGGCCGCAGGCGGCGGCGGACGCGGTGTCCGGCGCGGCGGACATGTCCGGCTCGCGTCGGGGTAGATGGACTAGGGTTAGGGTAGGAGAAGATCCGGGATTTAGAATGGGGTGTCTTTATATAGAGGTAGAGGGAGCTAGGAGGCTCCAAATGAGGTGCGGTTTGCGGCCACGCGGTCGTGATCGAACGATCTAGATGATGGAACAGGTTTAGGTGAGTTTTGGGCCACTTTGAAGGGGTGTTGGGCTGCAACACACACGAGGCCTTTTCGGTCCCTCGGTTAACTATTGGAGTATCAAACGAAGTCCAAACGGTATGAAACTTGACAGGCGGTCTACCGGTAGTAAACCAAGGCCGCATGACAAGTCTCGGTCCAATCCGAAAATGTTTAACACCCGCACACGAAAAGAGGTAGAAAGGGACATCGGAGGACACAGGAGCACATGAATGCAAAACGGACAACTGGGAAAATGCTCGGATGCATGAGACGAACACGTATGCAAATGCAATGCACATGATGACATGATACGAGATGCATGACAAAGACAAAACACACGGAGACAAAAACCCGACAACGATGAAATAGAATAACTTAGTGCCGGAAATGACAAGAGTTGGAATACAATTAAGGTAGGTTACATCCGGGGTGTTACAACAATCCCTTACTATGAAAGGATCTCGTCCCGAGATCTAGGAGTAGAAAAGCTCTGGGTACTCAGAAGGGAGGTGATCCTCACGTTTGGAATGATGTGACCACTTGACTTTGAGGAATTTGATAGACTTGTTGCGAGTCTTGCGCTCAGTTTCTTCAAGAATAGCAACGGGGTGCTCATGATAAGAAAGGTCTTCTTGGAGATCAATGTCTTCGAAGTTGACTGTGCGGTCAGGAGTTTTGAAACACTTGCGGAGTTGAGACACGTGAAACACGTCGTGCACGTTTGCAAAGTTGGAGGGAAGCTCAAGTTGATAGGCGAGATCGCCTCTCTTGCTGACGATCTTCAAAAGGGCCTACGTATCTAGGGGCAAGCTTCCCTTTGATACCGAAGTGACGAGTACCTTTCATTGGAGAGACACGGAGGTAGACATGGTCTCCGATCATGAAAGCCAAGTCACGAAGCTTGCTATCATAGTAACTCTTCTGACGCGATTGGGCTGCTTTGAGATTATCACGAATGACTTTGCACGTCTCCTCTGCCTCTGTGATCAAGTCATTGCCAAGAAGTTGACGTTCACCAGTCTCTGACCAGTTAAGAGGAGTACGACACTTCCTGCCATAGAGAATTTCAAATGGGTCCTTCCCTGAACTTGCTTGAAAACTGTTGTTGTAGGAGAATTCAGCATAAGGAAGACAATCCTCCCACTTCATGCCGAAGGAGATCACACAAGCCCTGAGCATATCTTCAAGAATCTGGTTGACACGCTCGACTTGGCCGCTAGTTTGAGGATGGAAAGCTGTGCTGAAGCGGATGTTCGTGCCCATGGCCTTCTGAAAAGAATCCCAAAACTTGGAGGTAAAGATGCTGCCACGGTCTGAAGAGATCACTTCTGGAATACCGTGCAAAGAGACAATACGAGAGGTATAGAGTTCCGCCAATTGAGCTGCACTGATCGACTCTTTGATAGGCAGAAAATGAGCTACTTTAGTGAGTTTGTCGATGACAACGAATATAGCATCGCTGCCACGCTTGGACTTAGGAAACCCAGTCACGAAGTCCATCTCAATGTGGTCAAACTTCCATTCTGGAATGGCAAGAGGTTGGAGGAGACCAGCTGGTCATTGGTGTTCTGCCTTCACTCTTCTGCAGACATCACATTCATTCATGAACTGAGCAATCTCGCGCTTCATTCGAGTCCACCAATACGACTGCTTAAGGTCATGGTACATCTTTGTACTTCCAGGGTGGATGGAGAGGAGTGAATTGTGAGCCCCGTTCATAATGACTTTACGAAGGTCACCTTTAGGCACAACAATGCGATCCTCGAAGAATAGAGTATCCTTGTCATCAAGACGATATCACTTGTACTTGGGTTGACTCTTGGCAATCCCAATCTTCACCTTCTTCACCATAGCATCAAGAAGTTGAGCCTTGTGAATCTGATCTTCCAAAGTAGGAGAGACTTGGAGGTTGGCGAGGAAACCTTGAGGAACAACTTGAAGATTAAGTTTGCGGAAAGCTTCACAAAGCTCGGGTTGGTAAGGCTTGATAATCAGACTGTTGTAGTAAGCCTTCCTGCTCAATGCGTCAGCAATTACATTGGCCTTGCCTGGAGTATATTCAATACTCGGATTATACTCTTGAATCATTTCGACCCAACGACTCTGCCTGAGGTTGAGATTAGGCTGAGTGAAGATGTACTTGAGACTCTTGTGGTCAGTGAAGATGTCCACTTTTCGTCCCACTAAGAGATGTCTCCAAGTTAAAAGAGCATGAACGACTGCCGCCAACTCGAGGTCATGAGTGGGGTAGTTCTTTTGATTGGGCTTCAACTAGCAAGAGGTATAAGCCACAACTTTCTTCTCTTGCATCAACAATGCACCAAGACCTTGAAGGGAAGCATCATACAATACCTCAAACAGTTTGGATTCATCAGGAGGAGTCAGAACTGGAGCAGTGACTAACTTCTCTTTCGGGGTGTTGAAAGCGATGTCACATTCAAGAGACCAGACATACTTCACATGCTTCTGCAATAGGTTGGAAAGAGGCTTCGCGATCTTAGAGAAGTTCTCAACAAACCTTCGACAATAGCTTGCGAGCCCAAGGAAGCTGCGGAGTTGCTTCACATTCTGAGGTGGTTCCCAATTCACAAATGCAGACACCTTCTCAGGATTAACCTCTATGCCCTTGGCAGAAATGATATGCCCAAGATAGAGAACCTCATCGAGCCAAAACTCGCACTTTGAAAACTTGGCATAGAACTGATGTTCTCTAAGCTTATCCAGCACCAAACGCAAGTGCTTGGCATGATACTCCTTGTTCTTGGAAAAGACCAAAATGTCATCGAGGTAGACCATGACGAAGTCATTTGTGTAGGCGTTGAAGATGAAATTCATCATGCGAGAGAATGTCGGAGGAGCGTTGACGAGGCCGAAAGACATGACAAGTGTATTCATATGATCCATAGCTTGTTCTGAATGCTGTCTTGGGGATATCCTCTTCACGAATGCGGATCTGATGATAGCCCATACAGAGATCAAGCTTGGAGAATACTTGAGCACCTTTGAGTTGTTCAAACAGCTAGTTGATGTTGGGAAATGGGTACTTGTTCTTTATAGTCTTCTTGTTCAATGGACGGTAGTCGACACATAGTCGGTCCGTTCCATCCTTCTTCTTCACAAAAAGAACACCACAACCCCACGGAGAAGAACTAGGTCAGATGAGACCCATTCGCTCTTCAATATTGAGTTGTTTCTTCAGCTCCTTCAACTCTTCAGGTACAAGCTTGTAAGGACGTTTGCAAACAGGTTCCGTGCCAGGCTCAAGATCGATGACGAATTCAACTGGCCGATGCGGAGGCATTCCTGGAAGCTCTTCTGGAAAGACGTCTTGATATTCTCAAATGACTGGAATTTGAGAGATGGCATCCAGCTCGCCCTTCTCATTAAGAGAAAATAGACGGATGGTATTATCCCGAGCAGCAAATACGATTACATCCTCAGACGAGTGAGTCAATTGAATCTGCCTGGCAGCACAATCAAGCTGAGCCTTGTGCTTAGAAAGCCAGTCCATTCCAAGAATAAGATCAATATCCGAGTTACCAAGGACCATTGGAGAAGCCAGAAACTTGAAGTCGCCCATCATGATAGAAACATCCGGAACCACGTAGCTTGCATGCAAACACTTGCCCGGAGAGACAACTGCTTATGGTCTATGCAAATCTTGGAAAGGCAGCTCATGCTTGGATGCAAATGGTCTAGAGATGAAACTATGCGATGCACCAGTGTCAAAAAGAACTTCTGCAGGAACATCGTTAACAGGAAGGTTACCCATGATGACATCTAACGAGTCCTCTGCCTGAGCTGCATTCATCATGTTGACCTTGGCGTACTTGGGGTTATGCTTGACCACTGCGGTACTAGCAGATCTCACAGGAGGAGGAGGGAGACGCCTTTGATTGAAGCATTTGTTGGCATAGTGACCCTTCTGCTGACACTTGTTGCACGTGACCTCCGAGAGCGGACGGTGATACGGAGCACTTGATCTTGGAGCTTGAGACGAAGTCTTGTTCTGAAAGCCTGGGTTGGGTTGGTGGGAAGATCCATTGCCACCTTTGCTCTTCTGCTGATAAGGCTGGCGGAACGGAGGAGGAGGCAGCCAATACTTTTGCTGCTTAGACACCACTTGAGTTGAGGAAGAAGAAGTCACATCTCTAACTCGCTTCTTGGAAGCATCACACTTCAGTTGGACAGCCTCTTGCTTCATTGCCATGTTGTAGAACTCATCGTACTTCTTTGGCTCAAAAAGGATGAGAGCTAGTTGGAGATCTTCTCTGAGGCCACCCCTGAACTGATAAATCATGCTCTTCTCGTCAGGGACGTCCTGCTTGGCGAAACGAGCGAGCCTCTGGAATAGAATGTTATACTGGTAAACAGACAAGCTTCCTTGCTTCAAGTTGCAGAATTCCTCACGGTTTCTCTCAACAACACTCTGAGGAATGTGATGAGCTTTGAAGTCTTGATGGAATTCATCCCAGGTAATCAAGCGGCCTCCTCTGGAATCTTTGTATTGCTGAAACCATTCTGCAGCTTGGTCTTTGAGTTGGAAGGAGGCAAACTTGACAAAGTCCTTAGGCCTGACGTTACTACACTCGAAATGCTTGCAGATATCCACGAGCCAATCATCAGCGTCTGAGGCCTCGACACAGTTGCTGAAGGTCTTTGGCTGATTAGCGAGGAATTGGTTGAGTGTAGCAAACTGATTCTGATTGTTGCCATGGCCATGATTCCCTTGGTTGCGCTCTTGTAGAATTTGCAGGATCAGCTACGTGTTTGCATTGGGAGCGGCCATCACAGCTTGCCATGCCTCCAGAGGTGGAGGTGGTGGTGGCGGATCCTGATTCTTTCCCTTAGCAGGAGCCATGCTGAAGAGGGTGACATCCATTAGCATCTTGACAGACATATATTGCAGCTGAATCCAACGGATAGAAATTGCAACATATAGTCTTCACATCCGAACAAAATGAACGAATGCATTCCAATTGAAATGATCACATTTCCATAATTTGAGAAGCCACTTAGATAGAGGTAGAAAGAATAAAACAACAAGGTACGGACAAGAACAAATACTTGGTGAGGATTACCCAATCACAAACCAAATATTCGTGGAAGAAGAACTAGAGCTACAAGAATTCCCACCTATGAAACTCCCGAACCTTTCCGGTTATGCAATCAGGTGTTGGGGATACAGGGGAAGCATAATATCTCACCCAAAGCTAGCAAATCCTACATCCAGCTATATCCATCCTTCAACACATAACCAAGAAACCTTCAGAAATCGTTTACCTCAATCTTCGAAAAGCATCCGTTATACGAGTTATGGCGATACTCCCGAACTCCCTCCCCAGTACTGGGTGACGTCGAGGTTATCTCACCCACAACTGCATAAAAGAGATTTTCTATGTCGGCGAAACTCAGGTATTCCAGAACTGCAACGATAAAATTGTGATGACAACACCTCGGAGCTCAACTCCCCGGGACACTGCCACAACCCCTAAATGACAAGAGGCACTAAGAACAATGTTCTCGTCCCAAAACCATCGGAACGATTCCAAGATACCCGCGTGATCCTAAATTTTTTTAGTGAAATTTGAGAAGAGAAGAGTCAAAACTCTATGTCAGGATGCCTCACCAGAGCGACGAAGGGACTGAGGAGTAAAAAGAATTCCTAACTCTCTGATATATAATTCCTAAATGACTCAAAACATTTTTCTAGACTCAACAACGCCAACGATTCGATCAAGCAGGGGGCTCATAAGGTCGGGGAAGGCTCTGATACCAACTTGTAACGCCCTCGATGCGGCTATATCTCCCACGTGTCGAAGCACGACTTAGAGGCATAACCGCATTGAAAGCAATGTCACAAGTGAGGTAATCTTCACAACATCCCATGTAAATAAATAAAGGGGAAAGGATACATAGTTGGCTTACACTCGCCACGTCACACAAATGGATAAATAAGTCATTACAATCATCCAATACACTCAAGGTCCGACTACGGAACCAAAATGAAGATAAACCCCAAATGCAACATAGTCCCCGATTGCCCCAACTGGGCAGCACAACTGATCATCTGGGAAAGACATGTAGTAACGACGAGAGTCTTCATCGAACTCCCACTTGAGATCAATCGCATCACCTGGAGCGGTTTCATCGGTCCCTGCATCTGGTTTTGGAAGTAATCTGTGAGTCACAGGGACTCAGCAATCTCACACCCTCGCGATCAAGACTATTTAAGCTTATAGGTAAGGTAAAGGTATGATGTGGAGCTGCAACAAGCGACTAGTATATATGGTGGCTAACATACGCGAATGAGAGCGAGAAGAGAAGGCAAAGCACGGTCGAACAACTATGATCAAGAAGTGATCCTAGAACAACCTACGTCAAGCATTACTCCAACACCATGTTCACTTCCCGGACTCCGCCGAGAAGAGACCATCACGGTTACACACGCGGTTGGTGCGTTTTAATTAAGTTAAGTTTTAGGTTATCTACAACCGGACATTAACAAATTCCCATCTGCCCATAACCGTGGGCACGGCTTTCGAAAGTTCAAATCCCTGCAGGGGAGTTCCAACTTAGCCCATCACAAGCTCTCACGGTCAACGAAGGATATTCCTTCTCCCAAGACATTCCGATTAGACTCGGCATCCCGGTTACAAGCCATCTCGACAATGGTAAAACAAGTCCAGCAACACCACCCGAATGTGCCGACAAATCCCGATAGGAACTGCACATATCTCGTTCTCAGGGCACACCGGATCGTCCAAACTTCCGGTAAGCCAGCCTAGAGTTGCCCCTGGTGGCCACCGACGGCTGACAAGGTGGACCAACACCTAGAGGAGCACTGGCCCGGGGGTTTAAATAAAGATGACCCTTGAGTCCGCGGAATCCAAGGGAAAGAGAGGCTAGGTGGCGAATGGTAAAACCAATGTTGGGCATTGTTGGAGGAGTTTTATTCAAGGCGAACTGTCAAGGGGTTCCCATTATAACCCAACCGTGTAAGGAACGCAAAATCCGGGAACATAACACCGATATGACGGAAACTAGGGCGGCAAGAGTGGAACAAAACACCAGGCATAAGGCCAAGCCTTCCACCCTTTACCAAGTATATAGGTGCATTAAGATAAACAACATAATAATGTGATATCCCAATAATAAACATGTTCCAACAAGGAACGATCTCCAATCACACCTGCAACTAGCAACGCTATAAGAGGGGCTGAGCAAAGCGGTAACATAGCCAAACAACGGTTTGCTAGGACAAGGTGGGTTAGAGGTTTGACATGGCAATGTGGGAGGCATGATAAGCAAGTGGTAGGTATCGTAGCATAGGCATAGCAAAAGAGCGAGCATCTAGCAAGCAAAGATAGAAGTGATTTCGAGGGTATGATCATCTTGCCTGCAAAGTTCTTAGAGTTTCCTTGATCCTCGAAAGCAAACTCAATGGGCTCCTCGATCACGTACTCGTCTCCTGGCTCTACCCAAGCAAGAACAACAAGCAAAAAGGAAACAATCAACCACGTGCAATGCACAAACAACATGATGCAAAACATGTCATGATATGCGGGATGGGGTATGTGATGCATATGCATGATTTGCAAAGGAATGACTGACCCTGGCCTCAACTTGGAAATACAAGAGTGCCACTGGAAAGGTGAGGTGATTTCGGTTGAAATCCATATAAAGATCACCGGAATCGGATGCACGGTTTGGAAATGGCAAGCAAAACAAATATGGCACCGGTCTGCGATTAACAGCAAGTAGCCTTCTAAATGCATCAAGAACAACATGCTACAACCCTCCAACATGACAAAAAAAATACATGGCAGGGATACACTCATGATGCTTGACAAAAGATGAACACTGAGCTACGGCTAATTCACTCATTAACAGGTTCAAACAAGCATGGCAAAAGTGCAAAAGATTAGAGGTTTCAGACTTAGTGAAATTAACAGCATTTCAGGAATTTATCATCAGGAAGCAACGTTTAGAGCATGATAACTACATGCTACAGGAACATATCATGACAAAGAAAGGCATGGCATGAAGCTACTCAAAGCATATAACAAAAGTACCTTAGTGACCATGAGCCAAAAGGGATCAGAAAATACAATTGCAAGCATGTGAACATAGCAAAAACATAAACAGATTCAGACTCAGTGAAAAACTGGAGCACGCAAAACAGTTAACGAGTAGGCATGTTTACGAGCTCGATGCACTCACTACGAGGCATTGCATGACAATATAAGCATACACCCAGAAAATAGACATGGCATATAAGCTAGACATGGCAAGAACAACATCATAGCATGCACGGATCAATAGCAACAACCTCGGTAAAATCGCTAAACATGTTAACAATCTGCCAGGAACATTTTATAGCAAAAGTAGAGCTCGATTGACTCAAGCTAGGGTGCTCCATAAATGCAAACAAAAACATGGATGGATAGAGCACCACAATATCTACAAAACATCCTTACCGATCATCCTCAAAAGAGGCACGGATCACTAGGAAACAACATGAGCATATGGCATAAAAACAATAACAGGACAAGGACTTGGTGAAATTCTAAGTCCCTGAAATCAGCATCATTGAGTAAGCTACTTTGCATGCTTGTGATAGTCACCACGAAGATCAAAAAAATACATGGCATACACCCCTGTAACGATGCATGTCATTCATCAAAACACATGTAGAGCTCAGGATCATAACATGCACACATTAATCATGGCAAAAATGACAAAAGGCCATTTGCTGAAACAGATCTGAAATTATCCTCACATAGCCCTCTTCCAACATCATTTCGGGCATCAAGATGAACTCAAATGAAAATGATGCAATGAGATGAAATGATGTACTCGTCGAGACGAATACTTTGATATGCTACACGCACGAATCATAGCCAAGATGAGGAAGTTATGGCATGTGGAAGAATGCAAAAATGCTAGGGTTAGGAGGGAAAAAGTCAACCCCGAGATTTCCACATCCAGATCGCACGCTTCCCGAGGTTGCCGGATCCGAGCTCGCCGGAGCTGTTGGCCGCGGTGGCCGGAGTCGAGGTCGAGGAGGAGGTAGCCGGGGCCGGGCGCCGGAGTAGGAGAAGGGGCCGACGGAGGAGCCTGCCGGCGTCGAAGTCGAGGCGGCGCCAGCGTCGGGCGGAGAGGCGGCAACCTCGGGGTAGTCGCCGGCGCGGCGAGGCGGCAGCGGTCGCCAGCGATGGGGCGGCGAGGCGGCATCGGGCGGCGGGGCGGACGAAGGAGCGGCTCAGGCGGCGTCTACGGATTGGCTCGTGGGGGCTGGCCACGGGCCGAGCGGGCCCGCGCGGGATCGGCGGTGAAGTGGGGCTTGGCGGGGACATGTGGTGGAGCCTCAGTGGCCGCGGGCGGCGGCGGACGCGGTGTCCGGCGCGGCGGACATGTCCGGCTCGCGTCGGGGTAGATGGACTAGGGTTAGGGTAGGAGAAGATCTGGGATTTAGAATGGGGTGTCTTTATATAGAGGTAGAGGGAGCTAGGAGGCTCCAAATGAGGTGCAGTTTGCGGCCACGCGATCGTGATCGAACGATCTAGATGATGGAACAGGTTTAGGTGGGTTTTGGGCCACTTTGAAGGGGTGTTGGCTGCAACACATACAAGGCCTTTTCGGTCCCTTGGTTAACCGTTGGAGTATCAAACGAAGTCCAAATGGTACGAAACTTGACTGGCGGTCTACCGGTAGTAAACCAAGGCCGCATGACAAGTCTCGGTCCAATCCTCAAACGTTTAACACCCGCACACGAAAAGAGGTAGAAAGGGACACCGGAGGACATAGGAGCGCCGGAATGCAAAACGGACAACGGGGAAAATGCTCGGATGCATGAGACGAACACGTATGCAAATGCAATGCACATGATGACATGATATGAGATGCATGACAAAGACAAAACACACGGAGACAAAACCCCACAATGATGAAATAGAATAGCTTAGTGCAGGAAACGGCAAGAGTTGGAATACAATTAAGGTAGGTTACATCCGGTGTGTCACATCTCTGCCTATGGGAGTTCAATCCAGAAGGGCCGCAGACTCTTTAGCACTTCTTCGGCACAACACACGAAGGAATGTGGAGATTATTCTTCGAGAAACGATGGCAATGGCCAGACACTACCGAAGATGTCGGCCTAGACTGTAACCATCGGGATACCCCGGTAAGTACCCGTTTACCGAATACTTTTATAGTCAGATACCCAGTGGCAAGATACCAACAGTATCATCCTTTTTCAGGGTTGGATAAAGAAGGTGGAACTGATTAGGTGTCCAGCTCCCCTTCCCGAAGACTTAGCTACTCCCGTGTTAACAAGGCTGGCCTTGGCGCCATACCAGGCACCAGCAGGGGAGGGCGGAAGACCCAAGATGACCTTGGTTCCGGAGGTAAGTCGGACACTGAGTCCGGAGAAATCGACCTTTCCTCGCCCGAAGACAGAGGCGGAAAAGGACCCAGTATCCCTTCTCCAAACAGGAGGAAAAGGGCCGCCTCAAAAGATTGGGAGGGGCGGTCTTCCAAGAAGGGCAAGATGCCACCGTCGATCGGATTAGGTTTGGAAAGCGACGCCATTGAGCAGCTCCAACAGGGGGACAAGCCCTCGGCCAAACCATAAGAGAACCCAGAGTACTTTGATAGTGTCCCGCTCTGTTATTGTTACCGAAGATACACGTAACATATTTATGCATTTTTACAGGTCGGCACAGAATTTTTCTGGGCGATCCTCTTCTTCGGGGAGTCTCCTCCGAGAGATGATGGAGAGCGAGATGCCTCCTATGACCTCCTCACCCAATAAGGCGGATGACTCTGAAGTGTCAGCGTGGAGGGTCCCTTTAGACCAGGGGACAAAAGAGGCAGTACCCAAAGGTGGACCTCCGACCATCCGTGATTCCGGGGCTGATGATAACAAAGGCCCCGGACTGTCTGGTTCACAGCCGACGGTGATTTTGGAGACGAGTGAACAGATTCCTTCAAAGGATGATTGTGCTTCTGGAGAAGCTTCCGGAAACCCGGAGACTCCGGATATATTGCAGGACATGTTGCAGAAAGCATCTGTCTCCGGGGAACAACGTACCTTGATGGGTACAATGATTGAGAAAATTTCGTCCGTGAAGAGCAGATTAAATGAAGCCTTCATGAGCCTACTGAAGGGCTTCGAGGTTTGTGACATAATGTTTTCAGCTATGTTTCATTTGCAAAGATGCGCCTGTGTATAGGTAGTAGCCCCTGATACTCTGGTTGGCTTCCACTAGGAAGCAAACGGAGGATCGAAAAGGATCATTTGAGGACTAACCTGATGAACTTTGAACACACGCTGCTTCCCCCTTGGCCACTTCCCGGACAATGGAGATTGCTGATTTGCAGCGGAAGCTTGATGCGGCAGGGGATGATCTTGCTTTAATCAATATGCGCCTGGACGAGTCGCAAGGTATGTATTCGTGGCAATCCTCATACATTTGTGTGGTATAAGCATGATGCTTAGATTGAGATGCTGGACTATGCATGGCTGCAGATGGTGCTGCCGCCGTTGAAGTTCTTCGAGCGGAGCTGGCCCGGGCCAAGGAGCGGGCCCGGTGTAGCAATGCTGTTGACGAAAAGGCATCGGCTGAATTAAAAGCCGAACAAGCTACATGGCGTCAAGATGAGGAGAATATATCCACAATGACGCTCGAATTGGAGAATGCTACCGACCGCTGTGAATTTCTGGAGAAGGAGAGTAAAGCCTTAACGGCTGATCTGGACAAGGCCTTACAAGAGGCGAGAGAAGCACGGTCGGAATGCATAGCAGCCCGTGAGGAGGTTCGACAGGCGAGGGAGATTGCGGTTGGAAAGCCCTTTTTGCTGCAAACTAAGTTCGGTAACCCGAACTATGCCCAGCTTAACCAAGTATGGAGTTCTCCGGACGAGTTCTTGGACTTGCCGAAGAGTTCTGCCGATGCGGTGCAGTATTACCAAGCGCGAGATGGATATGCAACGGAGAAGCTTTTTTGGTCGCAGTTTGGTGTATCAAAGCGCCCTCTATTGCTCAATGAACATATGTCCCAATGGGCTGAACTTCATAGGATATCCGGCGCTGCCATGAAGGATGTCGTAATCCGGTTGTGGCCAACCGAGCCTGTTCCGAATAGCTATTTCGGTTTGGTGCAGAGGCTTGTTGATGCGGTGCCGTGTATCGATGCTGTTAAGCGATCATCATGCATTGAGGGTGCGCGGATGGCTTTTGCCCGAGTCAAAATATTCTGGGGGAAGATGAAGGCCATCGATGTTGCGGCGAAGAGTCCACCCAAAGGCAAGGACCGCCCAGAACCGAAGCATTATTTTGAAGACGTCCTAGAGGCCGGCCGCTTTATAAAGGGTCAGTGCTCGAAAGACATAATGTTCGAGTGAGGTGTATGAAAATTGTAAAAGATAATTTTATAGTTAATCTATTTATGTTTTGCTTGAAAGCTTGAGTTCCTCCTATGCGGCTGTTTTGATATAATCTGAAAGTTTTCCAGTCGTCGGCTTCAGCCCCCTCGTAGGAAGTACGGGGGTGTTTGGAAAGGCATTTAATCACTCTTTATCCAACGTCTTGGTCCATGAAGGAGGTGATAATGTGGCGAACTAGGCAATCGGACTATAGGGCGTTAAGCTTTCACTTAGCCATAGGAGTTCTATTGTGGGGCTACGACATAGCGCCAGGTATGTATGCGGCGTATGATGCCTTACATATTTGATCTGAAAAAGATCCCTCGTGTGACACGGAGAATCGCTAAAGATTCCAAGAAGTCGTCAAGTGGTTGACCAGCTCACGCCGCATCCTGACAGTCAGTTTTCGGCTTTCTCTACTGAGGTGCTCGTCTGGTTTAAACCAGGGCACAATCGCAGTAGTTCTCCATTTACTACCCTAGCCGATAGAGCGGAATGTAGGGTAGCAAGCACAGGAGCCGGGCAACCCAACTATTGACCCAAGACAATGATTCGGAGCTGATGCATATAAGGCCAAACTTGCGACGCCGAAGTATGCTATAGAGCTGTTCTGACTTTTACTGGCAACTCATTTGTTCCCACACCAAGCCCCTGGCAGATTATGCCAAGGTATTTCTGTGAAATAACCATAGGAGCCATATTTGTTGGGGAAACAATGTGGATGATTAGTTCGGATATTGTTTAATGGGAACTGAGTGATATGCCAATGATTACGGGGTTGGAGGCGGAGGAACAAGCATAGTACAGTCTCGAGAAATAGAGAGTGTGGTCTACAAAAGTTATTTTTGACCTCCTGTCGCACGTCTACGCTGGCAGTCCTCGGTGGGGGAATCCTAGATGGAAATAGCCCCTTAGGTGAGAGTACGGATCTGGACTCCGATAGAGCCAGTTTCCGAAGTTCATCCTATTCGTCACCTGTTTTTAAAGGATAGCGAAGGAAGAAATAAAAAGAAAATAAATAATAATAAGAAAAGTTACTGGAGTGCCTGCAGGCTTGTTCGTATTGTGCTTCCGCCAATGCCCATGGTATCTTGAGTGCGTAATGATGTATGCGCGGTACAAACTTTGTAGGTGTATGGAGTGGGCAGCGGAAGCCGGGTTGCTATTTCCGTTCTAGGAGTAGTTGATCCTCGGATGGAGACTGCTTCTGACCCCCGGTGTTTCATTGGTGAACCTTTCTGTCATCCCTGTCACTTGGCGGGCTCCTCCCCCTGTGTTCGGCCTTGAGCTTGCCGGCTTGTTTAAAGACCCAGCAGTTTCTGTTGGTATGATTAGCTGGTTTATCGGGGTGGCCATGAATCTGGCAGGGTCGGTCCAATATCCTGTCGAGGTTGGATGGTTCATCTCGATTCGCCTTGAATGGCTTCTTCCGCTGACTGGGCTTGGGGTTGATGAATCCGGCGTTGACCACTGTGTTGCCTGATCTTTCGTTGTCATTGCGACTGTTGTTTTTGCTTCCTCGTGGCTTGCCGTTGCCGTCTTGGATTTCGGAGGCGCCCTAGTTGCTGGCGCTATTGCTTTTATGAGCGAGCCAACTGTCTTCTCCCGCGCAAAAGCGGGTCAACAGAGTAGTGAGGGCTGTCATGGATTTAGGTCCTTCTTGGCTGAGGTGGCATGCAAGCCATTCGTCCCGGACGCTGTGTCTGAAAGCCGCAAGGGCTTTCGCATCCGGACAGTCGATGATTTGGTTCTTTTTGACTAAGAACCGAGTCCAGAGCTCCCTGGCTGATTCTCCGGGCTGTTGGACGATTTGAGTTAGGTCGTCGGCATCCGGTGGCCAGGCATATGTTCCTCAAAAGTCCTCCTAGTTACCTATGGAATTTTCAGGTAGGCTGTTTAACCAGTACCGAGCTGGCCCTTTTAGTTTTAGTGGGAGGTATTTAATGGCGTGGAGGTCGTCCCCATGAGTCATATGGATGTGGAGGATGAAATCTTCTATCCATACCGCGGGATCGGTTGCCCCGTCGTATGATTCAATACTTACGCGTTTGAATCCTTCGGGGAATTCATGATCCATTACTTCATCAGTGAAGCAAAGCGGGTGTGCGGCGCCTCTGTGCTGGGCCACACTGCGACGTAACTCCGAAGGAGTCCCTTTGCAGTTTTCGGCTCGGGCGTGGCGAGGTTTAACACGTCCGAATAGGTAGCCGTCATCGCGTGTCGAAGCATGCTTTCGCGATCCGTAGATTGGTCTTGCGTGTCCTGCTCTATTGTCCAAGTCCCTCTGCAGGTCGTCTCGATAATCGTGACCTGTGTTGTTCTTGCTTTTACGGTGAGGTAGGGCGGTCTGGTGTTCGGCTTGAGTTGCCTCTTTATTCGGACAGAGTTGCCGGCGACCTGCCGCATTGTGTGACGATGGTATGGGCTCCGACGCCCCGTCATCGGACTGATATAGCAATATGTGCTTTGGGTAGCCTTTGGCTAGGCTACTAAGGCCGTATTCTTCAGCGACCAGGACTTCGGTCCATCTGTCGTTGAGTAGGTCTTGTTCAGCTTGAAGCTGCTGCTATTTCTTTTTTAGGCTCCTTGTCGTAGCTATCAGCCTGTGCTTGGAGCGCTCCTGCTCGAGGGGCTCTTCGGGTACGATGAAGTCTTTGTCGCTGAGGCTTACCTCATCTTCGGAGAGCGGAAGGTAGTTGTCGTCCTCCGAACCGTCACGGGGCAGGGCCTGTTCATCAGGGCTGGCTTGCCCGTTTTCTTGTGCCTCTTGCACGGATGTTGCTCCCACAGGGTCTTCATTGCTTTCGGTGCCGTCTGGAGTACTATTTTCTCCAGTGCCATCGTTGTTGTAGCGTGACTTGGGGCGGCGTTTGGGGCGCCGGAACTTAGACTGTGTCTCAGGAGTTTTAACTGGATCTCCCTTGCCTTTGCCACGAGGCTTTTTAAGTGTATCGATCATGTACATGTCATATGAAGGGGTGGCCGTCCCACGCCTGCTGTGTAACGCCCTCGATGCGGCTATAGCTCCCACATGTCGAGGCATGACTTAGAGGCATAACCGCATTGAAAGCAATGTCGCAAGTTAGGCAATCATCACAACATCCCAAGTAATATAGATAATAAAAGGGGAGGTACATAGTTGGCTTACACTCGCCACGTCAATCAAAGTGCATAAATAACATTACAACATTCAAACACTCATGGCTGGACTACGGCGCCAAAATAAAAGATAACCCAACATGCGACACGGTCCCGATCACCCCAGCTGGGCACCACTACTGATCATCAGGGAAAGACACGTAGTATCATTGAGAGTTCTCGTCGAACTCCCACTTGAGCTCAAGCGCGCCATCTGGAGCAGAATCATCAGGCCCTGCATCTGGTTTGGAAGTAATCTGTGAGCCACAGGGACTCAGCAATCTCGCACCCTCGCGATCAAGACTATTTAAGCTTAATAGGTAAGGCAAGGAAAAATATGTGGAGCTGCAGCAAGCGACTAGCATATATAGTGGCTAACCTGTTCGCAAAAGAGAGCGAGAAGAGGAGGCAAAGTGCGAGCGAGAAACTAGAGGACAACCTGCGCAAGCATTACTCCAACACCGTGTTCACTTCCCGGACTCCGCCGAGAAAAGACCATCACGGTAACTCACTGTTGATACATTTTAATTAAGTTAAGGTTCAAGTTATCTACAACCGGACGTTAACAAATTCCCATATGCCCATAACCGTGGGCACGCTTACGAAAGTTCAAATCCCTGCAGGGGAGTCCCAACTTAGCCCATGACAAGCTCTCACGGTCAACGAAGGAATAGACCTCCTCCTGAGACATTCCGATCAGACTCGGTATCCCGGTTCTTCGAGACACTTCGACAAGTTAAAACAAAACCAGCAACACCGCCCGAATGTGCCGACAAATCCCGATAGGAGCTGCACATATCTCTTTCTTAGGGCACAATCGGATAAGCAATCCGTACAACTAAAACCAGCCCTCGAGTTTCCCCGAGGTGGCGCTGCAAGGGGCTCTAGGTTGGACCAACACTCAGAGGAGCACTGGCCCGGGGGGGTTTAAATAAGATGACCCTCGGGCTCCGGAAACCCAAGGGAAAAAGAGGCTAGGACGCAAATGGTAAAACCAAGGTTGGGCATTGCTGGAAAAGCTTTAATCAAGGCGAACTATCAAGGGGTTCCCATTATAACCCAACCGCGTAAGGAACGCAAAATCCGGGAACATAACACCGATATGACGGAAACTAGGGCGGCAAGAGTGGAACAAAACACTAGGCGAGAGGCCGAGCCTTCCATCCTTTACCAAGTATATAGATGCATTAAAATAACATGGCAATATAATGATATCCCTACAAGTAAATAAATGTTCCAACAAGGAACGATCTCCAATCTTCACCTGCAACTAGCAACGCTATAAGAGGGGCTGAGCAAAGCGGTAACATAGCCAATCAACGGTTTGCTAGGACATGGTGGGTTAGAGGTTTGACATAGCAATTTGGGAGCCATGATAAGCAAGTGGTAGGCATCGTAGCATAGGCATAGCAAAAGAGCGAGCATCTAGCAAAGCAAAGATAGTAGTGATTTCGAGGGTATGATCATCTTGCCTGCAAAGTTGTCAGAGTTGACTGGATCCTCGAAAGCAAACTCAACGGGCTCCTCGTTAGCGAACTCGTCTCCCGTATCTACCCAAACAAGACAAACAAGCAACAAGGACACAATCAACCACGTGCAAGGCTCAAACAATATGATGCAAGGATGGTATGCTATGCGGGATGCAATATGTGATGCATATGCAAGATTTGACAAGGAATGCATGAACCTGGCCTGAACTTGGAAATTCAAGTGTGCCACTGGAAATATGGGATGAAATTGCTTGAAAACTATATAAAGAACGCCGGAATCGGAGTTACGGTTTGGAAATGGCAAGCAATTCAAATATGACCACGTTCAGCGATTTACAGCAAGTAGCCATCTAAATGCAACAAGATGAACATGCTACAACACCCCAACATGGCATCAAAATACATGGCAGGAATCCATTCATGAAGCTTAACAAAAGTCTAGCACTGGGCTACGTCCAATTCATCCATTAACAGGTTCAAACAAGCATGACAAAAGTGCATTTGGCAAACTGATTTTAGACTTAGTGAAATTAACACTTGTCTGGAATTTCAGATCAGATAGCACTCTTTGGGGCATGAAAACAATATTCTACAGGACCTGAACATGGCAAAGTAAAGCATGGCATGGAGCTACTCAAAGAGCTTAACAAAAGTCCCTTAGTGACCTTGAGCCAAAAGGGATCAGAAAATACATTTGCAAGCATGTGAACATGGCAAAAACATAATCAGTTCTCAGACTTAGTGAAAACTGGAGCATGCTGAAACAGATATCAAGTAGGCATGTTTACGAGCTCGATGCACTCACTACAGAGCAAGTCATGACAATCTAAGCATACACCCATCAAGAATACACAAAATACAAGCTAGACATGGCAAGAACAATAGCATAGCATGCACGGATCAACTACAACATCATCGGCAAAATCGCTAACAAGTAGACAATCTGCCCAGATTCATGAAATGACAAAAGTAGAGCTCGATTGACTCAATCTAGGGTGCTCCATAATTGCAAAAAAGACATGGATGGATAGAGCACTACAAGTTAACAAAACATCCTTACTGATCGTCCTCAAAAGAGGCACGGATCACTAGGAAACAACATGAACATATGGCCATATGAGATAAACAGGTTAAGGACTTAGTGGAAATGCTAAGTCCCTGAAATCAGCATTAACGAATGCACCACTGTGCAAGCTCGTGCTAGTCACCACACACATCACAAAAATACATGGGTTGCACCTCTGGATAGATGGCAAAACATATAACAAAACTCGTGAAGAGCTCAGGGGCATATCATGCACACAATAATCATGGCAAAAATGACAAATATCTAATTGGAGCAGCAGATCTGACAATTATCTCAAATAGCACTCTTCTAACAGCATTTCGGGCATCAAGATGAACTCAAATGAAAATGATGCAATGAGATGAAATGATGCACTTTCTGAGGCGAACATTTTGATATGCTATATGCCCAAAACGGAGCTACAGATGAGGAGTTATGGCACGATGAACATAAGCAAAAAAATTAGGGTTAGGGACAGAAAGTCAACCCAGACGAGATCCAGATCCGGTTCGGCGCGCTTCCCGAGGTTCATCCTCGCCAGAGATGGAGCTCGCCAGAGTTGCTCGAGGCCGGGCGGCGCATGGTCAGGCCGCGGCGGCGGCGGCCGGCGCCGGATGGAGGCAGGTGCGGGGCGGCGCGACGGAGGCGGCGGGCGGCACCGGTGACTCGGGCGGTGGAGGGAGGAAGACGCGAGGCGGCGGGGCGAGGCACGGCGGCCGGCGAGGAGGGAAAGCGGCGGCGCGGCGAGGGCGGTCTCCCACGGGCGGCGGCGGCGGAGAGGCGGGCCGCGGGGGCCGGCCTCGGGCCCGAGCGGGCCGGCGGCGGTGGGAGGTGGCTGGGCCACGTGGCGGCAGGCGGTAGGCCGCGGGCATCGACGGCGGGGTGTCCGGCGCGGACGGACAATGTCCGGCGCAGCAGATCTGGGGTTATTAGGGTTTCGAGGAGGGGATCCGAGATTTGGAATGAGGGGTCTATATATAGGCATAGAGGGAGCTAGGAGTGTCCAAATGAGGTACGGTTTTCAGCCACGCAATCGTGATCGAACGCTCTAGATGATGGAGAGGGTTTTGGTGGGTTTTGGGCCAACTTGGAGGGGTGTTGGGCTGCAACACACACGAGGCCTTTTCGGTCCCTCGGTTAACCGTTAGAGTATCAAACGAAGCCCAAATGGTATGAAACTTGACAGGCGGTCTACCGGTAGTAAACCAAGGCCGCATGACAAGTCTCGGTCCAATCCGGAAATGTTTAATCCCCACACATGAAAGAAAGGTAGAAATGACCACCGGAGGAGAACGAAGCGCCGGAATGCAAAACGGACAACGAGGAAAATGCTCGAATGCATGAGATGAACACGTATGCAAATGCAATGCACATGATGACATGATATGAGATGCATGACAACGATAATAACACACGGAGACAAAAACCCGAACCCGAGAAAATAAAATAACTTAAGGCCGGAAACGGCAAGAGTTGGAGTACATATTGGGTAAATCACATCCGGGGTGTTACATGCTGACTGGCGGGTCTTGGCCTTGCTCCTTATCGGCATCGTCGTCTATGCCGTTAATGTCTTCGGAGCCAGAAGCGGGCATGTCGGTTAAGTCCTCGATAGTGGCTATGAAGTGGGTGGCGGGTGGGAAGCGAAATAATCCATTGTCAGCCTCTAGCTCAAACCGACATAGTTCGTCCGTGGGTCCCCCAATGGGGACATGTTTTTCAATGAATTCAGCACATCGCCAAAGGGCGAGTGTTGGGAGACATCTGCGGCGCTGAACTCGATGATTGATAATCGATCCAACTCGGTGTCTGGGAGCGTGCAAGGTTTGGAACTTATAGTCGGAAACAAGTCCGAAATTCCGTTGACGCTGATATTGCCTGGTGTTGAGTTTGTGTGCGGCTCCAACGCCGCAGACTCTGTGGCTTCGGATGGTGCAAACTACTCCGGATCTAAGGTCGTAGCAGTTATAGGAACCATCTCCAGGGCCTGGTCCGATGACAGATTTAGGTCTCGTTCATCGGAGCGAGGGGGAGCGATCGCCGCGGTCTCAAATCCATTGAAGATCAAGTCTCCAGGGATATCCGCGACATAGTTCAAGCTTCCAAATCTGACCTGATGGCCAGGGGCGTAGCTATCAATATGCTCCAGATGGCCAAGCGAGTTGGCCCGCAGTACGAAGCCGCCGAATACGAAAATCTGTTCGGGGAGGAAGGTTTATCCTTGGATAGTGTCACTATATACGATCGGAGGGGCCATCGAACCTCTCGTTGACAGCACAATGGAACTCTCAATGAAAGCACCAATGTCGGTGTCAAAACCGGTGGATCTCGGGTGGGGGGTCCCGAACGGTGCGTCTAGGATCGATGGTAACAGGAGACGGGGGACACGATGTTTACCCAGGTTCGGGCCCTCTCTATGGAGGTAATACCCTACGTCCTGCTTGATTGATCTTGATGAATATGAGTGTTACAAGAGTTGATCTACCACGAGATCGTAATGGCTAAACCCTAGAAGCCTAGCCTGTATGACTATAGTCATGAATATCCTTTCCAGACTAACCCCTCCGGTTTATATAGACACCGGGGGGATCTAGGGTTTACATAGAGTCGGTTACATAAGAAGGAATCTTCATAGTAGGTCGCCAAGCTTGCCTTCCACGCCAAGGAGAGTCCAATCCGGACACGGGTACAGTCTTCGGTCTTCATATCTTCACAGCCCATCAGTCCGGCCCACGGATAACAGGCCGGACGCCTGAGAACCCCTTAGTCCAGAACTCCCTCAGCAGGGGCAATTGATTGGCAATTGCTGACGTGCATGGCGGCTAGCGAGGGTTGCGGTGGTGGTGGGTGGCGTAGAGCTCAGAACGCGAGAGGTTCTTGGTGGTTTCGAGGCCTCGGGACTTGCATGGTGCGAGGCTGGCGGTCTGCAACGCCGTCAATTTTCTCCAAAGCGAAAGGGGCATGACTATGCCCTTCTTCGTGGAGTTGGGTTCTCTTTTATGTCATGGGGTTTGGTAGGTTTAGTGTGTCTTGTGCACTTGTGAGGATGGCATATAGGTTGGGGTATGTTTGGTAGTGTCGGTTGTAATGTTTGTTTGTCAGCTATTGATCATGCTCTCATCTTGAGTGGTGGTTGTTTGACCTATTTCAGGTTTGTACAATAGTAATTATATTTTCTCTATCATGCATCGAGACAAAAGCTTTGTGTTTCCTTGAAATATAATAATTGAACGCATAGATCGATGTGGGCACGGTTGTACAAGATTGCCAGAAGAAACAATCATGTAAGTTTTTGTTTTGTTTTGCAAAATACTTCAAACTTCACCTATTATCTACTTTTACCTTCAACAAAAAGGAAATCAAATGTCTCGTGAAGAAGGAAAGTACAGAAAGCCAGGTCAAGATTACGATTTGTTATGACATGTGAATCAAGCAACATGAGTAGCTCCGACCGTTTTGGCTGGCTGAATTTGGATTGCTCATGTATCTCTAAATGATTTTCTTTTTAAGGTTGTATGATTATGATAAAATCTGGATCCAACATTCCAAGCTGTTTGATCTGTTGATAAACACAGAGTTTTTTCAATTCATCAGAGCTCCCCTAGTTTTGTCAGGAATATTATTCCTAACTCTTCATTCTAGACAACAGCCGTGGACTTCTTGATGTGTAGCCACTGTTCTGGCAACATTCCCTCTGAAATTTCTGACAAAATCTTAGACATGTGGGGCTCATCTTCCAACCGGTGCTTGAGTTCTATCGATTTGAGCTTCTTGCACCAGAAAACAGGTGTTGTCGAGCTACGCCTTTTGGAAGATTGTTTCCTCTTACTCTTCTTGAACGGAGGAGCTAACAACTGTGGTTCATGTACAATGCTCAGTGAGTATTAGTTGTTTTTTACATGAAGTTAATGTCAGATTAGGGGCAAAAACATAAATGAAGGATCCAATAAGAGTGTCATGTTAATTACTTACCGTGCACCTGTCCAATTTAAGTTTCTCCAGGTCAGGTGTGTTGCAGAGGATGCTTGTCAATGCCTGCAACTTCACTCCAAGATCACATCCTTCTAGGAGCAAAGCCTTCAAGTTATGGAGCATGGGGAATTCTTCAGATTCCTCTTCAAGCAATGCCTACAAAGGATGGTACAATGAGATAAAACCTACTGGATTGTATACGCCGATGGCTTTTCCAAATGTATATGTTGATCAAACTTAGTCGACCAGAGAATGCAATGCATGCGTACTGTAGTGGGGAAGCCTGATAGATGTAGCTTGGTAACGTTGGGGATGAGGGCCAGGAAGCTGCACATGGACTTGAGGAACTCGAGTTTGCGTTTCTTTCGTGTCCGTGAGCCGGATCGAAGCATCGGCGAGCGACAGTAGCTCTGGTGCGGCCGCTCCGGCAACACAGTAGCAGTCCCGCCCGTCGTACGGAATCTCGAGGAGCATGTAGGCAAGGCAGGGAACCGCGAGCTTGAGCTCGGCCCCAGCGAAGTTGCAACGGGGGTCGAGGACAGTGAGGCTCTTGAGGGTTGGGGAGGCGACGGCGTGGAGCTTATCCATCCTGCACCTCTCGACGTGGAGGTCCTCGAGGACCGGGCAGTACCCGCCGAGGCCTTCCACAAAACCAGGTGCCATGTTCACCCCGACGAGACGTAGCGTGGTCAGGCGCCGGGTAAAGCCGCCAGCGCATAAGCCTTTGGACGACAAGTCCGGCTGCCGGTGAGCGGGGGCAGCGGCATAAGTGTACACGATCGACGCGTGCGGCTTCGAGAAGACGGTGCCGTTGTGAGCGGTGCTGATGTCGACGGTGGCCGGGAAGCGTTGGAGGCCGCGGCGGACCCACCTGTCGGAGAACGAGTCGCCGCAGTGGCCGCCCCTGCTGCTGACCAGGTGCAGGCGGAAGGCGTCGAGCTCCACCGCCGCCGGGAGCGAAGACAGCATGTGGTCGGCGAAGTCTTGGAAGCGCTCCCACTGGTCGTCGGCGAACTCCCTCTCGTCGATCACGGCGCAGCGCACCTCGCGCCAAACGTGCCTCCACCGCCGGGACAGCTCGCTCGTCTGGATGGCCTGCCGTGACCCGGGCAACGATATTATGCAGTGCAGGAGGCAGTCCGGTAGGTCACCAAGCCGGTCGACAGCGTCAACGCGGCGGCGCTTGATGGAGTCCATGCCAATCGGATCGCATCGTCGCATCGCATCACGGCGACCGGCGGCGCAGTAATTGGAGGGTTTTGGACTGTGCTATTCAGCCGTGCCCAGGGTAGTCAACTTTTTGTTTTTGAGACAACCCAGGGTAGTCAACTAGTCATAGCAAGCGGCGGACCAAGGTCCTTCCGTGATGGGCCGGGCAATGTGTCCACCCACCTTTTTTTCTTTGTGAAAGCAATGATTTTTTTTAAAAGCACATGTAACTTTATTTATACTCATAACAATTACAGGTACATTGATTCCGATCTAAGATTCAAGAAAATATAAAGTAACTTATGTGACTAAGAATTATAATGAAATCTCCTGAAAACACCTTCGTAGTATCAATCTCTGCTCGAAGAAATACTCCAAAGACTTCGGTAAAGAGGCTACAATTAGATTGAAGGAACGATGGTGTCACTCTTTCACCCTCACAAACATTACCAATAATGGTTTTTGAAAGCGCCTCGAGTCGCCCATCCAAAAAGATGAGAAGGCTTGATCGATGAACGTACCTGGTCTAGAGGCCCCCCTAAAAATGCAGGCCGTCGAATCACTATATCTTCATCATGGTGTCGATGAAATATTTCACCTCCACAAAGAATCAAACAAATAAAAAAGCTCAATGTAGCAGCATAAACTCATCAGATCCGAATAATCTAACCTCTAACTGGTCTCGGGTCGCTCCTCGTGGGCGACTCGAGGGCGACAAACCCTAGCTCTCTCAGGCCTCCCCCTCCTCCCTTCCCCTCCCCGCCGACACCTGAGGTGGTGCCGGCGTTCCCGCGCGAATGTCAGTGAAGGTGGCGGCAAGGTCCCTGCTGCCCTGCATCTTGTCGAGAGCTTTGGTATGCCGGGGCGGCGGCCCTAGGTGAGAAGGCAGCGTCGACCTCGTCCGACGGGTGGCGCTGCAGGTGTTAGCTGGCCCTCCCGGTCGCGTGGGCTGGGGAGTCCTGGATTAGGGGGTCCTCGGGCAGCCATACTATATACTTTGGCCAGACTGTTGGACTATGAAGATACAAGATAGAAGACTTCGTCCCGTGTCCGGATGTGACTCTCCTTTGCGTGGAAGGCAAACTTGACGATTCGGATATGTAGATCTCCTCCCTTGTAACCGACTCTGTGTAACCCTAGCCCCTCCGGTGTCTATATAAACCGGAGGGTTTTAGTCCATATGACAACAACAATCATACCATAGGCTAGCTTCTACGGTTTAGCCTCTTCGATCTCGTGGTAGATCAACTCTTGTAATACTCATATCATCAAGGTCAATCAAGCAGGAAGTAGGGTATTACCTCCATCGAGAGGGCTCGAACCTGGGTAAACATTGTGTCCCCCGCCTCCTGTTACCATCCGCCTTAGACGCACAGTTCGGGACCCCCTACCCGAGATCCGCCGGTTTTGACACCAACATTGGTGCTTTCATTGAGAGTTGCACTGTGCCGTCACGATAAGGCCTGATGGCTAGTCTTGTTGTCAGGGACAACGTTACCTCTGGGGGAGCCCCGACTGTAGGCCAAACTCTCCGATTAGGTGGCTTCGTCGTGACCGCCCCGTCGGCCGTCGCGCCGATGATGACTTCTCGGGTCATCAAAAACAGCCTTCACGTCAGCTCGGGATTCACCGAGCAGATGGATCCAATGGAGCTCTCTTCTTTGAACGAGCTCTTGGATCGCATCGCCGCCTTGGGAGTCGCTACGGACTATGATCGGATCGGGCTTAAACCCGACCAAAGGGAGATTAACTCTCCGCCGGTTACCCATCAGATAGCGGTGGTGGAGGAGCGATGCAGAGTTTCTTCCTCTATTTTGAGGACAAACTATGTCCGGATTCCCTAGATCTCTGAGTCGGACACCCGTCTACGGGATGACATGGCCCAAGCTTCGAACCTGGAATCGAACGGCGGGCTAGTACCGTTGGGCAACGTCCCAGAGCCCGAACTACCAAGCTCGGAAACTCCTTTGGGTCTCAGACCGGGTCAGGGTTTGGACTTAAATCTACCCACCCACCCTCACATTAGTGATCTTTCCCATATTAGACAAGAGCCCCAAGAGATAGTACATCACTATTGGGCCAGATTCCTCCTTGCGATAAGCAAGGTGAAGGACTGCCGCGAGGAAGACGCAATTTCATTCTTTTGTAAAAATTGCACGGACAAGGGAATCCTCAACGCCATAAGTCGCTGTGATATAACACACTTCACTGACTTGGCATCCATAGTACAGAAGTACTGTGCGATGGAAAGCACTTGGAAAACCCAAACACAATTCTGGGATCCTCCGGCTCTAACTAAACCCTCTGTCCGAACTAAAAGGGTGTACTCTCGTAAGTCACCCAATCCAACTACAAAGAAGCCAAAACCCACTACAGGGCGCGGAACCGTATTGGAGGGATGGCTCAATGGGCCATGCAAAATTCACAGTACATCGGATACCATGGCAACACACAGCCTTAGAGCATGTTGGATACTCCGGCAGGTGGCCAAGAGCGGCGAGGATCTCCTCATCAACAATACCGCAGAGCACCCTCCCACGGAAAATAACAATACAGTACTGACAATCTTTGAGACTTTCGCCTCAAACAATAGGCGCAAGCGGGCACTTCGCAACCTCGCCAAAGTTTGCCACGTTGCAACGATAAATCCATGGAACGACACGACCATAACCTTCAATGCTAGTGACGAACCTCAATTCCGCACAGCCCGAGCTCCAGCCGCTTTGGTCCTTAGTCCAATTGTGGACGACTTCCGGCTTACTAAAGTACTCATGGACGGAGGCAGCGGATTAAACCTCATCTATGAGGAGACTCTTAGAAAAATGGAAATAGACAAGAGCCGCATTGAGCAAAGCAGCACGACCTTCAGAGGAATCATCCCTAGTCAGGAGGCACCATGTAAGGGAAAAATCACACTAGATGTGGTATTCGGCATGCCGGAGAATTACAAGTCCGAAGAAATCACATTCCAAGTGGCCCCGTTTAGTAGCGGATACCACGCCCTTCTAGGGAGAGAGACATTCACGATCTTCCAAGCTATACCCCATTACGGGTACATGAAGCTCAAGATGCCCGGACCCAATGGAATCATCACTCTAGCTAGTGATCCGGGCATAGCACTCTGTGCCGAAAATAAAACCGCCGCACTGGCCCTCAAAGCGTTATCTGAAGTCCACGCGTCCGAAGAACTAACTGCGCTGCGCTCTACAATGGACAGGGACGACGTGATACTCAACAAAAGACCCAAGTCCACCTCTTTTAAACCAGCGGACGAAATAGTCAAATTCTAGGTCCACCCAACGGACCCTACAAAAACAGCATCCATCGGGGCACAGCTGAACCCCACAACAGACGCCGCACTGCGGGAGTTCTTACGCGAGAATTGGGACATCTTCGCCTGGCATCCTTCAGATATGACAGGCATCCCACACAGGCTGGCCGAGCATAGCCTAAACATTCTAAAGGGATACAAGTCGGTCAAGCAAACTCTTCGGCGTTTCTCCGAACCCAAGCGACAAGCCATGGGAGAAGAACTAGCCAAGTTACCCGAGGCCGGATTCATTAGAGAAATAAAACATCCGGACTGGTGATAACCCACAAGTATAGGGGATCAATTGTAGCCTCTTTCGATAAGTAAGAGTGTCGAACCCAACGAGGAGCTAAAGGTAGAACAAATATTCCCTCAAGTTCTATCGACCACTGAGGGAGTCCTGAATTAGGGGGTGTCCGGATGGTCGGACTATACCTTCAGCCGGACTCCTGGACTATGATGATACAAGATTGAAGACTTCGTCCCGTGTCCGGAAGGGACTTTCCTTGGCGTGGAAGGCAAGCTTGGTGATACGGATATGCAGATCTCCTACCATTGTAACCGACTTTGTGTAACCCTAACCCTCTCCGGTGTCTATATAAACCGAAGGGTTTTAGTCCATAGGACAACATACACAACAACAATCATACCATAGGCTAGCTTCTAGGGTTTAGCCTCTCCGTTCTCGTGGTAGATCTACTCTTGTACTACACATATCATCAATATTAATCAAGCATGACGTAGGGTTTTACCTCCATCGAGAGGGCCCGAACCTGGGTGAAACTTCGTGTCCCTTGCCTCCTGTTACCATCCGGCCTAGACGCACAGTTCGGGACCCCCTACCCGAGATCCATCGGTTTTGACACCGATATTGGTGCTTTCATTGAGAGTTCCTCTGTGTCGTCGCCGTCAGGCTTGATGGCTCCTATGATCATCAATGGTGATGCAGTCCAGGGTCAGACCTTCCTCCCCGGACAGATCTTCATCTTCGGCGGCTTCGCACTGCGGGCCAATTCACTTGGCCATCTGGAGCAGATCGAAAGCTATGCCCCTGGCCGTCAGGTCAGATTTGGAAGTTTAAACTACACGGCTGACATCCGTGGGGACTTGATCTTCGACTGATTCGAGCCACTGCCGAGCGCGCCGCACTGTCACGACGAGCATGACCTAGCTCTGCTGCCGAACAGTGCCCTGGAGGCCGCACCCGCATCGGCTTCGACCCTCAATTCGGAGCCAGCCACGCCGATCGAGGATAGGTGGTTGGACGCCGCCTCGAGGGCTGTGATCCCAACGGCGATCGAGCCGAACACCAGCCCCGCACTCTGCGAGACTCATGACTCCAAGGAGCCGGACTCCTCTCCGGACTCCGAACCCTCCGCGCTCCTGCTGATCGAATCCGATTGGGCGCCGATCATGGAGTTTACTACTGCGGACATCTTTCAGCACTCGCCTTTCGGCGATATTCTGAAGACATTGAAGTCTCTCTCTTTATCAGGAGAGCCCTGGCCGGACTAAGATCAGCAAGGTTGGGGTACGGATGATGAAGAAATTCAAAGCCCACCCACCACCCACTTTGTAGCCACTGTCGATAAATTAACCGACATGCTCGACTTCGACTCCGAAGACATCGATGGTATGGACGCCGATGAAGGAGACGATGAAGAACTAGCGCACATCAGGCCCTGGAAAGCCACCTCGTCATATGACATATACATGGTGGACACCCCAAAAGAAGGAGATGGCGATGGAACAACGGAGGATGACCCCTCCAAGAAATAGCCTAAGCGCCGGCGTCAGCGGCGCCGCTCAAAATCCCGCCAAAACAAATACGGTGATTCCAGCACGGGAGATAATAATACTCCGGAAAGTGCCGAAGAAAACCCCCTCCAACAAGATTTAGCACAGGAGGATGGAGAAACCAGCCCTCATGAGAGAGCGGCAGACAGAGAGGTCGAGGATGATAATTATATGCCTCCCTCCAAAGACGAGGCAAACCTCGATGACGACGAATTCGTCGTGCCAGAGGATCCTGTCGAGCAAGAGCGTTTTCAAAGCAGGCTTATGGCCACGGCAAGAAGCCTCAAGAAAAAATAGTAGCAGCTTAGAGCTGATCAAGATTTGCTAGTCGACAGATGGACTGAAGTCCTTGCGGCCGGAGAGTATAAACTCGAACGCCCCTCCAAGAGCTACCCAAAGCGCAGGTTGCTACCCCGATTAGAGGAGGAAGCACTCGATGCGGCCGACCGTCCACCTCGTGGCCGCGACAGAGAGGCCTCTCGGCCCTCCACTCAAGCCGCACCCCGTACCAAGGCACGGGAATATGCGCCTGACTTACGTGATATGTTGGAGGACAAGGCAAGGCAAATAATGGACGCCGTCATGATATAGCCTAGTACAGAGGCGCCGCACACCCACTATGCTTCACAGACGAAATAATGGATCATCAAATCCCCGAGGGTTTCAAACCCGTAAATATCGAATCATATGATGGCACAACAGATCCTGCGGTATGGATCGAGGTTTATCTCCTTCATATCCACATGGCCCGCAGTGATGATTTCCACGCCATCAAATACCTCCCACTCAAGCTTAAAGGACCAGCTCGGCATTGGCTTAACAGCTTGCCAATAGGATCAATCAGTTGTTGGGAGGACCTGGAAGCCGCATTCCTCGACAATTTCCAGGGCACTTATGTGCGACCCCCAGACGCCGATGACCTAAGTCACGTAATTCAGCAGCCAAAGGAATCGGCCAGGCAATTCTGGACACGGTTCCTAACAAAGAAAAATCAAATAGTCGACTGTCCGAACGCTGAGGCCCTAGCAGCCTTCAAGCACAATATCCGTGACAAGTGGCTTGCCCGGCACCTTGGACAGGAAAAGCCGAAGTCTATGGTAGCACTCACGACACTCATGACCCACTTTTGTGTGGGAGAAGACAGCTAGCTTGCTCGTAGCAACAATATGACCAAGAACCCTGGTAATTCGGATACCAGGGACAGTAGTGGCAGGTCGCGTCGCAACAAGCAGAAGCGCCGCATTGACAGCGACAATGCTGAGGATATGGCAGTTAATGCCGGATTCAGAGGCTCTAAATCCGGTCAGCGGAAAAAGCCATTCAAAAGGAATCCTAGGGGCCCGTCCAGTTTGGACCGAATACTCGACCGCTTGTGCCAGATACATGGCACCCCCGAAAAGCCAGCCAATCACACCAACAGGGATTGTTGGGTGTTCAAGCAGGCAGGCAAGTTAAACACTGAAAATGAAGACAAGGGGCTTCATAGCGATGACGACGAGGAGCCCCGGCCGCCGAACAACAGTGGACAGAAGGGTTTTCCCCCACAAGTGCGGACGGTGAACATGATATACGCAACCCACGTCCCCAAAAGGGAGCGGAAGCGCGCGTTAAGGGACGTATACGCGGTAGAGCCAGTCGCCCCAAAGTTCAACCCATGGTCCTCCTGCCCGATCACCTTTGATTGAAGGGACCATCCCACTAGCATCCGTCATGGCGGATTCGCCGCATTGGTTCTAGACCCAATTATTGGTGGATTTCATCTCACTAGAGTCCTTATGGACGGTGGCAGTAGCCTGAACCTGCTTTACCAGGATACAGTGCGGAAAATGGGCATAGATCCCTCGAGGATTAAGCCCACCAAAACAACCTTTAAAGGCGTAATACCAGGTGTAGAGGCCAACTGTACAGGCTCAGTCACACTTGAAGTGGTCTTCGGATCTTCGGATAATTTCCGAAGCGATGAGTTAATCTTCAACATAGTCCCATTCCGCAGTGGCTATCACGCACTGCTCGGGCGAACCGCATTCGCCAAGTTCGATGCGGTACCACACTACGCATACCTTAAACTCAAGATGCCAGGCCCTCGTGGAGTAATTACGGTCAATGGAAACACCGAACGCTCCCTTCAAACGGAGGAGCACACGGCG
This sequence comes from Triticum dicoccoides, assembly GCF_002162155.2. Taxonomy (NCBI): domain Eukaryota; kingdom Viridiplantae; phylum Streptophyta; class Magnoliopsida; order Poales; family Poaceae; genus Triticum; species Triticum dicoccoides. The sequence continues at coordinate 110,951,309 of NC_041390.1, forward strand.
GCCCTTGCAACGGAAGTACAAAGCAGCCTCTCTAGGCAGTTCTCCAGTCCGGCCATTAAATGACCGGACACCGTCAAGCGCGCCCGGAGTAACCTACAACAAGACCGCCTGGCACGATCCGAGCAGGCGTAGCAATGCGGCCCCAACCCCAACCCTCGCAAAAAGGTGATGCCAGTACTTCGCGTACATAACTACGCTCTAGAGATACCATGGGTACAGGGGGAGGGGCACCATCACGGCACGCCCGAAACACGGCTTAAACCGCACCAGGGGCTACCGATTTTTTAATTTTCTCTTACTTTCAGGACTCCACACTTTGGAAGGCCTGTTCGACAGTTCAATTGCCGCACAAACGATGCAAGAACTAGGGAAGCAGACAAGCCACGCCGCATTATGGAACTCCCAGGTGGTCTCTATCACGAGCAGTATACCTGTTTCGCATACTATTCTGCAGCTTGCCCCTGGAACAGACATGTTACATAGTCCAACCTTTTGCTTATCGCATTATTTGTATCGTTCTGCTTTGATCGCAGCCCTCTTTAATAAATAGTGCATAGCTTTTGTCTATTTTTGCATTACTCTTTATATATATATATATATATATATATATATATATATATATATATATATATATGTTCCTTAACGACATGTTGCACCCGTACGCATTGGTACGGCCAAAATACGCCAGGGGCTTTAATACCCCTCAATATGGTGTGAGAATCCCGAACACTTTAACAAGTGTGGCACCCCGAACATATATCATTATATGCATCGGCTCTGAATCATGTCTTGGGTCAATAGTTGGGTTTTCCCGGCTCCTATGTTTTGGTGCCTTACGTTCCGCTATATCGGCTAAGGTAGCACTAGGAGAACCATTGCGATTGTGCCCCAGTTGAGCTGGGTCGAGCACCTCAGTGGAGAAAGCTAAAACTGACTGTCATGATGAAGCGAGACCTGGTCATTGTTCGAGAGGTTTTTCGAGTCCCTAAAGACTTATGCCGCTTAGAGCGAGGAGTCGGCTCTGTCCGGCCAAGGCATGGATAGCGCCCCGAACTCGGTCTTCCGAATACCAGGGGATTCGCCGAAATTTAAAATTGTAGAATTCTATGGCTAAGTGAGAGTGTTTACGCATTATAGTCCGATTGCCTTGTTCGTTGGGCTGAGCGCCTCCCTCGAAGGACCCAAACATGGGGAAAAGAGCGCTCAAATTTATCCCCGAACAACCCAGCACTAGCGGCACGGGGGCAGAAGCCGACGACTCGCCATCTCTCAGAATTGATAAATAGCCGCACATAAGGTAATATTTTAAATTCAACAGCATTGCTTAGCGCATATGAACAAATTTTCAGCGCACAGGACAAAACGAGCAAGTTTCACTCAAAAATTACATCCCTAGAACATTCATCCGCCACAAGGCAGGCACCCTTCAGAACATCCTTATAATAATTCTCGGGCTTGCGATGCTCTTTCCCCGGCGGTGGCCCGTCCTTCACAAGCTTCTCAGCATCCAGCTTGCCCCAGTGCACCTTAGCATGGGCAAGGGCCCTACGGGCACCTTCAATGCAGACGGAGCGCTTGATGACTTCGAGCCTTGGACAGGCCTCCACCAGCCGCCACACCAGCCCGAAATAGCTCCCAGGCAGAGCCTCTCCAGGCCACAGCCGCACTAGGAGGCCCTTCATGGCCTGTTCGGCCACCTTGTGGAGCTCGACCAGTTGCTTCAGCTGGTCGCTCAGGGGCACGGGGTGTCCGGCCTCAGCATACTGAGACCAAAACACCTTCTCTGTCGAGCTTCCCTCCTCAGCTCGATAGAATGCGGCGGCATCGGACACACTCCGGGGAAGATCTGTGAATGCTCCTGGAGAGCTCCGGATTCGGGTAAGTAACAAGTAACTCACGTTTATGTGTTTGCTTTGCATAAAGAATGCCTTACCCGCCGCTATCTTCTTCACCTCATCCAACTCCTGGAGGGTCTTCTGGGATTCGGCCTTGGCAGACTTGGCATTTTCAATAGCCATCGCGAGCTCGGACGCTCGCATCTTTGAGTCAAGCTCCAAACTCTCATGTTTTTTCATGAGAACCTGGAGCTCTTGCCGCACCTTGCCAACCTGGGCCTCATACTTCTCCGGCTCGGTGCGCTCCGTGGCCGCCCTCTTCTCGGCCTCGACCAGCGCTTGCTTAAGGGTCACCACCTCAGACGTGGCCCCTACAATAGCCACGTTAATCCTATCATTTTTTGCAATTTTACCTTTTTGTATATGTTTAAACAAGGTATTTCTTACCTTTATTGTCCTCGAGCAGCTTCTTGGCACGCCCGAGCTCTTGCTCGGACTACTCGAGGTTCTGCTTTAGTGTGTCCACTTCCGCAGTCAGTGCGGCGGACGCAAGCAGAGAAGCCTGCATACGCATATTGACTCCTTTTTGTTAGACTCCTACAAATTTTATTTGATCCTCTATTCGGCTTTTCTTCCCGAACGCCAAACAGAGCATCAGGGGCTACTGTCTATGCGGTAATATTATTTACACATTCTTTACTTACCTCAAAGCCTGTTAAAAGGCTAGTACAAGCTTCAGTCAATCCGCTCTTGGCGGACTGAACCTTCTGGACCACTACACTCATAATGGTGCGGTGCTCCTCGTCGATGGAGGCGCCTTGGAGCGTCTCCAAGAGATTGTCCGGCGCCTCCGGTTGGACGGGGGTCACCGGCACGGTGGGCTTGCTCCTCTTGGAAGGAGGTCCCCCGCCGGACTCTGGAACCTTTGAAGGTTCCGGAGCGGTGTCCGGCCTAGAGCCGGACTTGGAGCCCTGGGGGGTTTCATCCCCTTTACTCCTGGAGTCCGGGAGGTCGCCTTACGGCGCCTCCAGGACCACCTCCTCCCGGCTTGGAACCTGTCGGGACAACACTTCGGTGTCGTCTGTAGGACGGGGCGAGGAAGCCGTCGGAAGCGAGTTCACATCCGGCGAGTCCAGCGAGTCGCTCGACGACGTGTCGAGCCGGTCTTTGGGTGGGCTGCATAAACATATTCGACATAAGGGAAAGTTGTGCAATAAACGAATGCTATGAATTACTCTGGTATCCGGATACTTATGATTTTGCCACGGCCTTGGCCCTGGGCAGCCACTCCTCTCCGTCGTCGTCGGCGTCGGTGGAATAGTCCGGAGGAAGGGTTTTCCCCTTCTTGGACCCTTCAGCCTCCCCAGTTGGGGCGACCTTCCTTTTCTTCTCTCCTCCCGCTGGAGGGGGAGAGGTCTCTTCTTCTTCCTCCTCGTCTTCATGGGAGGAATGCGCCTCGGAACCATCGGATGATGGATCCGACACCTCCTGGCGCCGGGCACTCTTTCGAGTCCCCGTGGCCTTTTTCGCGGCCTTCTTCTCCGGCACCACATAGGGTGCCGGAACCAGCAGCTTCGCCAAGCGAGCGTCCGCTGGGCCTTCGGGCAAAGGGGCCGGACAGTTGATCTGTCCGGACGTCACCCGCCAATCCTGTCAAAGGTAAGGGAGCTTAGATCCCGCATGGAGTCAAACTATGAAAAACTGATACCCTATAAAAGGAAAAAAACAGCTTACCGCATGAGCTGACACTGCGTAATGAATCCGCGATCCTCGGTAGCGGATGCGGGGGCCTCGGCGCCCTTGAAAAGCACCTTCCAGGCATCTTCGTATGTCGTGTCGAAGAGCCTGCTTAGAGTTTGGTGTCGCGCCGGGTCGAACTCCCACAGGTTGAAAGCCCGTTGTTGACACGGGAGGATCAGGTGGATGAGCATAACCTAGACTACGTTGACAAGCTTGAGCTTCTTGTCCACCAGGGTTTGGATGCATGTTTGGAGTCCGGTCAGCTCTCCTTTTTTACCCCACGACAGGCCAGTCTCCTTCCAGGAGGTGAGCCGTGTAGGGGGTCCGGATCGAAACTCGGGGGATGCGGCCCATTCGGGGTCGCGCGGCTCGCTAATGTAAAACCATCCCGATTGCCACCCCTTCAAGGTCTCCACAAAGGAGCCCTCGAGCCATAAGACGTTGGCCATCTTGCCCACCATGGCGCCTCCGCACTCCGCCTGGTTGCCGCGCACCACCTTCGGCTTGACATTGAAAGTCTTGAGCCATAGGCCGAAATGGGGGCGGATGCGGAGAAAAGCCTCGCACACGACGATAAACGCCGAGATGTTGAGGACATAGTTCGGGGCCAGATCGTGGAAATCCAGGCCATAGTAGAACATGAGCCCCCGGACAAATGGGTGAAGAGGGAAGCCTAGTCCACGGAGGAAATGGGGGAGGAACACCACCCTCTCATGGGTCCTAGGGGTGGGGATGAGCTGCCCCTTTTTGGGAAGCCGGTATGCGATGTCGTTAGACAGGTATCCGGCCTTCCTCAGCTTTTTGATGTGTCCCTCCGTGATGGAGGAGACCATCCACTTGCCTCCCGCTCCGGACATGGCTGGAGAAGGTTGAGGTGGGAGTGCGGACTTGGGCGCTGGAGCTCGAGTGCGCGAGAATGGATAGGCAAAGGAGGAAGAAGGCATAGGTGAAAGGGTGGATCCTTATCCCCTTATATGGATGGATGCAACTAAGTGTCCCCACCAGCCTGGTAAAACTCACTTATCTCCAAGCGCCGTAATCAATGGCGCGGTTGGGTTACCCACGCCCGTATTGATGAGAATCCCGAAATAAGGGGACATGATCTCTGCTTTGACAAGACGTGCCAAGGAAACCGCCTCGCATGACGCGCTGAGGTGGGATAATGAAACGACTCGGATAAAGGCTTGGCCGTGGTGTGTCACGCTACGGAATACGTCAGCAGATTTGATTGGTGTAAATATTATTCTCTCTATGGCAATATGTGGAAACTTATTTTCTAGAGCCGGACACTATCTTTGTGTTCAAAATCTTCTATGAAGTACTTGGAGGAGGAACCCGCCTTGCAATGCCGAAGACAATCTACGCGCCGGACTCGTCATCATTACAGCCTGGTTCAGGGGCTACTGAGGGAGTCCTGGATTAGGGGGTGTCTGGATGGCCGGACTATACCTTCAGCCGGACTCCTGGACTATGAAGATACAAGATTGAAGACTTTGTCCTGTGTCCGGAAGGGACTTTCGTTGGCGTGGAAGGCAAGCTTGGCGATACGGATATGCAGATCTCCTACCATTGTAACCGACTTTGTGTAACCCTAACCCTCTATGGTGTCTATATAAACCGGAGGGTTTTAGTCCGTAGGACAACATACACAACAACAATCATACCATAGGCTAGCTTCTAGGGTTTAGCCTCTCCGATCTTGTGGTAGATCTACTCTTGTACTACCCATATCATCAATTTGAATCAAGCAGGACGTAGGGTTTTACCTCCATCGAGAGGGCCCGAACCTGGGTAAAACTTCGTGTCCCTTGCCTCCTATTACCATCCGGCCTAGACGCATAGTTCGGGACCCCCTACCCGAGATCCACCGGTTTTGACACCGACAACCACCGATATAACTCTACGTACGCTTGACGTTCGCTTTACCGGAAACAAGTATGAAACTAGAAGTACTTTGTAGGTGTTTTTGGGTAAGCTTGCAAGAAAGTAGAGAGCACGTAAATAAAAGCTAGGGGCTGTTTAGATAAAAACACAACTAAATTAGTTTTAGTAAAGAGCTTTTGTCAACAAGAAGGTTATTTGTCCCTAGGCAATCGATAACTAGACCGGTAATCATTATTGCAATTTTATTTGAGGGAGAGGCATAAGCTAACATACTTTCTCTACTTGGATCATATGCACTAATGATTGGAACTCTAGAAAGCATCCGTAACTACTAAAGATTCATTAAGGTAAAACCCAACCATAGCATTAAAGCATCAAGTCCCCTTTATCCCATACGCAAGAACCTACTTACTCGGGTCTGTGCTTCTGTCAGTCACGCCACCCACCATAAGGAAATCATAAGCATATTGCAAACCCTACAGCGGGAATCCCTCACGCTTGTGCGACACAGAGAGCACCATAGGACAGCACCAATAATAAAACATACAACTCAAACCAATCACGATCATCAAATAGCCATTAGGACAAAACAGATCTACTCAAACATCATAGGATAGCCATACATCATTGGGAAATAATATATAGCGTTGAGCACCATGTTTAAGTAGAGATTACAGCGGGTAATAGAGAGGTTACTCCGCTGCATAGAGGGGGGAAGAGTTGGTGATGATGGTGGTGAAGTTGTTGGTGAAGATGGTGGTGATGATGATGGCCCCCGGTGGCACTCCGGCGCCACCGGAAGCAAGGGGGGAGAGAGCCCCTCCTTCTTCTTCTTCTTCCTTGACCTCCTCCCTAGATGGGAGAAGGGTTTCCCCTCTGGTCCTTGGCTCCCATGGCGTGGGAGGGGCGAGAGCCCCTCCGAGATTGGATCTATCTCTCTGTTTCTCTCTGGTTCTGTGTTCTCTCCTGGCTCTGTTTCACCGTTTCGTATATATATGGAGATCCGTAACTCCGATTGGCCTGAAACCTTCGCCGTGATTTTTTTTCGAATATTAGCTTTCTTGCGGCAAAAGAAGAGCGTCAACCGCCTTACGGTGGCCTCACGAGGGTAGAGGCACCCCCTAAGGGGGGGGCGCCCCCTGCCTCGTGACCACCTCAGGCACTGGTTCGCGTTGATTTTCCTTCCGAATTTTCCATATTTTCCAAAAATAAGCTCCGTCCGTTTTTATCCCGTTTGGACTCCATTTGATATGGATATTCTGCGAAACCAAAAACATGCAATAGACAGGAACTGGCGCTGGGCACTGGATCAATATGTTAGTCCCAAAAATAATATAAAAAGTTGCCAAAAAGTATATGAAAGTTGAATAATATTGGCATGGAACAATCTAAAATTATAGACACGACGGAGACGTATCAGCATCCCCAAGCTTAATTCCTGCTCGTCCTCGAGTAGGTAAATGATAAAAAAAGATAATTTTTGATGTGGAATGCTACCTAGCATTATCTTGATCATATGTCTAATCATGGCATGAATATTAAGACACAAGTGATTCAAAGCAATAATCTATCCTTTGACATAAAGACAATAATATTTCAAGCATACCAACCAAGCAATTATGTCTTATTGAAATAACATAGCCAAAGAAAGCTCATCCCTACAAAATCATATAGTCTGGCTATGATCCATCTTCACCACACAAAGCATTCACATCATGCACAACCCTGATGACAAGCCAAGCAATTGTTTCATACTTTGACGTTTCTCAAACCTTTTCAACTTTCACGCAATACATGAGCGTGAGCCATGGACATAGCATTATAGGTGGAATAGAATATGATGGTGGGGGTTATGTGGAGAAGACAAAAAAGGAGAAAGTCTCACATCAACTAGGCGTATCAACGGGCTATGGAGATGCCCATTAATAGATATCAATGTGAGGAGTAGGGATTGCCATGCAATAGATGCACTAGAGCTATAAGTATATGAAAGCTCAAACTGAAACTAAGTGGGTGTGCATCCAACTTGCTTGCTCATGAAGACCTAGGGCATTTGAGGAAGCCCATCATTGGAATATACAAGCCAAGTTCTATAATGAAAATTCCCACTAGTATATGAAAGTGATAACTCAAGAGACTCTCTATATGAAGAACATGGTGCTACTTTGAAGCACAAGTGTGGTAAAAGGATAGTAACATTGCCCCTTCTCTCTTTTTCTCTCATTTTTTTGTTTTTTTGGGCCTTCTCTTTTTTTGGCCTTTCTCTTTTTTTTAATATTTTTTTATTTTTTTTATTTTTTCGTCCGGAGTCTCATCCCGACTTGTGGGGGAATCATAGTCTCCATCATCCCTTCCTCACTGGGGCAATGTCCTAATAATGATGTTCATCACACTTTTATTTACTTACAACTCAATATTACAACTCGATATCTTGAACAAAGATATGACTCTATATGAATACCTCCGGCGGTGTACCGGGATGTGCAATGATCTAGCATAGCAATGACATCAAAAAATGGACAAGCCATGAAAATATCATGCTAACTATCTTACAATCATGCAAAGCAATATGACAATAAATGCTCAAGTCATGTATATGATGATGATGGAAGTTGCATGGCAATATATCTCGGAATGGCTATGGAAATGCCATGATAGGTAGGTATGGTGGCTGTTTTCAGGAAGATATAATGAGGCTTATGTGTGATAGAGTGTATCGTATCACGGGATTTGGATGCACCGGCGAAGTTTGCACCAACTCTCGAGGTGAGAAAGGGCAATGCACGGTACCGAAAAGGCTACAATGATGGAAGGGTGAGAGTGCGTATAATCCATGGACTCAACATTAGTCATAAAGAACTCACATACTTATTGCAAAAATCTATTAGTCATCAAAACAAAGTACTACGCGCATGCTCCTAGGGGGATAGATTGGTAGGAAAAGACCATCGCTCATCCCCGACTGCCACTCATAAGGAAGGCAATCAGTAAACACCTCGTGCTCCGACTTAGTTACATAACGGTTCACCATACGTGCATGCTACGGGGCTTGCAAACCTCAACACAAGTATTTCTCAATTTCACAATTACTCGACTAGCATGACTCTAATATCACCACCTTTATATCGCAAAACTATTGCAAGGAATCAAACATATCATATTCAGCGATCTACAAGTTTATGTAGGATTTTATGACTAACCATGTGAATGACCAGTTCTTGTCATCTCTCTAAATAGATATAAGTGAAGAAAGAGAGTTTTAATTCTTTCTACAAAAGATATGCCCACACTCTAACAAATATAAGTGAAGCAAAAGAGCATTCTACAAATGGCGGTTGTCTAAGTGAAGAGAAACAGGCAATCCAAACATCAAATGATATAAGTGAAGCACATGAAGCATTCTATAAAGCCATACTCAAAAGATATAAGTGAAGTGCAAAGAGCATTCTATAAATCAACCAAGGACCATCTCATACCAGCATGGTGCATAAAATAAAAGTAAAAAACCTAAATGCAAAAGATGCTCCAAGACTTGCACATATCGCATGAACGAAACGAATCCGAAAACATACCGATACTTGTTGAAGAAAGAGGGGATGCCTCCCCAGCATCCCCAAGCTTAGACGCTTGAGTCTCCTTGAATATTTACTTGCGGTGCCTCGGGCATCACCAAGCTTGAGCTCTTGCCTCTATTCCTTCTTCTCACATCGAGACCTTCTCGATCATCAAACACTTCATCCACACAAAACTCCAACAGAAAACTCGGTAAGATCCGTTAGTATAATAAAGCAAATCACTACTCTAAGTACTGTTGCAAACCAATTCATATTTTGTTTTTGCATTGTGTCTACTGTAATATAACTTCTTCATGGCTTAATCCACTGATATAAATTGATAGTTTCATCAAAACAAGCAAACTATGCATCAAAAACAGAATCTGTCTAAAACAGAACAGTATGTAGCAATCTGAACATTCATCATACTTCTGATACTTGGAAAATTCTGCCAAAATTAGGAAAAATAAACAATTTTTATATAAAGGCAGTGCAAAAAGAATCAGAACCATTTTATGTTCCAGTAAAAAATTAAAATTCACGCACTACAGCCAAAGTTTCTGTCCTGCACCGCACAAACCAACAAGCATCGTAAACATCCTAAAGGCAAACCTTGCTACATTATTTTTATAATACAATGGAATTGTACAAGGGGATAATTATTTTTGTTTAAAAGTTTCTGTAATAAAGATTCACAAAGTTGCCGTGAGCGTGAACAAAGTTCAAGGCTAGCTCCCACTTCAACAATGCTTGTCTCTATCACTTTCACTTTCCTTTTTGAAAAAGTTTTGGGTTCCCCTCTTTATTTTTGTTGTTTTTAAACTATATAAAAGCACTCAACATAAATAAATGACTCTCTAAAACTTCCGGTTTGTCTCCCTGGCGGCGCTTTCTTTAAAGCCATTAAGCTAGGCATGTAGTGCTCAAGTAGTGAATCCACCCGGATCCCAAGGTATATCAAAGCCAATTTGAATCAACAATGATTTGTAATTTAGTGGTGAGCACAAGGTAACATATATCATGTAATGACGAAGTCTAACTCTCTTCCTATGCATCGGCATGTCATAAAAGAACAATTCATGCACACAAAGTAAAGGCCAATGCATAGTATAAACAGTTTCTTGCAATTTTATCATATTGGAAACATAGAGAGGTGGAGATATAGTTCCTCTCTCATAATAATTGCAAGTAGGAGCAGCAAGCACATGCATATTATATTCATCAAAATCATCATGTGCAACGGTAAAAGGCAACCCATCAATATAATCCTTAATAAGTGCAAACTTCTCCGATATAGTGTAGTTGGGAGAATTCAAAAAGATAATAGGACTATCATGTGTGGGTGCAATAGCAACAATTTCATGTTTAACATAAGGAACTATAGCAAGTTCATCTCCATAAGCATAATTCATATTGGCATCTTGGCCACAAGCATAGCAAGCATCATCAAAAAGGGATATTTCAAAAGAATCAACGGGATCATAACAGTCATCATAGCAATCATCCTTCGGTAAGCACGAAGGGAATTTAAACAATGTATGAGTTGAAGAGTTACTCTCATTAGAAGGTGGGCATGGGTAGCTAATCCGCTCTTCCTCCTTTTGTTCTTCGCTCTCCTCGTCATCTTTTTCATCCAATGAGCTCACAGTTTCATCAATTTCTTCTTCCATAGACTCCTGCAAAATATTAGTTTCTTCTTGGGCAGCGGAGTACTCCTCAATATATTGTTTAACATAGGCATTAGAAGCATAATTCTCATAACAATATTCAAGTATGGCAAAATTTTCAGATTTGTAAAGAGTAGCATCATACTTTTCAATCAAAGAAGCAATTTCAAAAGCACCCTTAAAAGCAACAAATTCTTCAATTTGTTGAACATCATAGTAACTATAAGCACCTTTAGCATACGAAGATACGATTCCATTATCACTACACTCACATTGGTAGGGAAGGTGTTTCTTAGGGTTTTCAGAACAACAAGTAAAATCATAATAATAGCATAAATTCCAAGCATAGCATTGCATAGTATTAATTTGATGCTGTAAAAGTTTCCCTTTTTGAGATATACGGTGTCGCACATAACAAGCATGCTCATCTAAAGATTTTCCCTCAACTAAGCTAGTTGGGGTTTCAGCACGAGCACATAGGGATCGAAGATGATCCAAGTAATAAGCTTCAGCAGTGTGATAGATTTTGAGTGGTTCTTCAACCATTGGATCAGTTGGTACCACTAATTTTTTTGGTATTTTGCGTTTCCTACCCATGACTAAAGATAGAAAACAACTAAGAACAGCAAATAAAAATTACTTAGTGATAAAGCAAACAAGCACACACGAGAATATTCACCCCACGCTATTGCTCCCCGTCAATGGCGCCAGAAAAAGGTCTTGATAACCCACAAGTATAGGGGATCAATTGTAGCCTCTTTCAATAAGTAAGAGTGTCGAACCCAACGAGGAGCTAAAGGTAGAACAAATATTCCCTCAAGTTCTATCGACCACCGATACAACTCTACGCATGCTTGACGTTCGCTTTACCGGAAACAAGTATGAAACTAGAAGTACTTTGTAGGTGTTTTTGGGTAAGCTTGCAAGAAAGTAGAGAGCACGTAAATAAAAGCTAGGGGCTGTTTAGATAAATACACAACTAAATTAGTTTTAGTAAAGAGCTTTTGTCAACAAGAAGGTTATTTGTCCCTAGGCAATCGATAACTAGACCGATAATCATTATTGCGATTTTATTTGAGGGAGAGGCATAAGCTAACATACTTTCTCTACTTGGATCATATGCACTTATGATTGGAACTCTAGCAAGCATCCTCAACTACTAAAGATTCATTAAGGTAAAACCCAAGTATAGCATTAAAGCATCAAATCCCCTTTATCCCATACGCAAGAACCTACTTACTCGGGTCTGTGCTTCTGTCACTCACGCCACCCACCATAAGCAAATCATAAGCATATTGCAAACCCTACAGCGGGAATCCCTCACGCTTGCGCGACACGGAGAGCACCATAGGACAGCACCAATAATAAAACATACAACTCAAACCAATCACGATCATCAAATAGCCATTAGGACAAAACAGATCTACTCAACCATCATAGGATAGCCATACATCATTGGTAAATAATATATAGCATTGAGCACCATGTTTAAGTAGAGATTACAGCGGGTAAGAGAGAGGTTACACCGCTGCATAGAGGGGGAAGAGTTGGTGATGATGGTGGTGAAGATGGCGGTGATGATGTTGGCCCCCGGTGGCACTCCGGCGCCACCGGAAGCGAGGGGGAGAGAGCCCCCCTCCTTCTTCTTCCATGACCTCCTCCCTACATGGGAGAAGGGTTTCCCCTCTGGCCCATGGCTCCCATGGCATGGGAGGGGCGAGAGCCCCTCCGAGATTGGATCTATCTCTCTGTTTCTCTCTGGTTCTGCGTTCTGTCCTAGCTCTGTTTCACCGTTTCGTATATATATGGAGATCCGTAACTCCGATTGGCCTGAAACCTTCGTCGTGATTTTTTCCCGAATATTAGCTTTCTTGCGGCAAAAGAAGAGCGTCAACCGCCTTACGGTGGGCTCATGAGGGTAGGGGCGCGCCCTAAGGGGGGGCGCCCCCTGCCTCATGACCACCTCGGGCACTGGTTCGCGTTGATTTTCCTTCTGAATTTTCCATATTTTCCAAAAATAAGCTCCGTCCGTTTTTATCCCGTTTGGACTCCGTTTGATATGGATATTCTGTGAAACCAAAAACATGCAACAGACAGGAACTGGCACTGGTCACTGGATCAATATGTTAGTCCCAAAAATAATATATAAAGTTGCCAAAACGTATATGAAAGTTGAATAATATTGGCATGGAACAATCAAAAATTATAGATACGACAGAGACGTATCAACTGGCTAGTAAACCTGGTGATGGTACCAAAGAAGGACAAATCCTGGCGCCTATGTGTTGATTTTAAGGACCTTAACAAGGCTTGCCCCAAGGATCCCTTCCCCCTCCCCCGTATCGATCAAATTATCGATGCTACCGCGGGACATGACTCATTGTGTTTCCTCGACGCATACTTCGGATACCATCAAATCAAGATGGCGGAGCCTGATCAAGCCGCAACAGCATTCATTACTCCATACGGCCCCTTTTGTTTCAACACTATGCCTTTCGGGCTCAAAAACGCCGGTGTGACCTATCAACGCATGATTCAGACATGCTTGGAAGCACAAATCGGCAAAACAGTGGAGGCATACATAGACGATATGGTAATTAAAACCAGACACGTCAAATCTTTGATAGACGACTTGAGGCTCACGTTCGACAATCTCCGAACATATGACATTAAGCTCAATCGAGAAAAATGCGTTTTTGGTGTACCCGCCGGAAAGCTCTTGGGCTTCATCGTTTCCAATAGAGGAATTGAAGCGAATCCAGCTAAAATCCAAGCTCTGTCATAGTTGGCTATCCCAACAAACCTCAAGCAAATCCAGAAATTAACTGGATGTCTGGCTACCTTAAGCCAATTTATCTCCCAACTGGGAGAAAAGGCATTACCTCTTTATCGCCTTCTTCGGCACACCGAACATTTCGAGTGGACAGACGCGGCTACGGTCGGATTGGAAGAAATAAAAGCTACCTTGGCCAGCAACCCAATCTTGGCCGCGCCAAATATCAGCGAACAAATATTGTTATATATAGTGGCAACACACCAGGTTGTAAGCGCAGTGCTTGTCGTCGAACAAGAAACGGACAGACATAAGTTCCCGCTTCAAAAGCCAGTATACTACGTATCTACTGTCCTCACTCCATGCAAATCCCGGTACCCACATTATCAAAAGATAGCATACGCGGTCTTCATGGCATCCCGAAAACTACGGCACTACTTTCAAGAGTGTTCAATTACGGTGGCCTCCGAGGTTCCACTCAATGACATTATAAACAACCGCAATGCCACGGGCCGGATTGCCAAATGGGCTATTGAGCTCCTCCCGTTCGACATATCATACAAACCACGACGAGCCATTAAGTCACAAGTACTGGACGATTTCTTCGCCGAATGGACAGAAGCCGAACTCCCTAAAGAATATGGTGTGTACTCCAATTAGATCATGCACTTCGACGGCTCTAAAATGCTGGCGGGTCTGGGAGCAGGCGTCGTCCTGACATCCCCAACCGGAGATACAGTCCAATATGTACTCCAAATATTATACACAGACTCTAGCAATGCAGCCGAATATGAGGCCCTATTGCATGGTCTCCGGATGGCAGTCTCCATGGGAATTCAACGCCTAGAGGTGCGTGGGGACTCGAACCTCGCAATATCTCAAATAAATGGAGATTTTGATGCCAAGGACCAAAAAATGGCGGCTTATCGCAATGCCATCCTCAAAATGTCAGCACGATTCGAGGGGCTCGAATTCCACCATGTGGTCCGAGAAGACAATCAAGCGGTGGTATCCTCGCCCGAATCGGTGCTAAGCGCGAGCCTGTCCCACCTAATATCTTCCTGGAAAGGCTGTTTAAGCCATCCGTGGTGTGGCAAGGGGAGACCAGCAACAATAGTCTGGATCCGGCCACAACACCAGACCCCGAACACTCTGACGTAATCGGAGGCTCTGCCACCGAGATAACACATTCGGCCCACGTGATTATGGCTGTCATCGCCCCGTGGAAAGAACCCTTCTTGGCTTACCTAAATAGGCAAGAACTCCCTGAGGACCAAAATGAGGCACGTTGCATTGTGCGGCGGTCTAAAGCCTACAAGGTCCACGAGGGAGATCTTTATAAGAAAAGCGCTACCAGAGTACTGCAAAGGTGCATCTCCGAGGAGGAAGGACGACAACTTTTGGCAGAAATTCATGCTGGACTAGGCGGCCATCACGGCGCAGCTCGGGCCCTTGTAAGTAAGGCCTTCCGTACAGGTTTCTACTGGCCGACAGCTCGAGCAGACGCACAGGACCTCATTCAACATTGCGTCGGTTGCCAGCTCTTTGCAAACCAAAGCCATATGCCACCTACCGCTCTCCGAACAATCCCCATTACTTGGCCCTTTGCGGTCTGGGGGCTTGATATGGTCGGACCCCTTAAAGGAGGAAGCCATAAGAAAAAGTACCTATTGGTCATGGTGGAGAAATTCACCAAATGGATAGAGGCCAAACCAGTTAAAACAGCCGAATCTGGACCAGTGGTAGATTTCATATCCGGGGTTGTACACCGCTACGGTGTCCCCCATAGTATCATCACCGATAACGGCTCGAACTTCACAGCCCATGAGGTAAAAATTTGGTGCAGCAAAATGAGCATTAAGCTCGATTATGCATCCATCTACCACCCTCAAACTAACGGTCAAGATTATAATGAGCGGCATTAAACCCAGACTAGTGCGGTCCTTGAAGGAATCAGATACGCACTGGGTCGAGGAGCTCCACTCCGTACTATGGGGGCTGCGGACCACGCCAAATCGCACTACCGGATACACACCTTTCTTTATGGTGTACGGTGCAGAGGCGGTACTGCCCTGCGACATCATTCATGACTCACCTCGCGTGCGCATGTACAAAGAAAAAGAAGCCGGGCTAGATCGCCAGGACAGTTTGGATGCCCTGGAGGAGGAGCATGACGTGGCAAAAGCCCGATCCGCATTCTATCAACAACAGGCTCGACGATATCAAAGCAGAGAAGTACGAGCCAAAACTTATAATGTTGGCGAACTTGTTGTACGCCTACCGGAGAAGAAAAAAGGACAAGCTCAAACCCAAATGGGAGGGTCCCTTTGTTATTGACAAAGTTCTGACCGGTGGAGCGTACCGTCTGCGGGATGCATCGGACAATTGACTCGAGCCAAACCCATGGAACACGGCCAGACTCCGAAGGTTCTATACCTAGCGCCAAACTCTGTGTTCGTCTCCTTACCTCCATCAATTTTTTATATATTCATTATATATATTTTTCTGTCTTTCTTCCTTTTCTTCGCGGCCTTCAAAGATTAAAATGTGTCTTGACTGCACAATTTGTACGCGCTAAGCGCGCTCATCATACCTGGGGGCTTCTTATACAGAAGCTTAATATAATTATGATCCGGGCTCTATGCCTGCCGTACATGTGTTATTTTTACACATGCACCTTTTCTTTGCCATTATATGCATCGATATGACTTAAGTTTTGGCCAAGCTGGGTTGACTGGCTCTTGTGTTTATGCCCTACGTTCCTGTTAATTCAGCTAGGGCATAAGGGGAGCACCTCAGCGATTGTTACTGTCGGGTCAGCCGGACATGTACCTCAGACTGGGTGAAGCCGAAAGCTAGCGTTCTTAAGGGAATATTCGGTCGGCGAACAAAGGATGACTTTTTTACTTATTCGAATGCATACCCCCAGATGTTTATATCATGTGTCTCTTGTCGCAGTTCGGACATGCACATTAATGCATGCGTACCCAGGGAAAGGAACCCTTAACGGAACTATTCTCCCTGGAAGATGTTTCTTACTATCCATGTAATATAACATAACTAGTTGGATACTTGTCTGTTCAAGCACTTATGACCCCTATGCCTGGTTTCCACGTGTACCCCGGTTTTTACATAACTGAGCGGGTATTCGGATACACTCTGTACTGTCGGGTCCGGAGGTCAAACCGAAAAGGTCCGCCATGACAAATGATTTACAATCCGGCTAGGGACAATATATGTCACTCGAAGTACACAGTCACTTAGACTGACTAAATTCTTCTTCTATACCATCCAACAGACTATCCAGCCTACAATCCTGTTGGGAATACTTTGCGGCTAATTTCACCTTGTCATACACCAAGCTGACGGGGATCTCTTTCTCGTCAGGCCCTACAGGTCCGATCTCGGCCATATGGTTCGGGTCAGCCTTGGTATATCGAGTCTTCACCATGGCCCAGGCTTCCCTTGCACCTTGACGGCAGGCAGATATCTTCCATAATCGGAAGCGCCGTCGCGCTCCCTTGAGTATCACTACAAGCCCCCCATGCCTCCTGGCAGGGAGGCAGATGGCCACAAGGCCTGGGCAAGGTCCTGCATCACCTGGCGAACTTGTTCGTGCAGTTGTGAGAGCTCTGGCAGAAGATCTCCCGCAGATCCGTGCATCTCCTCTCTGGGACGGCCCGTCAGCATACCTACAGATATAGCTCTGTCAGCTGGTTTCTTTGCCGAACTCTATAGAAGTTCGCTCAAGCACTTACTAACAATGCCGCGTCTAAGCCCTTTATTCTCCTTTACGGAGTCAGCCAGCTGGGCCCGAACATCTTTTAGTTCAACATCTAGCCGGGTATTGGCATCTTGGAGATCGTTTTCTCCCGCCTTACTTGTGTAAGCACGCGCTCGCCAGCCTTCAGTTGTCGTTGAGCACGTTGCTCCTCCGGGTTCTCTCCGGGATCATCTGCAGAATCTATTGATTAGATTGGCATGCAAGCCAAATATTAACTGGTACGTCTCATTCTTTTCGATAGGAACAAATGTTACCAGATGGGGCCTTCTGGGACTCCTCCATTTTGGCAATGTGGCCCGTAGCTGGGCTTTGCACTCCTCCAGCTCTTGAGACAACCGGGTATTCTTCTCAATAAGAACGTATGCAAATAATGATCCTTAAATCAGTTGTGCCAACTGTTTCAAGTCTCAGGGGCTACTGGTATATATAATTATCAGATTTTCTTACCCGTATATCCTTTACATACTGGTCCGTGGCTCTGGCAAGACCATTTTGAGCAGCCCGGATGTACGCGCCCCCTGAGTTGAAGGCATCAAACGCCTCTTCAAAAAACCGGGATCGCAGAGTACGGCCCGGCGACGCATGTGCTTCATGGCACTCTCCACTTCGGAATTTGTGGCGGACAACCTATCCACATCCTCGGTAGGAGGAATATTCAGAGTTGTCCCCATGTTAGCATCTGCCTCCAAGTCCGGCTCTGGAGCCCGCTGGTGGAGGCATGGCCGGCAGGCTCTCCAGATACGGTCCCGCGAGCGTTTTTCCTGGTTTTAACCACAGACGTTATTATATTTTAAAGACAATAACCATGGAGCAGGGTTCTTTTTCATACCTCTGTGACGGCATCTCAGTCCTGACCGCCTTCCTTTTAAGCCTATCCGGTTTCGGTGCCCCTTCTTGGTGAGTCACTGCGGGTTCGGCATGGTGTCCCGAGGGCCTTCCCTGCAAGACACCATACGTGTGCGGTGGGTGAAGTGCGAAAAAGGGGATCCTTCTCGGAAGTTGGGACTCCAGTTTTACTTACATGCGATGCAGGGAGCAGTCCAGGATAATCGGCGATGATGGCCACCAAGGAACCGTCGCAGCTTAACTGATAAAACGTCATGTCGATAAGCTCCACGAATATGTCCGGATCTTCTTCAATTCCGGGATCGAGGGCCCGTTCAGGGTCCTCTGGCTATGGAGACGGGCTGTGAATCTTCCTCACGGCTTTCCGTGGTTCCTGCTATGAAATAGCAAGGTAAATATTTATGGCAAAGAAAGCGGGAAGGTTTGGAGTAAAAAGCAGCAGCTCACCCAGTTTGGGGGTTGTACATGGAGAATCCACCCCGTAGCTTAATACGGATGAACTCCTCTTCCTCTCCCTTATATAAATCAGATAGTATTTTCGCTAGAGCGGTGGCGGAGTCTGGACCTTTACAGCCGCAGCGGGTGGCATCATCTTCTTCATTGAAGTGCCACATGGGTTGTCCCCGATATTGAAGTGGCTGCACCCCCCACATTATACATATTGACATAACCTCGATTATTGTCAGTCCTAATTCGGCCAGTGTCTTAATCCGGCTCATCAGGTAAAGGAACTCTCTGTTATCTTCATCCTGGGGGCTCCGAGGGCACCAGCTACGGCGTTTCTTCAAAGGGGCGTTGTTGAACTCAGTAAGGCCCATCCGAATAGGTTCCAGGAGAGGAACGTCCTCCATATAAAACCACTCCGAATGCCAGTCTTCGGATGTCTTCTTCGAAGTACTGGACAAGTATCCGGTCCCGGCGATGCGCCATATTTTGGCTCCGCCCACTTGAAATATTGACCCCTTCTGTGTACGGGGCACGAGGCAGAATAGCCTCTGCCATAGCTCGAAATAAGCTTTGCAGCCCAGAAACAGCTCGCAAAGGGCAACGTAGCCTGCGATGTGTAACATGGAGGCGGGAGTAAAGTTATGCAGCTGAAGGCCATAGAACTCCAGGAGCCCGCGGAGGAATGGATGGATTGGAAATCCGAGTCCCCTCAATAAATAAGGGACGAGGCATACCCACTCCCCCATAGATGGGTTGGGAAAGCTTTCCGCTTGCTCCCCGCCATTATAAGTGGCTAGTCCAGCTCGGACGGGTACCATGTACGCAGGAGGGAGAAACCTCTGGATCTGCAACTCTACTAGTTGGCTATGGGGAACAGAACACTTCTCCCAACTACCTGGCTTAGGGCTACGGGGGCGAGAGGAGGAGCGGTGGTGGCCGACCATGATGGGATGGATTTTTCGGGGCACGCTCCGATGGATACTCGCTGCGGGAAGGTGGTGCACTACAAAAAAAGACACATCCGTGACATTTTGGGCCGAACAAAAAAAATTCTGTCATACATATGACACTTCTATGACGATAATTGTGACAAAACCCGGTATCATCATAGATGTGGTGGGCTCCTACTTCTATGACAAAAAATCATGACAGAAAATGGGCTTTTCGTCCTGGGCAGACCGGAGACGCAGCTGCATGACATTCTTTGGGCCATCCATGACGGAAAAAACCGTGGTAGAAGCGAGGGGGAGGAAAATTTCGGGGAGTTCCCGGTTACGGTGGGAGGTCGGGGCCGAGCGATGCGCGTTTCTCTCGTACACGTACACGCGTGTGTGCGAGGTGTTGGCTCTAACTGAACCCGAGCGAGGCGTTGGGCTCTAACTGAACCCGAGCGATTGCACTGCAGGCTACGCATTACTGAACCCGAGCGATCGATCGATGGCTGTTAACTGAACCCAATCGAGCGATTCCTTCGCTACAGCAGCTAATTGAAGCCGATCAATGCTGCCTCTGGGATGAAGAGTGAGAGTTGCGGGGGGGTGGATGAACAGTGAGCGGTGGCGTTGCCTCTGGATGAACAGGACCCCGTCGTGTGGTGGAGGGCTGGATGAACAGTAGACGGTGAAGGGTTGCCCGTGGAGGGGTGGTTGAACAGGACCCCGTGGTGTGGAGGGCTAGATGAACAGTAGACGGTGGAGGGGTGCCTGTGGAGGGGTGGTTGAACAGTAACCGGTGGAGTAGCACGCGGTGGAGCCTGGATGAACAGGCCCGTGGAGGCTGGAGGAGGTCGACGGTGGAGATGAACAGTATCCCGTGGGGTCCCGTTTTGCGGTACGCCACACCCCTCCCGATGAATAGGACCCCCGTTTCGACTGTAGCGCTCCAACACAGTCCGTTTCGTCCGTTTTGTGGTACGCCACACCCCTCCAGATCAACAGGACCCCCGTTTCGACCGTAGGAGGTCCGTTTCCTCCATTTTGCGGTATGCCAGACCCCTCCCAATCAACAGGACCCCGTTCTGAACATAGGAGGTCTGTTTCCTCCGTCGTGCGGTACGCTAGGCCTCGTTTCCATCGCCTGTTCCATCCAAGCCCTCCCGATGAACACGACCACGCATTCCGTTCTGACCCAGCCGATTGGCTCCCACACATTCCGTTGCCTCCCGATGAATACGACGCATTCCGTTGCCTCCCCATGAACACGACGCATTCTGTTGCCTCCCCATGAACACGACGATGATGCTGTTTCTCCGTTCTGACCCAGCCATGTACACGAGCCCTTGTCGTACGTATGCGCGAGTAGGCGTTTGAGACCCCGCCCGTATGTACACATACGTGGCCGTATTTTCTTTCTTGCACCCTGGCCGCTGTACGTATGTGTACATGCTACGTGTGCACCTCTACTACGACACGTACGCACCTCTACTACGACACGTGCACGCCTCTACATCCACCAGTATATATGTATGTACATGTTCGCAGCCAGAATGACAACGCTACGTACGCTTCAACCAGGTGGGTCCCGACTGTCAGGCACTTCCTTGCGTGCGAAGATGTAGCTGGTGGGTCCCAGCAGTCAGGGGGGTGAATCGTTTTTTTTTTGCCCGGACGCACTTCCTTGCGTGCGAAAATGTAGCTCGTGGGTCCCAACAGTCAGGGGGCGAATCGTTTTTTTGCCTGGACGCACTTCCTTGCGTGCGAAGATGTAGCTGGTGGGTCCCAGCAGTCAGGGGGAAACGTTTTTTTTGCGAAATATGGTGGCCCGTCCGGTGGGTCCCCGCTGTCAGGTGGAGGAATCATTATTTTTCATGTAATAAGGAGACACTTCCTTGCTGCAGTCGTGGACCCAGCTGTCAGCCTCTCCACGTACAGTCCACGTCCGATGGAAGTCATTCCTTGACCACGTTGACCATGCAGCGCCGAGAGCACCACGGCGGTGGATGACGGCGAGGACTAGGAAGGGACGACTCGGAGCCGGGGAAGACGCAGCAGTGGATGCCCACGCGAAGAGGAGTACGAGGGTTCACTGGTTCGGCTGCGGTTGTGAGGCTGCTGCCGCCGCAGAATAACAGGGGGTGTGGGTGAGTAGAGGGATGGTCTGGCCAGCGGTGGGAGTAGTAGGGGGCGGTGAGGCCTCCACGACATCACAGCCGGCCACGGGAGGCAGGAGCACGCGACACGACTGACGCTGGTTTGGGCGGCTAGAGCAAGAAGACCAGAGGTTGAAAAAGCACTCTGACCGTTGGATGAACATTGTACGGTAACAGGAGCTAGAATCGTTCATATTGACTAAGTTGACAAAGCCCTTCGTCCCCGTCAACTTGGTAGGCCCACACGTCAGCCTCCCACTATGCTGGGTTCCAGCTGGCAGGGGGAATATTCATTTTTTTGTGCGTAATAAGGAGGCACTTCCTTGTGTGCGAAGATAGCTGGTGGGTCCGACATGTCAGCGGGGGGCACGTTATTTTCGCGAAATACAAAGGCCCTTCCCATGGGCCCAGATGTCAGGTGGAGGAATCATTATTTTGCGCGTAATAAGGAGGCATTTCCTTGTGTGTAGCCATGGACCCAGCTGTCGGCCTCTCCACGCACAGTCTACTTCCGATTGTGTCATTCGTTGGCCACATTGACCACGCCGCACCGAGCGCATCCAAGGTGGTGGACGATGGCGAGGCCCCGGACAGCAACGAGCCGGAGATGGGAAGACGCGGGAGTATAGTCGCAGACGGAGAGGTGTACGAGGGTTCACTGGTTCTAGTGTGGTGTGATTCGGCAGTCGGTGGAGAAGAATAGAAGGTGTGGAGGGGTGGAGGGATGGCCTGGCCAACGGTGGAGTAGCGCTTCATAGCGAAGCGTGCTAAGCAGAGCTGCTAGCAGCAGGAGGCGGGAGGTGGTCCCGGCGGTGCTGGAGGATGAAGACGAGAGATTGAAGATACAGCCATTAGCTGGGCTGGGTGAACAAATAATTTAGCGTCCATGCGGCCCATTTATTTTATTTCCTAAAAAATTACAGGCCATTTTCACTTTCTCGAAATACATGATTTTGCTGGGCTGATTCTAATTATAATGTTGGGTTGGGCCAGCAATGTTATCAAAAAATAAAAAGGGCCTGAGCATTTTGTTATAAATATATTTAAATAATAAGTGATATTATTACATTCGTCCTTAAATCTTACCAAGCTTTTGTACACAATCACTAGGATTTTCATGCCAAAACAATCCAGGATTTTATTTGTTAAGAAATTATTTTTATAAGTTCATAAGATGCGGGATATTGTTTTCTTACATATGTAAGTATCTGTTAAATATATGATGACAATAAAAATAATATATAATAACATATAAAATAATTTTTTTTAGAAAAACAGGGAGCATCTCCCCGGTTCCATTACTGAGAACGAAACCACAACATATTTTGATACAGCAGCTCAAAGAGCAGTTCGAAAGTAAAGGTAGAAAAGCTACAAACTAGGGGGTGGATGAACAAGTTCTCTGAATAACACAAATCACCCAAGCGGTGCCAAAGGCAGAGCGGATAGAGCACTCAAATGACACGAGGGTACAGTGAAGCCTTCATGGTCTTCAGCCGAGGGACCGTGTCAGCCTGCGGTGACCAGTAAGCAAGCGGAGACACCGGGATGAAAGGCATAGCATTGTGGATGTCCCTCTTTTTCGGCGCCAGGTGCCCATCATCTTCATCAGAGATCTTGAGACGAGCCCATGGGTCCAGCCCCAGAGCAGGTCGAGCCTTGTTCAGCCACAATTGATCGCCAACGGTTTCTGGAGGGATCTTGTTAGGGTTCCCACGAAGCTCATCAACTTGTCCTTGTCCGATCCGGAGGAGAGAATCGCCCAGTTCCTCACCATGTTCCTGATCAACCTCAAGACATGCGGAATGGAAATCTAGGAGGTGTTACTGAAAATCATAGCATTTCTATATTTCCAGAGGCACCAAAGGACAGCTGAGCTAACAGTATTTAAAACTGAGAACTTTTTGGTAGCAATCCAGAATCTGGCAACAAATTCGAAGGATGAGCCAATCTGACTAGAGAAATATTCCTCAATGTGGGCCCAGAGATGTCTAGCAACTATACATTCAAAAAATAGGTGAGAACAAGACTCTTGTTCCAACCAGTAAACACAATCAAGGGGTTTGATGATGTGTCTCTTCCTAAGGTTATCCCTAGTCATCAATTTGTTTTTGGAGAGAAGCCAGAGAAATACATGAATTTTAGGGGGAACTCTCAATTTCCAGAACAACGGGGATAAACACGGGTTGAACCCCTCTAAAGTTGATAACATGATAGAGGGAGCTAGAGGAATACTTCTCCTTATTGTCCAGCTGCCAAATCAGGGCATCCGGCTCGGCAGTAAAGGTAATGCTTTTGGCAATTTCCTCCAACTGGAACCATTGTTCTATGAGACTATCACTAAAGTTCCTTCTAAAAGAGAGTTTTAGGCATTGACCGTCCCAAACTTCATTGACACTTTTGTTAAGGTCATTGCAGACAGAGTAAATAGGCCAAAATTGGACTGCTATGGGGGATGTGCGAAACCAAGTATCTTCCCAGAACCTGGTTCTGCTCCCATCCCCTATGTTCCATTTGTACCCAAATTTCACAGCATGCATAATAGATTTTAATCCTTTGCGGAATCTAGAGGTCTTAGGGTTGGAGGAAGGGACAAAAATATTATGTTTATTTCCTAGGTATTTATGGGCAATAAGAAGCTTCCAGGGTTTCAGGTCTTCCTCATAGAATCTTTTAATCCAAGACCCTAGAAGACAAATGTTAATTTCTTGGAGGTTAGGTATGCCTAGGCCTCCAAAATCTTTTTTCATAGAGACTAGGTCCCAATTAGCAAGGTGTAGCTTCCTATTTCCCTCAAAATCATTCCACAAGCAATGAGACATCTGAGAATTGATGAGGTTCACTTCCCATTTAGGGAACTTGAAGAAGGAGAGGAGATACACTGGAATGCTAGCCAAACAAGCTTGTATGAGAATCAATCTACCTCTGTAAGAGAGAAATTTGCCCCTCCACCCAGCAATCCTTTTAATGATTTTATCCAGAAGGGGTTGGATATCCTCTCTCCTCAGTTTATCATAGTGGAGAGGGATACCAAGGTACTTAATGGGGAAGTTACCTTTATTACAGACTAGAATAGAGAGGAAGTCGGCTAACTCCTGATCATCCATGTTGATAGGGATGAGTTCACTTTTAGAGTAGTTGATTCTCATGTCTGGGACTTGTTCAAAATAGGTTAGAACAATTTTCAGATTGCTAGCATGTGTGGAGTCATTGTCTAAAAAAGGATGGTATCATCTGCATATTGAAGGAAGATGATGCCACCAGGGCAGACCTCAGGACAGAGCCCTGCAATCAGACTATGATCAGCAGCTTTGCTCAGCATTTTAGTAAGAACGTCCACTACTAAATTAAACAAAAGCGGGGAGATGGGGTCACCTTGCCTAAGGCCTTTACCAGCAAGGAAAAAAAATCACTTTCGCAGTTATTTAACTTGACCCAACAGACCCCCCATGAGTAAGTTGCTGGATCCAACTAGTCCATTTACCCCCAAAACCTCTAAGCTCCAGGAGTTTCATAAGGAAATCAAGGTCAACTTTATCGAAGGCTTTCTCATAATCCAATTTAAGGACAAGTCCTTTATCACCTCCTGAGTGGACTGAATGAAGAACTTCATGAGCAGTAACAACACTCTCTAAAATATATCTCCCTTTCAGAAATGCAAATTGATTGCTAGCAATCAACCTCTGCAAGACTTTAGAGAGCCTAGTGGTGAGGACTTTAGAGAAAATCTTAAAACTACAGTTAATCAGGCTGATAGGCCTGAATTTCTTGATAGAGGTGGCCTCAGGCTCTTTAGGAATAACAGAGAGCATAGAAAAGTTGAGCATGTATATGTCCAACTCTCCTCTATGAAAGGCTTGGAAAAGATCTAAGAGATCATTTTTCACCAAGTCCCAAAAATGTTGGTAAAACAAGAAGGGAATCCCATCAGGACCAGGAGCCCCATCAGGATAAGAGCTAAAAATGGCTTCCTTCACCTCTATCTCTGAAAAAGGGGGCTTCTAGCAGCTCATTTTCAGTAGGAGAGACTTTTTCAAAAGCAGAGAAAAAAATTGTAGAGAGAACCCAGAAGGGTTTTCTTTCTTAAACAGGTCTTTGTAGAAGTCACTAGCCACTTTCGGCATCTCATCTACCTCAGTAACAGGGCCATTAGGGCCATCAAGGGAGGGAATGAGGGTTTTCCTGCTCCTCTGGTTAGCTACTGCATGGAAGTAAACAGTATTTCTATCACCCTCCTTAATGTTTCTATCTCTAGACCTTTGTTTGGCTTTGATTTCTTCTTGAAGCCAAATTTTTTTGAGCTCTCCATGGACAAAGTTTAATCTATTAGTCTCAGCCTCAGAGAGGTCAGTGGTTTCTGCCGTAATATCTAGAGAATCAAACTCAAGGAGGAGAAGCCTTTTGTATCTACTAAGATTAGCTTCCTCATTGGAGTTCCACCCTTTGGTAGTTCTTCTAAATCTCCTAGTTTTGATCTGCCAATTTTCTAGGGGGCAGCTGCTCCCAGTAGGCTCATTCCAGATTTTCTTGACTAGCTCAGTAAAATCTTCTCTCAGCAACCACCACTTTTCAAATTTAAAACTATTGCTCTTTGGAGTTTGGTTAAGACCAGAGTCCCAGAGCAAAGGAGTGTGGCCACTACCACATCTGGGAAGAGCTCTATAACTAGAAAGGGGAAAGAAACCATCTAATTCTGTGTCACAGAAAATTCTGTCAATGGTGGACATAATCAAGTCTACTTGATTATTGGCCCAGGTAAATTTCCTAGAAGAAAGTTTAATTTCAAGCAAGCTCCAGATCTCAATCCAGGCATTGAAGCAGTCACTCCATTTATGATTTATGGAACCATTGCTTTTATCTGCAGCATTCCTAACTAAATTAAAATCCCCTCCAATCAGGGTGGGAATGTGAGTATCTAGAAATAAGGTATGATGTTCAGAAATAAAAGCTTCTTTGCCTTCCTCATAAGGAGAGCCATAAACAGTGATAATCCTAAAGGTTTGACCAGTAGTTTTCAAATTAACTAAACAAATAACATAAAAGTCTAGGTGTGACCAAGCAACAGCCTCAAAAATGCTTAAATCTATTCCCATCAGGATGCCTCCAGTAGATCCTTTGGATGGAAGAACATGCTAGTCAAAATCTCTGTTGCTAATGAGAGATTTAAGAAAAGAAGAGGAAAAATCCTCTTTCTTAGTTTCCTGGAACCCAAGGATGGTAGCATGGGTTTTGTTAATGGTGTCAATAATAAGGGATTTCCTACTAGGAGCAACAATACCTCTAATATTCCAGAACAGAGCATTCATGGAGAAATGTTGTTCCTAGGGTGCTTGCCCCGTTTATGTCTACAAATAAGAGACCAGAGACCCTCACTTGTCTCAGTAGGGGGGTCAACACAGTCTAAACTAGAACTACCATCTAGAGAAAAATTCTCACAAACAGAGCCTTCAGATCTGTTTTGGTGAGGGTAAATAAAGGAAGAGCATTCAATGCCATCATTAAGAGAAGTAACATCTACACCAATCTTAGCAGCAATGGCATTGAAGGAAGGATCATTAAAGTTGGAGAAGGAAGTGTGTTTCATACCCTGGGGTTTTTGCACTTCCAGGTTCTGAACCTCTTTGAGGTGTTGAGCCTTTTCAATAATGGTTCTCTTGTCACCAGCTACCCTGGCACTGGTTCTGGTGGCTTGAACAGGACCCCATTTTGGAAGGTGCTTCTCCTTAGGAAGGGCAGGGAAGTCAGAGTTGTATTTTGAGTCCAAATTGTCTGGGAGTTCAGTTGTTTCGACAAGTGCTTCTTTATCCTCTTGTAGATCTATAGAACCTTCTAATTCCATCAGATCATCATCTTCCAGGAGCTCCATTTCCCTGAGGAGGTTGAATCCATCAGTTTCATCAAGCACAGAATTCAAGATCTAGATACTGAGTTTCATCAAGCACACCATTTCCTGATCTTGATCCAAGTTTTCTGGAGGTCCTCTTCAGCCTCAATCCTGCCTTTCCAGACTTCAGTATTGACCACAACATTGTATTTTTTGAGACCAAAACAAGGGTATCTGGCAACTTGAACTACATCTATTTTAGGAGGGAATTTGACCAAGAATGTCCACTCATCTAGGGCATTGATTGGCCAGGGCCAATTGGTTTTGTAAATGTCTGCAAACTCAGTGGCAAGTTCCTGCTTGGTCACTTCACCAGCTTCTACCAGAACAGTCCCCACATTCTTTAGGGAGCCATGATACTGAGCATTTTCATCAGATGGGTCTATGTCATAGAACCCTAATCCTGGAGCAGCACCTCCAACATATCTAGCAGAACTGTGGGTTTTCCTTCTGATAGGGAAATTCTCAACTTTATGGGTAACCATTTTGCAGATAAAACAACTCTTGGGCTTGACACATTTATCCAAATGATGCCCTGGTTCCCCACGGTTGTAGCAGATCACCTCAGAGTATGCCATAAGGCCCGAAGCAGGGGCAGGAGCAGTTTTCTGGATGTCCTGTCTCTTCTTTTGCTGATTCTTGCCTTGAGATTTCCGACTGATCTAAGAGTCAGAACCACCAGCAGATTGATCTTGGGAAATTACAGGAGCCTGCCCAGATTGTGCCCCCATTTGGGGCGGAGGTGGCCCGTACCACTGCCCAACCGGCGCTCCCCGCATTGTGATAGGGGAAATTCATCGAAGTTCCTGGTT
This sequence comes from Triticum dicoccoides, assembly GCF_002162155.2. Lineage (NCBI taxonomy): Eukaryota > Viridiplantae > Streptophyta > Magnoliopsida > Poales > Poaceae > Triticum > Triticum dicoccoides. The sequence goes on from NC_041390.1 coordinate 110,979,623, forward strand.
CCTTCTCATCCTCCAGCCAGATGTTGTCTCTCAGGAAGCAGAAATAACCACCAGACAGCTCAATTGAAGCAGATTGCAAGCCTAATTTCAATCTTCTACAGGTTTGGGGGAGAGGTAAGGTAGGGGATCCACCTGCTCTGGCTCCGGCGGCGTGCTGGTGGGCATGAGTCCAGTCAAGCATTCCCATCTCGCAGCACGGCATGGATCTCCTGAATTCACTTCTCCTTTCGCCCATCGAACGAACGCAATCGGTGTCTCCCTGGGGTGGGGCCTCCTGTGCTTCTCCGAGAAATCTCCTTCGAAGTAGATCCGTAGGGCTAGATTCAGCAGCTCCCAATCCACATGATCCTTGCACATCCGAGCATACATGCGCGAGTGAGAGAACGGATTCGGTCCCTCCTCGGCTTCCTCCCTCGCAGCTTCCTCCTCTGCTTCCCTCCATTCGCGCGTGCACTGGGTCTAGATGAGAGCATCGTCACGAATCCGCATCGCCCGCTCCCTCCATCTCCTCCCTCGAGTCTCCCGCAGCACCCCCGGCGCGACGGAGTAGAGCTGCTGGAGCATCCGTGGGAAGGCTTTGTAGACATGTGGGAGATGCATCTTGTACATCTGCCTATCTTCTAGCCATTCCCCTGTGAATCTGGCCAACGACTCCATGGGGTGTGCGAGCAGACTTGCTGAGGGGGGCAGGCGCACCCGGAGTCAGGAGGCGGGGGTGGCGGCGAGATCTATGGCGGCGGCGAGGGTGGAGGTGGTGGCGGGGGCGAAGGGGATCGCGAGAGCGGTCATCTATTTGCCAATTATGTGAACTAAACAGTCAACATATAAAATAATTTACATATATATAATATAGTTAGAAGGGAAACATAAGTTGGACCTGGTGTTCCTATTCTTATATAGAAAAAATAGAACAGACCTCTGCATTTTCTTCAAAAAATACATAAATTGGGCTGCCAAAAATAAAACCTCGGATGGGAGGTCCATAGGCCGGTCAATACATGACGGCCCTAAGAAAATACAAACAGGCCTATGGACCTCCCACCCGAGGTCGTGGGCTGCGCATGTTAAAAATGAAAGCCTAGACGGGGCAGCCCAAAACCACGTCCAACACTTGCCAAAACTTCGTCCCTCATTTTCTCTGTGTTTCACGCACTCGACATTGTGTGGGCATTTTGACTGTGCATCATATGAAGATGTGCTATGCATGAATGTTGATCAACATGATGTTAACTGGCTGGTAGTTCCATTTTCGACCATGAATAAAACTTCCAACATGATGTTAACCCTGTTTGAAAAGGCCATGTTAATATAAATGCTTTGCCTCTGAAAGTTGCAGTTTCTTATCTGAAACTGAACTTGCAGTTTCTTACTTGAAACTGAAACTTGCAGTTTCTTCTCTGAGAATCACATTGTCTGCACTTTTATACTCCTATGAAACTACATTTTTTAAGTGCTAAAAATATATCTCTAGAATTCATAAAATACTTCATATGCTCAATACTGCAAATCTGAAATTCAAAAGACATTCATATCTGAAAGGACTCTCAAAATACACAACACAAAACACAATTCACAACCTACAAATACTGACAACCCTAAGCTCCTCCTGACAATTCACAACCTGCCCGACTATTGGGCTGGGGGGAAGCCCCCTCCTATTCCTCGGCGGCAGACAGCCGCCCCGTGAGACGATGTGAACGGCGAGGGCGTCGGTGGCGGAGAAGCATCGTAGGGCCAACTTCTTTTCTCCTCTTGCAGTTGGGTTCGGTCGACAAAGACTCCACCAGCTCGCTCTGGCAGGACACCCTCACAAACGACACCCTATAGATGCTCGATCCTTCAATCTCTGGTGGATGCTCCATCTGGGATCGATACTCCCACCATCGCTCCCTCACGATCGGATTCGTTGAATCTGTTTGCTCCATGGCCTAGAGGAGCAGCTCTATGTACTCCGGCACGACTCCCTCCGGGAGTATCGCCGCCTTTTCACTCTGTTGCAGATATTTGGCCATGGATGTCACCGTCGCCGCTAGTTGGTCCTTGTTGTCAAACCAAGACTGTATCTCCAACATCCTAGCTAGCTTCATAGGATCGCCGTCTGTGATCCTCATGTATCGGTTGTACTCCTCCATCGATCTGCTTCTCCACAGCACCTTCACTCGCCGGCGGTGGTTTTTGAATGGAAGAGGAGAGGAGCAGCGCTGGTTTTGGATTAGAACGGGAAAGGAGTGACGCTGGTTTTGGACTGTAACAGGAGAGGAGGGGCGGTGGTTTTGAAATGGAAGAGGAGAGGAGCGGCGCTGCATTTAGATTAGAATAGGAGAGGAGCGGCGGTGGTTTAAGAGGGGAAGAGCGGAAGAGCGGCGCTGGTCTTGGAAGTATTTTTTTGTTGTTTTGCGTATTTTGGGTCAAAGTTTGACCACGTACTGTATTTGACAAGCAAAATGTGAATGCATGTCACCAAAAATTGTATAGTTTGGTTCGTATCTGAATGTACTTTCAAATTATATTACTTTTGCAATGTATAACATATATTTTATGTGCGAAAATCATGGTAAATTATGATCCAGAATAAAAGGGAGACTAGTTAATGTGGGGTCGCTTTCTTAACTGAAGGGTAAATAGATTTTGATTTTGATCCAGTCACAGCGCGCCGGCCCTCTCGTCCAATCCTAAATTGCTACCGCACGCTCCTCTCCCTCTTCTCCATTGCAAAACCACCTCCTCTACTCTCCATCATCTCCATTCCAAAACCACCGGCTCGCCTCTCCCTCTTCTGATCTTCTCCATTGCAAAGCCACCTCCTCTCCTCTCCATCATCTCCATTCCAAAACCACCGTCTCGCCTCTCCCTCTTCTCTATTGCAAGAACATCGTCTCTCCTCCGTTTTCTAGACGCTTTGCTCCATGGCGCGGGCGCAATCCATGGATACAAAATTAGTATGTTGTATACTATTTAAAAGTCGAGGGCGGGGCTTTTCCTGTGCAGTAGGCGGCGGGGCAGTTCCGCCTAGTCGGTTCGATAGAGATGTGAGAAGACGAGGGAGTAGGCTGCTGCAAACGTAGGGCTATGTGATTTGACAGCGAGTTACTGCTGGACAGGTGGGGCCCCATGATTTGACTTGCCATTATCATTTTAACTGCGGCGCTACGACCGGCCTGAGTCTCCCGATTCCTGACCACCTCCATACAGGTGCCTCTCCCAATGCTCCACCATGTAGTAGAGGCTTCATGAGAGCCCACTTCTCCACTTTTTCCTTGCCTCTCTTTCCTCCACATATGCAAAAATGCCATGTAAAGCGCACTATTGTACTTACTTTTACTTGCTCCTATAGGTGCTTAAGCTTGCCAAATAGGCATAAAGTCTGATGTGGCAAGTTAATCAAGAAGAGAGGCAAGGAAGAAACGGTGCTAAGCACATGTACCTAGGTGAAAATACAATTTTGAGTCTATAGCTAATTAAATGAAGCAAACTTAGCAACACCATTTCATTGGAAGAGGTCACTCCTTGGCAAATGCAATAAATACTAGTACTCCCTGTGTCCCATAATATAAGAACGTTTCTGGGACTACACTAGTGTCAAAAACATTCTTATATTATGGGACGGAGGGAGTACGAAGAAAGAGATAGAGAGGAGTAAAAAAATACACTTACAGCCAACCTTGTTGTAGTATGAGTGACTAAGTGATGACTATGTATGACATGCCAACATCAGATAGCCTAACGCACCATGTTAAATCTCCAAGGGCGCGACCGCGTGAGCGATGCAACGGTCGTGGTAGGCGCCACCATGATACGGGCTGCTGGCAGCCCTTGGATCTGAGATCAAACGGTCGCATGCTAAGTTGCTGAAAATTTACAGAATAACCCTCCAGGATAGGATATTCACCCATAGCTCTAGAATCACGCCATGCAATCGTTCGATCTTAGATCCAAGGGCTCTCGAAAGCCCGTATCATGGGAGAATGGAAAGCCACTACCCTGCCGTTCGCACGCTGGCAGTTCGCTCCTACTCGTCCCTGCACGTCCTTCAATACTACGATCGTTCGCTCCTAGTCATCCCGTCCATTCACATTACGGCAGTTCCACTAATCCTAACCCTCCTCCCAAATCCATGGCGTCCAAATCTCCACGATCGGTAGTGGGTACAAGGTTAGAACCATCACCGGCGATGAGTTCGACGTCATCTACACCCGTTCTTCCGCGACGGTGAAAGGATGCCTTTCTCGCTTCAGACGCATGTTTGAAAACTCAGATGATGAGGGGGTCGCTGGGCTAGATGTTGAGTACACCACAGTCCTGGGACTAGAGAAGGATCTAAAGGACGAAGAGAGGAAGAAGCCCGCGGTGATCCAGGTTTGCGTACATAACGTTTGCTTGGTCTACCACATATGCCATGCTGACGTTGAGTGCCAGGATTTTAAGAACTTCCTCAAGGACAAAACAGTGAAATTCGTTACTGTAGACTTTAAGAATGACAAGGATGTCTTGTGTCGGATAGGTCTCGTTGTAGGCAACCCCTTCGACCTCCAGAAGAATCGGTTGGTGTCCTCTCGTCGGCCTTCAATGCCGACCCTGGCAGGAGCCATGGTTCATCCTTCGTATGGTAAACTGGAGAAACCTCCATACACGTTTCATCGTCATGCATGGTAGAGGAATGTACTAGATATAGACCACATCCACTACGCTGCAATGGATGGCTACCTTTCCTTTAATATCTACAAGGGTTGGATGAAGAGCAACAGCCAAGTGTGCGGTTCAAGCAAAGAAGTATCGAGCAAGAGGAAGAGGGACAAGGGCGAAGTCCAGGACGTGGACGAGGACTTCGAGTAAGGTGGCAGTGTCATTGCTCATGGTGGTTCTAATGCAGTGTCTACCAGAATAGTTGCAAAGTTTAATTTCAGGTGTGCTTAATTTAATCAGTTGTGCTGAGCCCCCAGCGGAAATATGTTATGTTTCTTCTCGTTACTTTAACTCTTCAGTACGCACATACTAGTATTTCTTACATTTCATCTTTTAGTTGGTATAGTACTACCACTTGTTTATTCACATTATATACGTACAATATATATGGCCAACATCATATAGCCAGCAGTTTAGTTGTCAAAGAATTTCAAGGTGCTTAGTTTTGTCAAAGAATTCCAGGATGCTTAGAGAGTGCTTGGATCCAAGGGACTTATTTTAGTCTGACTAAAAATAGTCTCTTTAAGAGGCTAAATTTCCAAGCACCCCTGACTAAAGAGGGGCTAAAACTAGTCTTGAGACTAAAAGTTTTTAGTCAGGGGTACCCCTACTAAAATGTGGATTAGTCCTCTCTCTACTCATTTAACTCCTCTCCTTTAACACAGGAGAGTTCTGGATTGGAGGGTTTGGAGGATAATAAATGCTCATTAACTTGATTTTAGCCTTTTTAGTATTTGGATCCAAGCATGGGTGAGGCTAGCATGTTTTAGTCCCACTACTTTTAGTCATGGGACTAAAACATATCCAAGCACCCTCTTAGTTTTATTTGAGGGGTGGGTTGTGCTGGACACCATTATTGTGACTAGCCTTTTTAATAGTACTATATGCATAATTTGGCGATGAGCACTCTCTATATGTACCACCTTTTTTTAATTTCAAGTTTTGCTCCATGGCGCAATCCATCGATACTACTGCTGTACAAAAGTATACATTTTTTAAAAAGCTAGAGGGCGGGGCAGTCTAGCTTGGTCGGTTTCACGAGAGGCGAGGACCTTTGTGATTTGATGGCTCATTACTGCTGGAAGGCGAGGCCTTGTGATTTGACTGCTCGTATAAATGCGCCGATGACCTGATCGAGGAGGAGCAAAGAACCGTGCGGTATACTCAAGTTTTCCACTAGAGTAGTACTGCGATGGAGGAGCACGAAACACGGCAGCCTAGTGCCATATGGCGATAAAAATGATCTAATTTGCTAGTCATCTCATTGTTAGCATTGTTCTATTCATCCCCTCAAAAAAACATTGTTCTATTCATGCCTCGCAGAGAATGTGACACGTGCGGCGAAACATCCGAAGCAAAAGATGAAACACAGGAGCAAAATAAGAAGGAAGATTATCACCCCAAATGATCTATTTCGCCGCGGAGTTGTAACTGCTTCTTCATCTCCTCCACGACCTCCATCTCCTTGCGTGTCTCCTCCGCCATCTTCTTCATTATGTTCATGACGCGGGATTTCTCGACGCGAGCCTTCATCATCTGTTCCATGGCTGCATTACGTACCTTGACAGCAGCCGGGTGCTCGATGCGGAGCTTCGCCAACTCCTCCTTCTGTTCCATGACGAGGGCCTGCAGCATCTTCATCGAGGAACTACTATTCTCATGCAGCTTCTTCCAGCCGGCGTTCTTCTCCTTCAACAGGTCGATCTCGTGGCAGAGCTTCGCCTTGTCCTCCTGAAGTCGCAGGATTTCGCTGGTTGCCTTCTTCTTCGAGGCAATTCTCTTCTTCAGTAGCATCACCAAGCCGGCGGTCAACTCCCCCTGCTGATTGAGCTCAGCGGGCATGTCGTCGAGGCTCTCCTTCAACAACTCCATCAAGCCTTGGATGAACTCCTTCTGCTTATTGAGGTGCTTATTGAGATGATCGGGCATGCCGTCGAGGGATAACGACTCCTACTCCACCGGCTCGGCATGTTCGCCTCCGCGGATGGGGCGCTCCTGGGAGCCATCGCCTGCCCGTGAGAGATCTTCAAGGTCTCTACGTGGCGGCGAGCCCTCTCTTTTTTTTCTGCAGCCTTGGTTTCTGCTCCCTTGTTACGAGTAGTTCTCGACCTAGAGCTCTGCTCACCGGCCATGGCAACGACGGGCGAAGAAGAAGCACTTCTGAGGAGGAAAGGTAGAGTAATTTTCGGTTAGGTAGTTCCCCTTTTTATAACCTAAGTACTAGCACTGGTACTAATACCTGCATAGTGGGAACACGTTCAGGTTTGGTACGTACTAGTAGGTGTGAGCAGGCTTTCGAATGTGATGGGAACAAGGTAAAGATTAATTGATGGTTTTGGTTTCGAGGCCTGAAACGGCTCCCGATGAGTTTAGCAGAACATAAATTTCAAGCACTACACTGCTCAAATGTGTAAATATTATGTTACTATCAAAAATTGGCACAAAATACGAAGGAGACCAATGGAAGTACTACTAGCAACCCACGATTTAACTACTCGCATGCGCGCAGTGGAGTAATAATGTCTTTCTTCCGCCCTCACGTCCACTCAATTTGCATGCGCTGTATTAATTGACCATCAATGAAGTGAACGACTTTACACACGTCAAATTATCACATGGGGTGGATCTTGGTACAAAATTGCATCCGCCCTTGTACCTGCGTGTGCGTGCATGGGAATGAGTGCGTGTGTGGTGTGCGTGCACATCTTCGCTTTATGCATGTACCGCCAGTATGGCTCAGGGAGGACGAGTACATTCTTCTAGAACCAGCAGCACGTCACTGTGATCAATCCACACAAGGAGGTCGCGACAATGCCTCCACATGTGCCACATGGCTTCATGAACTATAAGAGAGACACTGTGTAGCGTGCCATTGGTATTCTAATTTACGTGTTTTGCACATACTCGAAGTACTAGTAAAGTACACGTGCATTCCACGCATCAGATTTTGCAACCAAATTATGAATAAATACCACACTATAGCATGTAAGCTCTGAGTCATATATGCCTGATGTAGCCCTTCGTTTAATTCTTATAGTTCATCTCATTCGAAATCAATTAGTTTTTATAAAAAAGCTAAGAACGCGGGAATAGGAAAAATATGGGATTATAGTGAAATGTCGTCTTGAATCCTACAGGATTGTACGAGTGTTTGATTGTGCATAGAAAAAACGCAGAATTCTTTCAAAGAGGTTTGAGTGGATGGGATGTTTCCTATGAAATCTAGTGCAAATGAATCATATGGAAAAACTCCTATGGTTTACAATCCTACGAATCAAACAACCAAGATAGGAAAAATTCCTAATGATTAGAATCCTCCAAAATTCCTTTGAGAATCCTTTGAATCAAAGAAGCCCTTAATCTATTTTATGATTCATGGAATTGTGTGTTGTAAAGCATATGGCAATTCAACTAGAAAAAAGTTTGGGCAGTTATGATACAGAAGATTCCAGAACAAAAGAGAACCATTGTTGTTTTGAGGTTTGTGCATTATGTTTAAGTTCAACCATGGAGTCTGCTAGATTGTACATGTGGCAAAATCCGGTGGGGGCTAGAAGATGGTGCGAGGGGCCGAGTGGAGGGAGACTATGAAGGAATGCACAAGTGCGAGATCGATATTTAGAGAGAGGGGGCGAACACGTGCGCTGTTGCGCGCAGTGGCGGAGCCATGAAAAATAAATGAGCTAGGGGCCAAACGTTGCTAATCCTTTACGAGGAGGGTCAATTCATGAGCTTAAACCATTTTTAGCAGCAATTGTCTAATGATCACATTCATATTAGCCTCGATATATAGTGATGTTAGGAGGGGAGGGGGCAGGGCCCTTACTGCCCCCTGTCTTCGCCATTGTGCACGCGTCTGAGAGATGAAGCGGAAGGAATGGATGATGAGAGGGAGACGTTGGATATATAATTAATGTGGGTGTATTAGGTATATATGTTAATCCTATATAGAGAGGTATAGATTGATCGATGTGGACGTGGGAAAGAGGGTGAGACCTCATTGGATATATCAATTGATCGGTTTGTGTGGAAAACTATGAAAGACCTAGCTATATACACACAGACATAGAGGAACATCAATCGTTGCGCATGCACGCATGAGAGATAAAGAATGCCCGATATGATGGAGAGGGGGATGTGTGTGGGTGTGTGCCTTCAAGGGAGACCGACCTGAAGAAAAAGATTGCATGTTTGCGATGGATAATGCCGATTGGTAGTGTGTGTGCATGCATGCACGAGAGAAAGTTAGTGGTACAATTATAAAGAGAAGACTATTGTATGGGTGTAAAAGAATAGGTGAGGTCATAATCAATGTAAAGTTGAATTCAAATATTTGAATAAGAGATCATGATGTTTAAAACCCATGCATGCATGAATATAACGGAGATCTGCGCGGTGTGCTTTGGAAACGAGCATGTTGTAACGTATACACATTGAACAAGGTCGGACTGATTTGAATTTGAGATACCGATGGTAGACATCATTTGGCCACGTCGCATCCGTGCATGGACACACTATTCTAATTGGAGATGATGGGCGGCTTTCGCATCACATATCTATATCTATATCCCTATATATATTATATTTTATATTTTTTATATTGTGTGCGGGTAACTTTAACTTTGAAAGATGGCCATTGGATGAGGCGAATCCGATGGTCCAAAGATGGCAAATTTGAGCACTACTGGCCGTTGGATATCATCTAGATTCCACCAGATTTCGCCACATGTATAATCTAGAAGACTCCATGGTTGAACTTAAGCATAATGCACAAACATCAAAACACAAGCACTTCTTATTTGTTCTAGAATCTTCTGTGTCAGAACTTCCCAAATGTTTTTCTACATGATTTGCCATTATTTGTTTTTACTTTATGTCTTACGACGCTCAATTCCATGAATCTTAAAATAGATTAGCTTTCTTTTAAAAACTAGATGATTTTGAATGAAATGAACTATAAGAATTAAACGAACATCTACATCATGCATATATGACTCAAAGCTTGCATGCTATAATGTGGTATTTATTCATAATTTGGTTGCCAAATCTCATGCGTGCAATGCACATGTACCTTACTCTAGTATAAATGGTGTTTGTGTGTGTGTTGTGTGTGTTGAGGTGCAAATTGTCTTTTTTGGGTACACGTTAAGCTTGTTCTTCCGAAATTTCAAGCCGCGCCTTGTTATGCCGAAAATTCAAGCTAGCGTCTCTGTCTATCGTGCTGCGAAACTCCCGCCTCTTCAACCCGTGCCTTATTAGCCTAAAATATTTAAGATATATATATTTGTCTCGTTGTGCTCCGACAACTCCCTCCATCTCAACCCGCGCCTTGCTATTTCGAAATTACAACGCGCATGAAAACTCCCACCTCATGTGAAATCCCGACACGTGAAATGCCCGTGGTACCCCTGAACCGAAAGAACCGCCTCAAATCGGTGGGGGTACTTTCGTAACTTACCCCACATTTCGTACAAGCGCATCTCTAAGCCATGGTTCCCCACTGCCATCCCATCCGCCCACCCATTCGTACACCGAGGCCGCAAAAACCCACGACGAAACCCCACACCCTGCTTCGTCCGCCACCCAGCCGGAGCCTCTTCCCCGACGACGTCGTCCACAGCAACACCTCTACGTCCCTCATTGTCGGTGTCAAAACCGGCGGATCTCGGGTAGGGGGTCCCGAACTATGCGTCTAAGGCGGATGGTAACAGGAGGCAGGGGACACGATGTTTTACCCAAGTTCGGGCCCTCTTGATGGAGGTAAAACCCTACGTCCTGCTTGATTTATTCTTGATAATATGAGTATTACAAGAGTTGATCTACCACGAGATCGGAGAGGCTAAACCCTAGAAGCTAGCTTATGGTATGATTGTCTGTTGTCCTACAGACTAAAACCCTCCGGTTTATATAGACACCGGAAGGGGTTAGGGTTACACAAGGTCGGTTACAAAGGAGGAGATATCCATATCCGTACTGCCTAGCTTGCCTTCCACGCCAAGTAGAGTCCCATCCGGACACAAGACGAAGTCTTCAATCTTGTATCTTCATAGTCCAACAGTCCGGTCAAAGGATATAGTACGGCTGTCCGGAAACCCCCTAATCCGGGACTCCCTCAGTAGCCCCTGAACCAGGCTTCAATGACGATGAGTCCGGCGTGCAGTGTTGTCTTCCGCATTGCAAGGCGGGTTCCTCCTCCGGATACACCACAGAAGAGTTCGAATAAAAGGATAGTGTTCGACCCTGCAAAATAAGTTCCACATACCACCATCGAGAGAATAATATTTCCACAAATCTAATCTGCTGACATGTTTTGGCAACATGACATCATTCCATGGCTCGGTGATTATTCGAACCGTTTTTCTTTAACTAGCCCCGCACATAACGAGAGGCAGTTTCTTGACACGTCTTGTCAAAGCAGAGATCGTGTTCCCCTTATTACGGGATTCTCATCAATACGGGCGTGGGTAACCCAACCGCGCCATCAATTACGGTACTTGGGGGATAAGCGAGTTTTACCAGGCTAGTGGGGGTGCATAGTTTCAGCCACCTTTATAAGGGATAAGGTTTAACCTTTTTCTACCCACGCCTTCTTCCTCCTTGCTCATCCATTCTTGCACACTCGAGCTCCAACGCCCAAGTCCACATCCTTCTCCTCAACCTTCTCCAAACATGTACGGAGCGGGAGGCAAGTGGATGGCTTCCTCCGTTATGGAGGGACACATCAAAAAACTGCGCGGAGCCAGATACTTAGCCGCGAATATCGCACATCAGCTGCCCGTTGCGGGGCAGATCGTCCCTACCCCGGAACCTCACGAGAGGGTAGTCTTCCTCCACCACTTCCTCCGCGGACTGGGGTTTCCCCTCCATCCATTCGTCCATGGTCTTATGATCTACTACGGGCTGGACTTTCATGATTTGGCCCCGAATTTCATCCTCAACATCTTGGCGTTCATCGTCGTGTGCGAGGCTTTCCTCCGCATCTGGACCCACTTCGGTCTGTGGCTGAAGACCTTCAATATCAAGCCGAAGGTGGTGGGGGGCCAGCAAGCGGAATGCGGCGGAGCCATGGTGGGCAAGATGCCCAATGTTATATGGCTCGAAGGCTCCTTCGTAAAGACCATAAAGGGGTGGCAATCGGCGTGGTTCTACATCACCGAGCCGCGCGACACCAACTGGGTGGTGGCCCCTGAGTTTCAATCCGGAATCCCCAGGCGGCTCACCTCCTGGAAAGAGAAGGGCCTGTCCTGGGGTTCATCGGCGGAGTTGGACGGACTCCGGAAATGTATCCAGAATATGGCAAGCAAGAAGCTCAAGCTTGTCAACATAGTCCAGGTCATGCTCTTCCACTAGATCCTCCCGTGTCGACAACGGGATTTCAACCTGTGGGAGTTCGACCCGGCCCGGCACCAGACTCTAATCGAGCTCTTCGACCACGACGCACAAAGACGTCTGGAGGGTGCTGTTCAAGGGCGCCGAGGTCCCTCCCTCTCTCACCGAGGACCGCGGGCTAAGCGCGAAGCGCCCCGCGAATCCGGTAAGTTTTGTACATCTGGTAGGATTTTTACTTCCCATAGCTTAACCATAAGCGGGGTCTGAGCTCCCATGCCTTTGACAGGACTGGGTGAAGGCATCGGAGCAGATCGACTGCCCGGCCCCTCTACCCGAAGACACAGCGGACGCTCTCGTGATGGAGATGCTGGCTCCGGCTCCTTACAAGGTGTCGGAGAAGACCAAGAAGAAGGCCAAGGGAACCCGAAAGAGTTCCCTGCGCCAGGTGATATCAGACTCATCGTCCGGTGACTCTGTGACGCACTCCTCCCCCGAAGACGAGGAGGAAGATGAAGATGCTCCCCCTTCAGTTGGGGGAGACAAGAAAAGGAAGGCCGTCCCGACCGGGGGGGCGAAGGGTCCAAGAAGGGAGGACCCGCCTTCCGGACTACTCCACCACCGCCGCCAAAGGCGAAGACAAGTGGCTGCTTAGGGCCAAGCCCCTGGCGAAGTCGTAAGTATTTGGATACCAGAGTAACTCATAGCATACCTTTGTCGCACTGCTTCTCCTAACGCCGAATATGATTATGCAGACAGCCCCAAGCCCGTATCAACGTATCTTCGTCGGGCGGCTCCTTGGACTCGTCGGATATGGATAGCGATCCACTTCCGACCGCCACCTCCCCTTGCCATACGGACAATGCCGAGGTATTGTCTCGAGAGGCACCGGGTCCAGGGGAGACAATCCTGGAGGCGCCTCAAGGCGACCTTCCGGACTCCGAGAGCAGAGGGAGTAAGGCTCCCGAGGGCTCTGAGTTCGGCCCTCAGCCGGACACCGCGCCGGAACCTCCAGTGGTTCCGGACTCAGGCAGGCGGCCTCCTTCCAAAAGGGGCAAGACGCCCGTGCTGGTGACCTCTGTCCATCCAGAGGCACCGGACAATCTGCTGGGAGCGCTTCGCAGCGCTTCCATCGACAAAGAGCACCGCACTATTATGAGTGCGGTGATCCAGAAGGTTCAGTCCGCCAAGAGCGGACTGACTGAAGCCTGTGCCAGCCTTCTAACAGGCTTTGAGGTAAGTATTTGAAATATAGGAAAAATATTAGTGCATAGACAGTAGCCCCTGATGCTCTATTTGGTGTTCAAAAAGAAAAGCCGAATAGAGGATCAACTAATATGTACAGGAGTCTAATATAAATATGTCTATATGCGTATGCAGGCTTAGTTGCTGACCTCTGCCGCAATGACTATGGAGGTCGCCATGCTGAAGCAGGACCTCGAAGGGTCCAAGAAAGAGCTCTGCCTTCCCAAGAGGCAGCTCGAGGAGAACAAAGGTAAGTAATACCTAGTCTATAGATATGTATATATACAAAAAGGATGTGATTGCAAAATGACAGGATTATCTTTAATTTGCCAGGGGCCACGTGTTGGAAATATGCCCAAGAGGCAATAATAAATTTGTTATTATTATATTTTCTTGTTCATGATAATCGCTTATTATCCATGCTAGAATTGTATTGATAGGAAACTCAGATACATGTGTGGATACATAGACAACACCATGTCCCTAGTAAGCCTCTAGTTGACTAGCTCGTTGATCAATAGATGGTTACAGTTTCCTGACCATGGATATTGGATGTCGTTGATAACGGGATCACATCATTAGGAGAATGATGTGATGGACAAGACCCAATCCTAAGCCTAGCACAAAGATCGTGTAGTTCGTATGCTAAAGCTTTTCTAATGTCAAGTATCATTTCCTTAGACCATGAGATTGTGCAACTCCCGGATACCGTAGGAATGCTTTGGGTGTACCAAACGTCACAACGTAACTGGGTGGCTATAAAGGTTCACTACAGGTATCTCCGAAAGTGTCTGTTGGGTTGGCACGAATCGAGACTGGGATTTGTCACTCCGTGTAAACGGAGAGGTATCTCTGGCCCCACTCGGTAGGACAAATCATAATGTGCACAATGTGACCAAGGAGTTGATCACGGGATGATGTGTTACGGAACGAGTAAAGAGACTTGCCAGTAACGAGATTGAACAAGGTATCGGGATACCAACGATTGAATCTCGGGCAAGTATCGTACCGCTAGACAAAGGGAATTGTATACGGGATTGATTAAGTCCTTGACATCGTGGTTCATCCGATGAGATCATCATGGAACATGTGGGAGCCAACATGGGTATCCAGATCCTGCTATTGGTTATTGACCGGAGAGTTCTCTCGGCCATGTCTGCATGACTCCCGAACCCGTAGGGTCTACACACTTAAGGTTCGATGACGCTAGGGTTATAGGGAAAGTATGTATGCGGTTACCGAATGTTGTTCGGAGTCCCGGATGAGATCCCGGATGTCACGAGGAGTTCAGAATGGTCCGGAGGTAAAGATTGATATATAGGAAGTATGGTTTTGGCCACCGCAATTGTTCCGGGCATCACCGGTAGTGTACTGGGACCACCGGAGGGGTCCGGGGGTCCACCAGGTGGGGACACCAGCCCCGGAGGCCTACATGGGCCAATAGTGGGAAGGGACCAGCCCCTAGGTGGGCTGGGGCGCCTCCCACCAAGGCCCAAGGCGCCTCCAAGAGGGGAAGGGGGCAAACCCTAGGGCAGATGGGCCCTAAGGCCCACCCTAGGTGCGCCTCCCCCTCTCCCCCTTGTGTCCGCCACCCTAGATGGGATCTAGGGCTGCTGCACCCCTTGAGGTGGGAACCCTAGGTGGGGGCGCAGCCCTCCCTCTCCCCCTACATATAGTGGAGGCAAAGGGGCAGCCCAACACGCGATTCAATCTCCCTGTTGGCGCAGCCCTACCCCTCTCCCTCCTCGTCTCTCGTAGTGCTTGGCGAAGCCCTGCTGGAGTCCCGCGCTCCTCCACCACCACCACGCCGTCGTGCTGCTGCTGGATGGAGTCTTCCCCAACCTCTCCTTCTCCCCTTGCTAGATCAAGGCGTAGGAGACGTCACCAGGTTGTACGTGTGTTGAACGCGGAGGTGCCGTCCGTTTGGCACTAGGATCATCGGTGATTTGGATCACGACGAGTACAACTCCATCAACCCCATTCACTTGAACGCTTCCGCTTAGCGATCTACAAGGGTATGTAGATGCACTCTCCTTCCCTCGTTGCTAGATTACTCCATAGATTGATCTTGGTGATGCATAGAAAATTTTGAATTTCTGCTACGTTCCCCAACAGTGGCATCATGAGCCAGGTTTATGTGTAGTTTCTATGCACGAGTAGAACACAAGTTGTTGTGGGCATCGATTTTGTCAATTTGCTTGCCGTTACTAGTCTTATCTTGATTCGGCGGCATCGTGGGATGAAGCGGCCCGGACCGACCTTACACGTACTCTTACGTGAGACTGGTTCCACCGACTGACATGCACTAGTTGCATAAGGTGGCTAGCGGGTGTCTGTCTCTCCCACTTTAGTCGGATCAGATTCGATGAAAAGGGTCCTTATGAAGGGTAAATAGAAATTGGCATTTCACGTTGTGGTTTCGCGTACGTAAGAAACGTTCTTGCTAAAAACCTATAGCAGCCACGTAAAAACTTGCGACAACAATTAGAGGACGTCTAACTTGTTTTTGCAGCATATGCCTTGTGATGTGATATGGCCAAAAGGATGTGATGAATGATATATGTGATGTATGAGATTGATCATGTTCTTGTAATAGGAATCACGACTTGCATGTCGATGAGTATGACAACTGGCAGGAGCCATAGGAGTTGTCTTAATTTATTTATGACCTGCGTGTCAACAGAAACGTCATGTAATTACTTTACTTTATTGCTAAAGCGTTAGCCATAGTAGTAGAAGTAATAGATGACGAGACAACTTCAAGAAGACACGATGATGGAGATCATGATGATGGAGATCATGGTGTCATGCCGATGACAACGATGATCATGGAGCCCCGAAGATGGAGATCAAAAGGAGCAAAATGATATTGGCCATATCATGTCACTATTTGATTGCATGTGATGTTTATCATGTTTTACATCTTATTTGCTTAGAATGACGGTAGCTTAAATAAGATGATCCCTCACTAAAATTTCAAGAAAAGTGTTCCCCCTAACTGTGCACCGTTGCGAAGGTTCGTCGTTTTGAAGCACCACATGATGATCGGGTGTGATAGATTCTAACGTTCGAATACAATGGGTGTAAGCCAGATTTACACACGCAATACACTTAGGTTGACTTGACGAGCCTAACATGTACAGACATGGCCTCGGAACACGGAAGACCGAAAGGTCGAGCATGAGTCGTATAGAAGATACGATCAACATGAAGATGTTCACCGATGTTGACTAGTCCGTCTCACGTGATGATCGGACACGACCTAGTTGACTCGGATCATGTTTCACTTAGATGACTAGAGGGATGTCTATCTGAGTGGGAGTTCATTAAATAATTTGATTAGATGAACTTAATTATCATGAACATAGTCTAAATTGTCTTTGCAAATATGTGTAGATGAATAGCTCACGTTGTAGCTCCCTGTTTCAATACGTTCCTACAGAAAGACCAAGTTGAAAGATATTGTAAGCAATGATGCGGACTAGGTCCGTAGTCCGAGGAGTGTCCTCACTGCTACACAGAAGGCTTACGTCCTTGATGCACGGCTCGATGTGCAAACCCCTACAACGTCGTCTGTGGATGTTGTGAACACCTGACAGACACATCCTGATGACTACTTGATAGTTTAGTGCACCATACTTTACGGCTTAGAATCGGGATTCCAATGATGTTTTGAACGCCATAGAACATATGAGATGTTCCAAGAGCTGAAATTGGGATTTCAGGCTCATGCCCGTGTTGAGAGGTCTGAGACCTCTGACAAGTTCTTTTGCCAACAAGATGGAGGAGAATAGCTCAACTAGTGAGCATGTGCTCAGAATGTCTGGGTACTACAATCACTTAAAGCAGTGGGAGTTAAACTTCCAGATAAGATAGTGATTGATAGAGTTCTCTAGACACTATCACTAAGCTACTAGATCTTCGTGATGAACTATGACATGCAAGGGATGGAGTTGATCCCGGAGCTGTTCGCAATGCTTAAGACCGAAAAAGGTAGAAATCAAGAAGGAGCATCAAGTGTTGATGGTTTAACAAGACCACTGGTTTCAAGAAGGGCAAGGGCTAGAAGGGAAACTTCATGGATGGCAAACCAGTTGCCGCTCCAGTGAAGGAACCCAAGGTTGAGCCCAAACCCGAGACTAAGTGCTTCTATTGTAAGGAGAACGGTCACTAGTAGCGGAATTACCCCAAATGCATGGTAGATAAGAAGGCTGGAAACTTCAACAAAGTATATATGTGTTATTAATGTGTACCTCACTAGTACTCCTGGTAGCACCTGGGTATTGGATACCGGTTCAGTTGCTATCATTGGTGACTTGAAGAAAAGCTACGGACTAAACGGAGACTGGCTGAGGGCGAGGTGACGATGTGTGTTGGAAGTGTTTCCAAAGTTGATGAGATCACCATCGCATGCTCCATCTGCCTTCGGGATTAGTATTGAACCTAGATAAATGTTATCAGGTGTCTACGTTGATCATGAATATGATTAGATCATGTTCATTGCAATACGGTTATTCATTTAAGTTAAAGAATAATGGTTATTCTGTTTACATGAATAATACCTTTCATGGTCATGCACCCTATGTGAATGGTTCATTGAATCTCGGTCGTGGTAATACACATGTTCACGCCAAAAGATGTAGAGTTAATAATGATAGTACCACTTTCTTGTGGCACTGCCGCTTACGTCATATTTGCGTAAGATGCATGAAGAAACTCCATGTCGATGGATGTTTGGAGTCACTTGATTTTGAATCACTTGACACATGTGAGACATGCCTCATGGGCAGGATGACTAAGACCCCGTTTTCAGGTACAATGAAACGGGCAAGTGACTTGTTGGAAATCATGCATGCTGATGCGTGTGATCCAATGAGAATTGAAGTGTGCGGTGGATATCGCTATTTTCTCATCTTCACTGACGATTTGGGTAGATATAGGTATATCTACTTAATGAAGCACAAGTCTGAAACGTTTGAAAAAGTTCAAGCGATTTCAGAGTGAAGTTAAGAATCATCATAACAATAAGATCATGTTCCTACGATCTGATCAAAAGGGGATTTTCTGAGTTATGAGTTTGGAAAATCACTTAAGACATTGTGGAATTTTTTCACAGTTGAAGCCACCTGGAACACCACAGTTGTAATGGTGTGTCCGGACGTCGTAATCGAACCTTATGAGATATGGTGCGATCTATGATGTCTCTTACCGATCTACCGCTATTATTTTGAGGTTATGCATAAGAGACAGCTGCATTCACTTTAGATAGGACACCATATAAGTCCGTTGAGACAACGCCGTGTGAACATTGGTTTGGCAAGAAACCAAAGTTGTCGTTTCCTAATGTTTGGGGCTGCGATGCTTAAGGCTTCAGCCGGAGAAGCTCGAACCCAAAGCGGACAAACACATCTTCATAGGATACCCAAAGTTGACAGTTGGGTACACCTTCTATCTCAGATCCTAGGGCAAATTGTTTGTCGCTAAGAACGGGTCCTTTCTCGAGAAGGAGTTTCTCTTGAAAGAATTGAGTGGGAGGAAGATAGAACTTGATGAGGTTGTCGAACCTTTACTCAACCAGAGAGTGATGCAAGACAGAAAGATGTTTTCTATGGCGCCTACATCTGTTGAATAGGAAGTTAATTATAGTGATCATGAAGCTTCAGATCAAGTTGCTATCGAACCTCGTAGGTCGACAAGGATATGTGCTACTCCTGAGTGGTACGGTAATCCAGTCTCAGATATCATGTTGTTGGACAACAATGAACCTACGAGCTATGGAGAAGCGATGGTGGGCCCGTATTCCGACAAATGGTTAGAAGCCATGAAATCTAAGATAGGATCCATATATCAGAACAAAGTATGGACTTTGGTGGACTTGCCCGATGATCGGCAAGCCATAGAGATAAATGGATCTTTAAGAAGAAGACGGACGTGGGCGGTAATGTTACCATCTATGATGCTCGACTTGTGGGAAAGAATCTTTTCACAAGTTCAAGGAGTTGACTACGATGAGAATTTCTCACCCGTAGCGATGCTTAAGTCCGTCAGAATCATGATAGCATTAGTTGTATTTTTCGATTATGAAATCTTACAGATGGATGTCAAAACAAGTTTTCTTACCAGTTTTCGTAAGAAAAGTTGTATGTGATACAATAAAAGGTTTTGTCGATCCTAAGGATGCTAAAAGGTATGCTGGCTCCAGCAATCCTTCTATGGACTAGAGCAAGCATCTCGGAATCGGTATATATGTTTTGATGGAGTGATCAAAGCTTTTAGGTTTATACAATGCTTGCTAGAAACTTGTATTTACAAGAAAGTGAGTGGGAGCACTACAACATTTCTGATAAGTATATGTGGATGACATATTGTTGATCCAAAATAATGTAGAATTTCTGGAAAGCATAAACGTTTGTTTGAAGAGTGATTTTCAAAGGAAGACCTGGATAAAGCTGCTTACATATTGGGCATCAAGATCTATAGAGATAGATCAAGACGCCTGATGATACTTTGAAAGAATGCACACCTTGACATGTTTTTGAAGGAGTTCAAAATAGATCAGTCAAAGAAGGGGTTCTTACCTGAGTTGTAAGGTGTGAAGTTGACTAAGACTCAAAGATTGACCACGACAGAAGAAAGAGGAAGGACGAAGGTCGTCCCCTATGATCTTGTCATAGGCTCTATACGGTATGCCATGCTGAGTACCACACCTGATGTGTGCCTTGCCACATGTCTGGCAAGAGGGTACAAAGGTGATCTAGGAGTAGATCACCAGATAGCAGTCAAAATTATCCTTAGAGGAATAAGGAAATGTTTCTCGGTTATGGAGGTGATAAAGAGTTCGACGTAAAGAGTTACGTCGATGCAAGCTTAACACCTATCCGGATAGCTCTGAGTAGAGATATCGGATATGTATAATGGAGCAACAATTTGGAATAGCTCCAAGTGGAACGTGGTAGCAGCATCTACGATATGATATAAAGTTTTGCGAAATACATAGGGATCTGAATATGGCAAGACCCGTTGACTACAACCTCTCTCACAAGCATAACATGATCAAACCCAGAACTCTTTGAGTGTTTATCACATAGTGATGTGAACTAGATCATTGAGTCTAGTAGACTCTTGGATGTTGGTCACATGGCGATGTGACCTGTGAGTGTTAATCACATGGTGATGTGAACTAGATTATTGACTCTAGTGCAAGTGGGAGACTGTTGGAAATATGCCTTAGAGGCAATAATAAATTGGTTATTATTATATTTCCTTGTTCATGATAATCGTTTATTATCCATGCTAGAATTGTGTTGATAGGAAACTCAGATACATGTGTGGATACATAGACAACACCATGTCCCTAGTAAGCCTCTAGTTGACTAGCTCGTTGATCAATAGATGGTTATGGTTTCCTGACCATGGACATTGGATGTCGTTGATAACGGGATCACATCATTAGGAGAATGATGTGATGGACAAGACCCAATCCTAAGCCTAGCACAAAGATCGTGTAGTTCGTATGCTAAAGCTTTTCTAATGTCAAGTATCATTTCCTTAGACCATGACATTGTGCAACTCCCGGATACCGTAGGAATGCTTTGGGTGTACCAAACATCACAACGTAACTGGGTGGCTATAAAGGTTCACTACAGGTATCTCCAAAAGTGTCGGTTGGGTTGGCACGAATCGAGACTGGGATTTGTCACTCCGTGTAAACGGAGAGGTATCTCTGGGCCCACTCGGTAGGACATAATCATAATGTGCACAATGTGACCAAGGAGTTGATCACGGGATGATGTGTTACATAACGAGTAAAGAGACTTGCCAGTAACGAGATTGAACAAGGTATCGGGATACCAACGATCGAATCTCGGGCAAGTATCGTACCGCTAGACAAAGGGAATTGTATACGGGATTGATTAAGTCCTTGACATCGTGGTTCATCCGATGAGATCATCGTGGAACATGTGGGAGCCAACATGGGTATCCAGATCCCGCTGTTGGTTATTGACCAGAGAGTTGTCTCGGCCATGTCTGCATGACTCCCAAACCCGTAGGGTCTACACACTTAAGGTTCGATGACGCTAGGGTTATAGGGAAAGTATGTATGCGGTTACCGAATGTTGTTCGGACTCCCGGATGAGATCCCGGACGTCACGAGGAGTTCCGCAATGGTCCGAAGGTAAAGATTGATATATAGGAAGTATGGTTTTGGCCACCGAAATTGTTCCGGGCATCACCGGTAGTGTACCGGGACCACCGGAGGGGTCCGGGGGTCCACCAGGTGGGGACACCAGCCCCGGAGGCCTACATGGGCCAATAGTGGGAAGGGACCATCCCCTAGGTGGGTTGGGGCGCCTCCCACCAAGGCCCAAGGCGCCTCCAAGAGGGGAAGGGGGCAAACCCTAGGGCAGATGGGCCCTAAGGCCCACCCTAGGTGCGCCTCCCCCTCTCCCCCTTGTGGCCTCCACCCTAGATGGGATCTAGGGCTGCCGCACCCCTTGGGGTGGGAACCCTAGGTGGGGGCACAGCCCTCCCTCTCCCCCTATATATAGTGGAGGCAAAGGGGCAGCCCAACACGAGATTCAATCTCCCTATTGGCGCAGCCCTACCCCTCTCCCTCCTCATCTCTCGTAGTGCTTGGCGAAGCCCTGCTAGAGTCCCGCGCTCCTCCACCACCACCACGCCATCGTGCTGCTGCTGGATGGAGTCTTCCCCAGCCTCTCCTTCTCCCCTTGCTGGATCAAGGCGTAGGAGACATCACCGGGCTGTACGTGTGTTGAACGCAGAGGTGCCATCCGTTCGGCACTAGGATCATCGGTGATTTGGATCACGACGAGTACGACTCCATCAACCCCGTTCACTTGAACGCTTCCGCTTAGCGATCTACAAGGGTATGTAGATGCACTCTCCTTCCCTCGTTGCTAGATTACTCCATAGATTGATCTTGGTGATGCGTAGAAAATTTTGAATTTCTGCTACGTTCCCCAACACCACGACCGAGGTGGCAACCCTGAAGCAAGCGCTATCCGAGGTCGAAAACAAAGTGGCCCAGGAGCGCACAAAGCGGGAAAAACAAGAGGCACGGGTGGGCGAGGTGCAGCAAGAGCTCCATGCTCTCATGACGAAGCACGAGGCGTTGGAGCTTGACTTGAAGACGCGAGAGTCCGAGCTTGCCGCGGCCCTTGAGAGTGCAAAGAGTGCCAAGGCTGAAGCCCAAAAGGCCCTCCAGGAGATTGATGCGATGAAGAAGATAGCGGCGGGTAAGGCATTCAATATGCAAAGCAAGCATGTGAAAGTAAATTACTTGTTACTTACCCGAGTCCGGAGCTCTCCGGGAGCATTCGCAGATTTGCCCCGCAGCATGTCGGATGCCGCACAGTTTTACCAGGCCGAGGAGGGAATCTCAACAGAGAAGCTGTTCTGGTCTCAGTATACTGGGACCGAACACCTGATGCCTCTAAGAGACCAGCTGAAGCAACTGGTTGAGCTGCACAAGACGGTCAAACAGGCCATGAAGGGCTTTATAGTCCGGATGTGGCCTGGCGACGCCCTTCCCAACAGCTACTTCGGCCTTGTGAGGCGGCTTGTGGATGCCTGCCCACGGCTGGAAATCATCAAGCGGTCCGTCTACATCGAAGGTGCACGCCGGGCTTTTGCCCGTGCGAAGGTGCACTGGGCCAAACTGGACGTCGTGAAGCTGGTGAAGGAAGGGCCGCCACAGGGCAAGGAGCATCGCCACCCCGAGATATACTATGAGGGTGTCCTGAAGGGTGCCCGTCTTGCAGCGGACGAGTGTGCAAAAGATGTAATATTTGAATAAACTTGCTCGTGTAATCCTGTATTATGAAAACTTGTTCATATGCGCTATGCAACGCTTGTTTGAATTTAAAATATTACCTTCTGTTCGATTGTTTATCAAATCTGAGAGATGGCTAGTCGTCGGCTTTTGCCCCCACGCCATGAGTGCTGGGGTGTTCGGGATAAACCTGAGCACTCTTGTTCCCATTTTTGGGTCCTTCGAGGGAGGTGCTCAGCACAACGAACAAGGCAATCGGACTATAATGCGTTATCACTCTCACTTAGCCATAGAATTCTATAATTTTAAATTTCGGCGAAGCCCCTAGTATTCGGAAGGCCGAATTCGGGGCGCTATACACGCCTTAAGCTGGACAGGGCCGACTCCTCGCTCTAAGCGGCATAAGTCTTTAGGGACTTGAAACCTCTCGAACAGCGATCAGTCTCTCGCCTTATCATGACAGTCAGTTTTAGCTTTCTCTACTGAGGTGCTTAGCCCAGCAGAACCGGGGCACAATCGCAGTAGTTCTCCCAGTGCTACCTTAGCTGATATAGCAAAACGTAAGGTACCAAAACATGAGAGCCGGGCAAACCCAACTATTGACCCAAGACATGATTCGGAGCTGATGCATATAATGCTATAAGTTCGGGGTGCCGCAATGTCGAAAGTGTTCGGACTTCTCACGCTGTATTATGGGGTATGCTTAAGCCCCTAGCGTATTGGTCGTACCGGAGTGTATGGGTGCTAGATGTCATGAATGAACATATATATAAAAAGGAAGAATGCAATAATAGTCTTAATGCTATGCATTGTTTATTCAAAAACGTGTGTTAAAGCAGAATGATACAAGTAGTGCGATAAGCAAAAAGTAGGACTATTTGACATGTCCCTTCCAAGGGCAAGTTGAGGAATAGTATTAAAGCAAGTATTTCACTTGTTATCGTAATCCACCTGGGAGTTTCGTGGTGTGACGTAGCTTTCTGCCTCCTTGGTTGCTGCATCATGTGTTCGGCAATCATGCTGCCGGACAGGGTTTCCAGAGATTAAAGTCCTAAAAGAGAAAAATAACAAAGCAGGAAGCCCCTAGTGCGGTTTAAGTCACGTCTTGGAAAGCCGTAGTCGTGCCCCCCTTCCCACCTGTGCCCACGGTATTTTTAATGCATAATTATGTACGCGTGGCACGGACTTCGCCGTTTGGCTGGGACCGGGGTGGGGGCCGCATTGCTATGCGAGCTCGAAACGTGTCAGGCAGTCCTGTTGCCGATTACTCCGGGCGCGTTTGAAGATGTCCGGGTCCTTAATCGCCGAACTAGTGGATTGCCTGAAGAGGCTGCTTTGCGCTTCTGCTGCGAGGGCCGCAGTGTGCTCCTCCGTGCGGAGAGAGCGCTCTGTGTTTCCATTGACTGTGATGACCCCCCGGGGTCCTGGCATCTTGAGCTTGAGATATGCATAATGCGGTACCGCATTGAATCTCGCAAATGCAGTTTACCCGAGCAGTGCATGGTAGCCACTGCGGAACGGGACTATGTCGAAGATTAACTCTTCGCTTCAGAAGTTATTCAGAGATCCGAAGACCACTTCCAGTGTGACTGAGCATGTGCAATGGGCCTCTACACCTGGTATGACGCCTTTAAAGGTCGTTTTTGTTGGTTTGATCCTTGAGGGGTCTATACCCATTTTGCGCAATGTGTCCTGATAAAGCAGGTTCAGGCTACTACCGCCATCCATAAGGACTCGAGTGAGGTGAAATCCGTCGATGATTGGGTCTAGGACCAATGCGGCGAATCCGCCATGACGGATACTAGTGGGGTGGTCCCTGCGGTCGAAGGTGATCGGACAGGAGGACCATGGGTTGAACTTTGAGGCGACTGGCTCCAACGCATATACGTCCCTGAGTGCATGCTTCCGCTCCCTCTTGGGGATGTGGGTTGCGTATATCATGTTCACCGTCCGCACTTCTGGGGGGAACCTCTTCTGTCCTCCGGTGTTTGGCTGCCGGGGCTCCTCCTCGTCATTGCTATGTGACCCCTTATCTTTGTTTTTGGCATTTAACTTGCCAGCCTGCTTGAACACCCAACAATCCCTGTTGGTGTGGTTGGCTGGCTTGTCGGGGGTGCCGTGTATTTGGCACGAGCGGTCGAGTATATGGTCCAAACTGGATGGGCCCAGAGTGCTTCTTTTGAATGGCTTTTTTCGCTGACTGGGTTTAGAGCATTTGAATTTGGCATTGACTGTCGTATCCTCGGTATTGTCGCTGTTAATGCGGAGCTTATGTTTGTTGCGACGTGACCTGCCGTTGCCGTCCTTGGTATCCGGAGTACCATGGTTCTTTGATATGTTATTGTTGCGAGCCAACCAGCTGTCCTCTCCCGCACAAAAGCGGGTCAGGAGTGTCGTGAGGGCTGCCATAGATTTCGGCTTTTCCTGGCCAAGGTGCCGAACGAGCCATTCGTCGCGGATGTTGTGCTTAAAAGCTGCTAGGGCCTCTGCATCCAGACAGTCGATGATTTGATTTTTCTTTGTTAGGAACCGTGTCCAGAATTGCCTGGCCGGTTCCTCTAGCTGCTGAATTATGTGGCTCAAGTCATCGGCATCTGGTGGTTGCACATAAGTGCCCTGAAAGTTGTCGAGGAATGCGGCTTCCAGATCTTCCCAACAGGCAATGGACTCTGCTGGCAAGCTGTTGAGCCAATGTCGAGCTGGTCCTTTGAGTTTGAGTGGGAGGTATTTGATGGCGTGTAGGTCATCACCGCAGGCCATGTGGATGTGCAGGAGGAAATCCTCGATCCATACCGCAGGATCTGTTGTGCTGTCGTATGATTCTATATTTACGGGTTTGAAACCCTCTGGGATTTGATGATCCATTACTTCGTCTATGAAGCATAAGGGGTGTGCGGTGCCCCTGTACCGGGCTATATCACGACGCAGCTCAAATGAGTCTTGCCCACTGTGTTCGGCCCGGCCGGACTTACTTTTACTGTATCCAGCGTGACGATTATCGTCTCGCATAGTGCCGCGCCCTCGTGATCCATAGATCGATCTTGCATGTTTTGCTTTGTCCTTCAATACGTCTCGCAGGTCTGGCATATTTCCCCATGCCTTTTTATTTGAATGGTGTCGGGGTGCGGGCTGAGCTTTTGGCTGGAATGCCTCTCTGTCGCGGCCACAAGGTGGCCGATCAGCCGCGTCATACGCCGGGGATGTAGGTTTCGGTGCTTCCTCCTCCAGTCGGGGTAGCAACCTGCACTTTGGGTAACTCTTGGAGGGGCGCTCGAGTTTATATTCCTCGGCCGCCAGGACTTCAGTCCATCTGTCACCTAGCAAATTTTGATCAGCTTGAAGCTGCTGCTGCTTTTTCTTAAGGCTATTTGTCGTGGCTATAAGCCGGCGCTTGAAGCGCTCTTGTTCGACGGGATCCTCTGGCACGACGAATTCGTCATCGTCGAGGCTTGCCTCGTCTTCAGAGGCAGGCATGTAATTATCATCCTCCGCCTCTCCATCTGCCGCTCTCTCAGGAGGGCTGGCTTCTCCATCCTCCTGCTCTAAATCTTGCTGGAGGGGATTATTGTTGTCTTCGGCACTGTCCGGAGTGCTATTATCTCCGGTGCCGGTATCACTGCTTTTGCCTTGGCGGGACTTAGAGTGGCGTTGCTGACGTCGGCGCTTGGGTTGCTTCTTGGAGGGTTCATCCTCCGTTGTCCCGTCGCCATTGCCTTCTTTGGGTGTGTCCACCATGTATATGTCATATGATGAGGTGGCTGTCCAGTGCCCTGTGGGCAGTGGTTCCTCTTCGCCTCCCGCATCGTCGTCTATACCGTTGATTTATTCGAAGTCGAAGTCGAGCATGTCGGTTAAGTCATCGACAGTGGCTACCAAGTGGGTGGTGGGTGGGCGGCGAATTTCTTCGTCATCCGCATCCCAATCCTGCCGGACATAGTTCGGCCAGGATCCTCCTGACAAGGAGAGAGACCTTAATGAGTTCAGTATGTCGCCGAAGGGCGAGTGCTGAAAAATATCCGCGGAGGTAAACTCCATGATCGGCGCCCAATCGGATTCGACATGAACGGGCGCAGGCGGTTCGGAGTCCATGGCCGAAGAAGGATCCGGCAGTTTGGCAACACGGCTCTCGTGAAGGGTAAGGTCGATATTCGGCTCGATCGCCGCTGAGGATACGGCCTCCGTGGCGGGGTCTATCCACCCGTCCATGGATGGTGCAACTGGCTCCGAATTAAGGGTCAGAGCGGCTGCCGGTGCGATTTCTTGAACACTGTCCGATGGTAGAGCTAAATCGTACTCATCGTGACCGCGTGGCGCACAAGGC
Source organism: Triticum dicoccoides (assembly GCF_002162155.2). Taxonomy (NCBI): domain Eukaryota; kingdom Viridiplantae; phylum Streptophyta; class Magnoliopsida; order Poales; family Poaceae; genus Triticum; species Triticum dicoccoides. The sequence goes on from NC_041390.1 coordinate 111,006,991, forward strand.
AGGGGCTCGAATCCGTCGAAGATCAAGTCTGCGCGGACATCGGCGTGTAGTTTAAGCTTCCAAACCTGACCTGGTGGCCAGGGCGTAACTTTCGATCTGCTCCAGATGGCCAAGCGAGTTGGCCCGCAGTGCGAAGCCGCCGAACACAAAGATCTGTCCGGGGAGAAAAGTCTCACCCTGGACTGCATCGCTATCGATGATCGTAGGAGCCATCAAGCCTAATGGTAATGACACAGAGGAACTCTCAATGAAAGCACCAATGTCGGTGTCAAAACTGGTGGATCTCAGGTAGGGGGTCCCGAGCTGTGCGTCTAAGGTGGATGGTAACAGGAGGCAGGGGACATGATGTTTTACCCAGGTTCGGGCCCTCTTGATGGAGGTAAAACCCTACGTCCTGCTTGATTTATTCTTGATAATATGAGTATTACAAGAGTTGATCTACCACGAGATCGGAGAGGCTAAACCCTAGAAGCTAGCCTATGGTATGATTGTCTGTTGTCCTACGGACTAAAACCCTCCGGTTTATATAGACACCGGAAGGGGTTAGGGTTACACAAGGTCGGTTACAAAGGAGGAGATATCCATATCCGTACTGCCTAGCTTGCCTTCCACGCCAAGTAGAGTCCCATCCGGACATGAGACGAAATCTTCAATCTTGTATCTTCATAGTCCAACAGTCCGGTCAAAGGATATAGTCCGGCTGTCCGGAGACCCCCTAATCCAGGACTCCCTCACTCATCCACCGTACCGGATGAGGATCCGTCGTCGATCTCATTGTCCCGCCGGTTCAGCCACCTCGTCCTCCACCTCTAAGGAGCTGCCCCGACATTCCCCTCATCTTTCGTGCCACCTCCATTCCCACACCGCAGTCTTCACCTGCACCACCGGAAGAGCATCATCATCACTGTTTCCTCGGATGAAGCTACAGCCTAATCGGCGCCACCAAAGAGGTTGTACACTAATCGCCACATTTTCTTCTTGATTCGATCTCACGGTGCTGCCGGCGCTCGGTCCCGAGCCGACACGGCGCGGCTCCATCCACGGCGGCAGCATCGGCCACTTCCTCCACGGCGTCGCTCCCTCGGTGGCGACGTCCACATCAGTAGGAGTTGCTGCTGCTTTAGCTCTCGCTCGCTCTACTGCTCTGCTCTTGCTCTCGGGTCCCCTGCCTGGTCTGCTCTTGCTATTTCTCTTGCTCGCGCTGCTGCTCTCGCTCTTGCTCTTGCTTGCGATGCTGCTCCGATTTAGCTACACTTCAGTCGACTGAATCGACTTTTGGGTCAGTCGATTTTCAGGGGGTGGGGGGCTCGCCGGGGTGAAGGAAGAGCCAGCCGCAGCGGGGAGGGGGGCTCACCGGAGAGGTACCCCACTATCTATCTTATGGTTTAGGATGGGGCGGTGGTCACCGGTGTTGGCGGGGCGGTGGCGTGGGGATCGCTAGAGAAAAAGCTCGGCACGGGGGGTCCTAGAGGGATGGCCGGGGCGGCGGCAGATCAGCGGTGGGGAGTGTTTTCGGGGCGGGCGGGGCGGCGCACCGCCGGCCGCAGGCGGCGGGGGGCTGCTGTTTGGCCGGTGGTGGCTGGCGGCTCAGGGGGTGAAGGTTGAAGATGAACCGCAGGCCCTTGATTTCGTATCCAACGGCTGCAAAATCGACTGACCAGAGATGAAAAAGTCAGTCGACCGACGTGTAGCCTCACCTTGCTAGTGCGTTCAGTTTCAACAGCAAAATTTAGTTCCGACGGCAAAATTCAGTTTCGACAGTTAAGTTCAGTTTCGACAGTTAAGTTCAGTTTCGACAGTTAAATTCAGTTTCGACAGTTAAGTTCAGAGATGAACGGCTGATGTATTTTACATCTAGCACTTTGTGGTTATGTATTTTACGTCATGTATTGGAGATGCTATTAGAATTCCACTCAGGTTAACGTTGTTCGTTGTCTCTCTTGTCCTGCTTCAGACTCGGCATCGTACAACTCACCGGAGCTGCTCCAACGACGAAACCCTGCATCACAGCGGAGCAGTACCTCGGGCTCCATCTCCAGACGCCTAAGATCTTCTTCCCCTCCTCCGACAGCCAAGTCAGCCGGAGCATCCTCACTGGCTAACCCATTCACACTGAGATCAACATGGCTTCGCCAAAGAGGTTGTACACTTGTTGCATCTCTTTTTTACTCTACATGTTAGATATATTGTCCACTGAGCACTCGTAGTAACGGGAAATACAATTATTTTATCCTACTATATGACAAGTAGTGAGGTACCAGGCAACTTAGCTATCCATGATGGACTCTCTTGAATGCCATCATTATTTATCTCTACGTGTTTGAGCTATGCATTTGTCGATGGGCCTGGGAGTTGAGATAGTATGGCAGTGGCCTAGGTCCAAAGTAATAGAAGTAGCACAAAAACATTTTTTCAGTGTAGGATTTTCCTTGCTCAAGCCTGCCTACTAGAATCTCCAGTGCTTGAAAGGAAAAGTGAATGAAAAACATCGGAATTGGAAAGTTTCCTATGGTACTACTTTTCATGAATTTGGTGCAAAGGAATGGAGCAAAGGAAAACTGTAGGATTTGTTCCTTTAGTGTCTCCTTGAAAGAAAAACCATAGGAATTCTAATTTCCACTTCTCCTCCTTTTCATATTCCTATCATCAAGCACAAGACTAAGAGATAGTAGCATAATAGCATTATAACCGTACATTTTCTTGTGGTTTGACTTAATCTCACCATGCTTTTTGCATCCTGTGATCTTCCAATTGTTGTGAATCAAACACCCAGATTGGCAGAAATCCTGTGTTTTTAAATTCTCTGTTTTGCACGTGCATTCCTATCATATTCATGTCTATTTCCTATCCCTGCATTATTAGAACCCTCAAATTCAAACAAGCCCTTACTCAATTACTTCTGTTACGGATATGTGTCAAAGAAAACCTTGTGTGGTTTGTCCTGCTCCTGCGGCGCTGTGTTCCACCCCAGCTCAGCTGCTCCAACAACGGAAGGGTTCACCACAGCAGGGATCCACTCTCCAGACTATCTTTCGCCACCTCAGATCTTCTTCCCCGCTGCCGGCAGCCACGGCAACTGCCTTACCATCATCAACTGAGCAGATGACCTTGAGGACTATACGGGTCCGCAAGAGAGGTCGCACTCTTCTATGTCTGCTTATGTTATGTGTCGCTTAATATGATGACATGCTACATTATCGTCGTGTTCACCTATTAGGCTCCGAGTCAGGTCCAAACTAATGCTGAAACTTGAGTTTTTAAATGGTTGTGGGGTACATATTGGGGCAGCAATTAGTACTATCTATCTACTATCTGGTTAATCTCCGGTGTCTACTATGAGTTTCATGCTGGGTGCAAGCAAACATTAAAGGAGCCATTATCTGTATTTTTTAACTAAAGCTATTATCTGCCTGCTATCATTGGTTTTGGGTCTATCCATAGTTTGCTACCATCACTCTGGATTTGTGCATGCACTCCTTACATAATCTCACTATGTTTTATTCCTATGCATGCTAGTTATTGTACACAATGGAACTGATCATGTAGAGCAAAAGAGACGAGCCTTGTGTGGCAATAAAATTTCATGCAGACGTCATTCCATGGTGGGTGCAAAGGCAGCCCCCGCTCCGCCCATTTTGGATCGTAATCAAGAGGAAGATAACTATTCTGAGGGGGATTCAGAAGGAGTAGACCACTCCTATTTACCCCATGAGGTCTTCGCTCTAACTTGGCATGCTGATGTTGGTAATATCATGCATATGGTGCCTTGCATTGCTTACTGTATACATTAAAGATGCCATCTGCTTAGTTTAGACATGCTTTGTGTCAATGCCATCTGTTTAGTTTCTTTATCGTATATGTGAATCATGCAATGCCATCTTGTCTAGCCAGGCATCATATATGTGAATTTTGCAATGCCACCCTGGTTAGGCAGTCATCTTATATGTGAACTATATCATGCCATCATTTTTTATTACATGTTAAATTTGTCAACAATTTGTCAGGACCCCGACTCAATGCCACATCGATCTAGCATGTAACACCTCATATCACTTTGCGGCCTCACGCTCGGTATTCCCACGGGTGTCGCCTTACCTTTGCCCGGGACCGTTTGCGCCTTTTGGCACACGTATATGACAGTGTCGCTAGCATCCATATGATAAGGATCCCGGGCTGACATGGCTAGTCGTAAACCCAAAGTGGCACAGACTTACAGGGACAGGCATCCATGACCCAGCATCGAACGTGTCGGTCATCAGCGAGTGAATCCAGGCTGTAGCACTGGGCTAGCAGGACTCCGGTGAACCGGGCTGTAGCGGGCTAACAGGACTCCGATATTCATCGCGTGACATTTCCCCGAAGGGACAGACACAGGAACGAAGAAGGACACATGCCGGCCAGCCTAAGTGTTCCGGAGCAGTAGCAAGCTACCATGGCTCGGTGGAAACACTAGGAGACATTTCCCGGTAAGAGAGGCTACTAAAGATAAACAACTAGATGGTCAGATCCCACACATACCAAGCATTTCAATAGCATACACACAATATGCTCGATATGTGCAAATACAACATGGCATCACAACATGACTCTACGACTCAAGTAATTTATTCAATAGGCTCCGAGGAGCGAGATATTACAAACATGGGTCTCATGACCCAACAATCAGAGCATACAAGTCAAAGCACAAGCGGAAGCTATCATGTCTGGGTACAGACATCTATAACTGGAAAAGGCTGAGAAGCCTGACTATCTACCAGATCCTGCCGGGGCACAAGATCGTAGCTGAGGTAACAAGCTAAACGTCGAAGTCCACGCGGTACTACTAGCGAGACCGAAATCTCTCTGCAAAAATATAAAATGAGCAAACGTGAGTACAAATGTACCCAGCAAGACTTACATCAGAACTAACTACATATGCATCATTATCAACAAAGGGGATGGTGGGGTTTAACTGCAGCAAGCCAGCTTTGACTCGGTGGCTATCCTGAACTACGACTGCAATGTAACTCTTTTGAGGTGGCGCACACGAGTCCACATATTCACCATATCAATACACCACTATGGATCCGCTCCCGGCTCCCTACGAGAACGCCATCCATAGCACTCACGCTTATCTTGCGTATTTTAGAGTATCCACTTTCACTTGTCTATGAACTGATATAAGCAACCCAGAAGTCCTTTTCCGCGGACACGGCTATTCGAATAGATGATGTTAACCCTGCAGGGGTGTACTTCTTCATACATGTTTCCACCACTTAGCGTCTGCACACGACATGTGCTCGGCAGACTTCAAGCGAAAGCCGACGTGGGTGTAGACCACGACCTACCTAAACACTCAAGTCTCTAGTCAAGGTTTATCGCCTATTCGGGTTCCATCCATGAGGAGATCCGGCCGGAGTTTCGCTCACAGCCCCAAACGATGTGAACAGGGTTCCCGAGATACCAAACGGGCATCCGGTACACCGTGCCATGTACCTACCGCATCACAGCCCACCCCTACGGTCAGCGCTGTCCATGGCCTCCAGTAAGCTACAAACACCAGAAACTACTTGCAACTCCTGGACAAAGGACTAGGGTGAATAAGAAGTCGAGCGGGGTCATATTTTAGGGCCCAATGTATGGTAGTGGTTGAATCATGGATCACAAACACAAAACTCAGTTCCTAAGGACGGCTGCAATGAGACAACCCACCATGTACTCCTACATGGCCTCTCACCGCTACCTTTACCAAATCGTGTTCACACACTTAGCTCACACACGGTAGGACATGTTCACACGCCTCTGATTCATCCCCGATGAATCAGACCTGACTCAACTCTAAGCAGTAGCAGGCATGACAAACAAACATGAATGAGTAGGCACAACAGGGCTCAAACAACTCCTACTCATGCTAGTGGGTTTCATCTATTTACTGTGGCAATGACAGGTCATGCAAAGGATAAAGGGGTTCAGCTACCGCAGCAAGTAACAAATATGTCGTTGTTGTCCTAATGCAGTAAAAGAGAGCAGGAGCGAGAGAGTGGGATTTTATCGGAATGAACAAGGGGGTTTTGCTTGCCTGGCACTTCTGAAGATAACATTGAGTCTTCATTAGTGTCAACGATCACATCATCGGTATCACGTCTATCGAGAGGGGACAAATACCGGCAAACAAAAAGAACACAATCAATGCAATGCACAATATGATGCATGCTATGACATGGCAATATGAATGTGTTTTGGGCTAATGCAACTAGCAACAGATTAAATGAAGTTGGTTTGAATACAAGATTCAAATTCAAACTCCATATGTGATTATTTAAATGCCCTTTAATTGATTTGTGCTAAACAGCAGCTATAAGTTGTTCTAATATGCATGGAAATGGTACAGATGGATTCCCTGAATTTTTCTGATAATTTTTCATATATAAATTATTTAATTTGGAGTTACGGTTGAATTTCTATGAATTTTTGAAGTTTGTGGTATTTTCTGGATTTTTCAGAAAAAGGATAAATCCAGAAAATTGCATTACTGCGTCAGCATGACGTCGTTGTGATGTCAGCAGGTCAACAGACCGAGTCCAGGTCAAACCTGACGTGTGGGGTCCACACGTCAGTGACTAACTAACTAACCTAATTAATTAATGTTAAATTACTACTAACTAAAATGTCAGTTGAGTTAATTAGACTTAATTAAAAAGACTAATCTAGGATTAGCTGGGCCAGGGCCCACTTGTCAGTGACCCAGGGGAGGTCAAACCCCTGGTCAGCCGAGGCTAATACGCCGGCGGCTCGTCGCCGGCTAAAGCAGGCGTGGCGGAGGGCTCGGGTTAGCTCCTCCGGCCACCAAAACGACGGCGGAGAGGCTCTACGAGATGCCCAGGCTCGCGCGCATCCATTGCGGCCAGAGGCAGCAGCTGGGGTGCACTACAGCGACGGCGGCGATGGCAAGTGCGGCGGCCGGAGCTACGGGTTCGAGCGGGGCGAGGCCACAGAGGACGGGAGGGATGGCTAAGGGGCTCACCGAGCTCCTGAAGATGCTAGGAGCACGGTGCCGTGCTCGGTTTCGAGCCTTACTGGCTGCAGTGACGGCGGCGACATCGCCGGCGGCGTGGAGTTCTCGGCCAAGACGGGGCTATGGCCTAGAGGTCGAAAGAGACCAGGGGAGAAAGGGAAGACGACTCGGGGGCTCACCGTGAGTCCGTTTGGAGGGTCAGTGGGCTCGAGGGCGGCCGGAGTGCAGCGAATCGACGGCGACGATCTCCGGTGGCTGACGAGGGGAACGGTAGTGCTTGCGGTGTCCAGGGGCTTCCGGCGTCGGGTGGCTCGGTGAGGAGGAAGAGAGGGACGAGGCGGAGCTCGTGGGTGTGTCGGAGAGGCTCGGGGATAGCTGCGGCTACGGCTATGGTGAACGGCGGCAGCGGTGGCGCTCGGTGGTGAGAGGGAGAGAGAGCAGAGGAGGGGAGAGGGTGCAGCGAGTGAGGGAGAGGAGCGAGGGGACACGGGGCATCGTCGTGGCGTCGCTAGGAGGGGCCGGGGAAGAGCCAGGCAGGCAGGGAGGGAGGAGGTGGCCGGCGCGGGGCGGCCACGCGCCTCCGTCCTTCTGGCGAGAGAGGAAGACGACAGGGGGGAGGCGGTGGTGGGCTGGGCCGCTGCTGGGCTACACAGTGTTGGGCTGCGGGTGGGCTGCCAGGTAAGCTGAGGTAAGTTCTCTCTCTCTGCTTTTATTTATTGTTTTCTATTTTGTTCTGTTTTGTTTTGGTTTAGTAAAAATACTAAACCATTTTATAAAATCCTGAAAATAATTATGTGGCTAGAACTAAAATATACCAAACCACATAAAATGTTCCAGAATTATTGGACATATATTAATTATATATAATATATATATCCAATGCAAATAGTTATTGAATTAACTCAAAGGCCCAAAATAATTAACTCTGGGATACCAAAAATATTGTTTTGGGTTTTACCTCTTTGCAATATTTTCAGAGACTAAGAGGAACATTTTCTTGGACTTCTTTGAGGAGATTTTAATGTTGATCATTTTTAGAAGGTTTCTGAGGCTTTGAAAATTCCTCAATTCAAATTTCATTTGAATTAAAACATGATGCTCACATGAGGTCTAGCCTAGTGCATAACAGGACCAGGGATGTGACAACTCACCCCCACTAAACAAAAATCTCGTCCCGAGATTCAAGCATAGGGTAAGGTGAAGGGGGAACGCAACTAGTACAATCTTCACGATCCAGGTTGCACTTCATAGGAACGTTGATTCGATCACCATCATTGTCTTGAAGTCTTGCTCTGAGAAATCCTGTCAACATGACATGGAGGGAAGAAGGAGACTCTAGAAGGGTCGATCTTCTCGAAGATCGAACAACTCACGGAATGAGACATAGGACCATCTCTCGGGTTGAGACACGAGATACACATCAAGAGGGGTGGAAAGAAATGGATGACGAAGGTTCACTAGGTAGACAACAATTTCACGCTTAAGAAGGTGGTAATCGATTGTCAACGTAGCGAGGAGTTGAGTTGCCATGAAACCACAACGAGGCACCTTAGGGAAGGTGACTCGTAGAAATATCCCCTTAAGTGGCAAAAAGAATTACCTTTGATTCAGAAATCATTGAGACTCTTTAAACCAGCCTAAGGCAATTCTCGAGCAATCGTTTGGAGGGGTTCGGTGGAATGGTATACTCGGACTTGGCTGATGTGGATTACCTTGTTGAAGACAACGTAATGGATGAATTTGCTTATCACCGGAAATGGAAGAGACCCATGGTAGAATGGCACATTGGCGGTGCAAGCTGGGAACAAAATGCAAATACTGGGAATGATTCTGGTAACTGGGGAAGAACCCAACAATAGAGAGTGAATCCACTGTTTGAGAAGTTATAGCATAACCGAGGAAGTTGGGAGCAAACCTAGTTAGTGCCGATGGTAACACCTAATGCTTGTGCGTGCTCTCAAGAACTTGAGCATTTCCATAAGCATCAAGGTTTTACCAATATCCGTGTCAAGGATTCTGGCAACACAACTTACTACCATGATGAATACCGGTGGAAGATGCCGATGCAAAGGAAGATAACACCTTCTTAGATTTCACCCTTGGCGGGGCCAAGGAAATAAAATCTGGATGATCGACCGAGAGACATTTAGCACTCCGCTTCTAATGTTCTCCATGATGTGATAGCATAATCCATTCATAGATATGGTTTGACATCTAGGACATCAAGTAAAGGTCGGACTTCGGGATCTCAAAAATCCATAGGGGCAACTAGGGAGTAAATCCTACGAAATCCCTATGGGGAGGTGGCCAACTTCTCCAATCAAGATACTACAATAATAGGTCTCCTGGCGGGGTGTGTTGGCCACGACATCCACCTTACCAGTTTCCGAGGGACCAATATTATAGTTCTTGGGAAATGTTCCAAACCATCATATCTGCCTGAGATTCAGATCTGGTTGGTGTCAGGATATTCCAGACTCATCGAGTCTAGGAAGGAAAACGAAAGTTTGCAACACAAATCGACGAGATGACGTTGCGAGATTCTCGGGAAATGAACTACGATAGTAAGCTCCAAAACATGAGTTGGTTCTGCTACAAACATGTGAACACGTTGTCCCAGACAAGCATGACCACGTGGTAGTCTTATAATAAAACACTACCGAGTTCAGGTGGGGAACCATCAACGAGGATATCAAAATCCTTGCATAAGGTATACTCTTAAGAAGGAACTTCTTCTCCTTGAACAAATCAATCAGTGGCTTGGTGTGCTAGGGATACATATAGATTGAAGGTTGCAAGTCTTCAAACCACAGAATTCTTCGCACATGTGCATGACTGACTTGCGATGATTCCAGAGGAAGCAACATTGACTTTCTCGAGTTCACGGCGGCACCCTGCATCAAATGCACACGAACTAGAGGAAGTCACTTCTTACATCCGAACATATGCTTCATGAGCTAGCATGAACAAATGCTTTCAAAAGTTTCCAACACTAGCTTAATGTTCAGCAAAATTATGGAGAAGACAAGGATGTTGTCAATGGGCACAACAACAATTTATCTGGGTTTCCTTTTAAAAGGAATTCCATAGTTAAGTGAACAAGTGATAGCATTGGTCAGACCCAAAAGATATAATGGTGTATGCTCGAGGGATCAACCACGAGTAAGACAACATTACGAATATCATTGGTTCTGGTCTGATTGGATGATATCCCATACTCAATCAAAGGTTTGGGTAAGATAATAGATCCAACAATTGTTCACGAGGACCAATTGATGAAGATATCATCTTTCTTCAACACACACACACACACACACACAAAGATATCCCTTAACATGAACTAAGTCGGACAAGCTTTTATCTTCCAACTCTCCAAGTTGTTGTTTAGCTTATCCAACTAGCTCAGGGTATCCAACACGGATTCTTGGAGAAGGGGTGGTTTACAGGAATAAACCAACTTGATCACGAACTCAACATAGCGGTCAAGTGACAACCTGGTAATACTTCTGAGAAGATATTCAGAAAATCACGAACCACCGGTATGTTACTAAGCTCGAGAACAATCTTGCTTTTCAGGGCAAGACGATATGATCAATAGAGCAAGGATTTGAAATAATCCTAACTCATCGATCGAGGAGTGAACCAGGAGAATGGACTAGGTAGCATGATCAATCTTAGAATGATGATTCAATAACCAACACACTAAGAATGAAATTATTGTCCTTTAACTACCCAGCAACGAGGTTGCTAGGCGTATTGATTTCACACATCACAATTCATTTGTCGGTATTCCGATTGCATCAACACGAAGACCGAGGAATGACTAATGATGGCAAGAAGTATCACTGTACCAAGAGTTCATAGGATGGTGTGCAATTCCTATAACAATCCCGATATAAAGATGGTAATACTCCAAGGTAGAACAGAACAAAAGCTGGAGTAGCAATTTGATCTGCGGAGCACAACTTCTTTGACCCAATCCTGGATATGGAAGAGGTACTGGAGTTTGTTTCTCCTAGTAATTCTGCGATAGAATGGCTTGACGGACCACAAGAGTAATAGGCATCGATAAACGAACGCACGCATACTCTTGACTATCAATTGATAGACGAGGGTCAGAATGCAACTAAAGAGAACAACTCAAAGGAACATATAATTTTCTGAGTTGTGGATGCATAGATTAGTATGTCGAACCAAGTTCAACATATTTCTTCCGGATAACCCATGCAGAAAGGTAGAACTGGCAGAGTCACGATTTATGAATGGAGAACTCCTCAAGAATAATCCTGTTGTGATATTTCAGTTCAACGAGGAACTTCTACCATAAGTAGTTCATGGTATTTGGAAGAAGAAGATACCACGGACTTCAAGGACTATCGCAAAGGTTACTAATATCCTGAAGGCACTAGCAATTACTATCAACATGAAGTAGGTAGAGTGAATCTCGGGTTCAAGAACCCAGGGACAGAATACCTATTACTAAGTAGCATCACGGGATGCTTTCGAGAATGATGGCCAGAATCATCACACTGGGAACACAAATCATGGCTAAATTACTAGATGATCCCCTAAGACACCTAGGGTCATAATAATATCTCCAACATATATGTCAAGGTAACAGAGTACCTCAAGTCACTAATTAGTGTGGTTAATCTGGCCCAAAGGAACATTGAAACGGGAGGAAGGAATTTGCAAGTGCATCAGACTGTTTAGAGACCTGAGATGACTCGGACAGCGTAACGTCTGTAAATGCTCAAAAAAGGTTTGAGACATTCACAAAAATGGTGGCATAACCACCCAGAAACACAATATCAAGGTTTCAAGATCAACAATTAACATACGGAAGTAATAGGAGCTGAAACGAGGCTTAATTCCAACAATTCTATAAGTCTACGGATTAGTAACACATGATCCTGATAGAAAGAAGAGATAGCCTAGTTCTTAATCCCCGTAGAAGAGAAGATGATGACTCAGATCAGAAGGCCATGAGGTATAAGGAGTAAAAAGAGCCTTACGTTCCATCCCACAATCAATTCCCTTATATAACTAAAGAATTTCTAGACTCAACTTCGACCAGTTTGGCTTGATAATCCTACAGGCAGTCAAGCTCTGATACCAACGCTGTCAGGACCCCGACTCAATGCCACATCGATCTAGCATGTAACACCTCATATCACTTTGCGGCCTCACGCTCGCTATTCCCACGGGTGTCGCCTTACCTTTGCCCGGGACCGTTTGCGCCTTTTGGCACACGTATATGACAGTGTCGCTAGCATCCATATGATAAGGAGCCCGGGCTGACATGGCTAGTCGTAAACCCAAAGTGGCACAGACTTACAGGGACAGGCATCCATGACCCAGCATCGAACGTGTCGGTCATCAGCGAGTGAATCCAGGCTGTAGCACTGGGCTAGCAGGACTCCGGTGAACCGGGCTGTAGCGGGCTAACAGGACTCCGATATTCATCGCGTGACATTTCCCCGAAGGGACAGACACAGGAACGAAGAAGGACACATGCCGGCCAGCCTAAGTGTTCCGGAGCAGTAGCAAGCTACCATGGCTCGGTGGAAACACTAGGAGACATTTCCCGGTAAGAGAGGCTACTAAAGATATACAACTAGATGGTCAGATCCCACACATACCAAGCATTTCAATAGCATACACACAATATGCTTGATATGTGCAAATACAACATGGCATCACAACATGACTCTACGACTCAAGTAATTTATTCAATAGGCTCCGAGGAGCGAGATATTACAAACATGGGTCTCATGACCCAACAATCAGAGCATACAAGTCAAAGCACAAGCGGAAGCTATCATGTCTGGGTACAGACATCTATAACTGGAAAAGGCTGAGAAGCCTGACTATCTACCAGATCCTGCCGGGGCACAAGATCGTAGCTGAGGGAACAAGCTAAACGTCGAAGTCCACGCGGTACTACTAGCGAGACCGAAATCTCTCTGCAAAAATATAAAATGAGCAAACGTGAGTACAAATGTACCCAGCAAGACTTACATCAGAACTAACTACATATGCATCATTATCAACAAAGGGGATGGTGGGGTTTAACTGCAGCAAGCCAGCTTTGACTCGGTGGCTATCCTGAACTACGACTGCAATGTAACTCTTTTGAGGTGGCGCACACGAGTCCACATATTCACCATATCAATACACCACTATGGATCCGCTCCCGGCTCCCTACGAGAACGCCATCCATAGCACTCACACTTATCTTGCGTATTTTAGAGTATCCACTTTCACTTGTCTATGAACTGATATAAGCAACCCAGAAGTCCTTTTCCGCAGACACGGCTATTCGAATAGATGATGTTAACCCTGCAGGGGTGTACTTCTTCATACATGTTTCCACCACTTAGCGTCTGCACACGACATGTGCTCGGCAGACTTCAAGCGAAAGCCGACGTGGGTGTAGACCACGACCTACCTAAACACTCAAGTCTCTAGTCCAGGTTTATCGCCTATTCGGGTTCCATCCATGAGGAGATCCGGCCGGAGTTTCGCTCACAGCCCCAAACGATGTGAACAGGGTTCCCGAGATACCAAACGGTCATCCGGTACACCGTGCCACGTACCTACCGCATCACAGCCCACCCCTACGGTCAGCGCTGTCCACGGCCTCCAGTAAGCTACAAACACCAGAAACTACTTGCAACTCCTGGACAAAGGACTAGGGTGAATAAGAAGTCGAGCGGGGTCATATTTCAGGGCCCAATGTATGGTAGTGGCTGAATCATGGATCACAAACACAGAACTCAGTTCCTGAGGACGGCTGCAATGAGACAACCCACCATGTACTCCTACATGGCCTCTCACCGCTACCTTTACCAAATCGTGTTCACACACTTAGCTCACACACGGTAGGACATGTTCACACGCCTCTGATTCATCCCCGATGAATCAGACCTGACTCAACTCTAAGCAGTAGCAGGCATGACAAACAAACATGAATGAGTAGGCACAACAGGGCTCAAACAACTCCTACTCATGCTAGTGGGTTTCATCTATTTACTGTGGCAATGACAGGTCATGCAAAGGATAAAGGGGTTCAGCTACCGCATCAAGTAACAAATATGTCGTTGTTGTCCTAATGCAGTAAAAGAGAGCAGGAGCGAGAGAGTGGGATTTTATCGGAATGAACAAGGGGGTTTTGCTTGCCTGGCACTTCTGAAGATAACATTGAGTCTTCATTAGTGTCAACGATCACATCATCGGTATCACGTCTATCGAGAGGGGACAAATACCGGCAAACAAAAAGAACACAATCAATGCAATGCACAATATGATGCATGCTATGACATGGCAATATGAATGTGTTTTGGGCTAATGCAACTAGCAACAGATTAAATGAAGTTGGTTTGAATACAAGATTCAAATTCAAACTCCATATGTGATTATTTAAATGCCCTTTAATTGATTTGTGCTAAACAGCAGCTATAAGTTGTTCTAATATGCATGGAAATGGTACAGATGGATTCCCTGAATTTTTCTGATAATTTTTCATATATAAATTATTTAATTTGGAGTTACGGTTGAATTTCTATGAATTTTTGAAGTTTGTGGTATTTTCTGGATTTTTCAGAAAAAGGATAAATCCAGAAAATTGCATTACTGCGTCAGCATGACGTCGTTGTGA
>NC_041390.1:111022606-111024336 GCF_002162155.2 Triticum dicoccoides
TGTGGGGTCCACACGTCAGTGACTAACTAACTAACCTAATTAATTAATGTTAAATTACTACTAACTAAAATGTCAGTTGAGTTAATTAGACTTAATTAAAAAGACTAATCTAGGATTAGCTGGGCCAGGGCCCACTTGTCGGTGACCCAGGGGAGGTCAAACCCCTGGTCAGCCGAGGCTAATACGCCGGCGGCTCGTCGCCGGCTACAGCAGGCGCGGCGGAGGGCTCGGGTTAGCTCCTCCGGCCACCAAAACGACGGCGGAGAGGCTCTACGAGATGCCCAGGCTCGCGCGCATCCATTGCGGCCAGAGGCAGCAGCTGGGGTGCACTACAGCGACGGCGGCGATGGCAAGTGCGGCGGCCGGAGCTACGGGTTCGAGCGGGGCGAGGCCACAGAGGACGGGAGGGATGGCTAAGGGGCTCACCGAGCTCCTGAAGATGCTAGGAGCACGGTGCCGTGCTCGGTTTCGAGCCTTACTGGCTGCAGTGACGGCGGCGACATCGCCGGCGGCGTGGAGTTCTCGGCCAAGACAGGGCTATGGCCTAGAGGTCGAAAGAGACCAGGGGAGAAAGGGAAGACGACTCGGGGGCTCACCGTGAGTCCGTTTGGAGGGTCAGTGGGCTCGAGGGCGGCCGGAGTGCAGCGAATCGACGGCGACGATCTCCGGTGGCTGACGAGGGGAACGGTAGTGCTTGCGGTGTCCAGGGGCTTCCGGCGTCGGGCGGCTCGGTGAGGAGGAAGAGAGGGACGAGGCGGAGCTCGTGGGTGTGTCGGAGAGGCTCGGGGATAGCTGCGGCTACGACTATGGTGAACGGCGGCAGCGGTGGCGCTCGGTGGTGAGAGGGAGAGAGAGCAGAGGAGGGGAGAGGGTGCAGCGAGTGAGGGAGAGGAGCGAGGGGACACGGGGCATCGTCGTGGCGTCGCTAGGAGGGGCCGGGGAAGAGCCAGGCAGGCAGGGAGGGAGGAGGTGGCCGGCGCGGGGCGGCCACGCGCCTCCGTCCTTCTGGCGAGAGAGGAAGACGACAAGGGGGAGGCGGTGGTGGGCTGGGCCGCTACTGGGCTGCACAGTGTTGGGCTGCGGGTGGGCTGCCAGGTAAGCTGAGGTAAGTTCTCTCTCTCTGCTTTTATTTATTGTTTTCTATTTTGTTCTGTTTTGTTTTGGTTTAGTAAAAATACTAAACCATTTTATAAAATCCTGAAAATAATTATGTGGCTAGAACTAAAATATACCAAACCACATAAAATGTTCCAGAATTATTGGACATATATTAATTATATATAATATATATATCCAATGCAAATAGTTATTGAATTAACTCAAAGGCCAAAAATAATTAACTCTGGGATACCAAAAATATTGTTTTGGGTTTTACCTCTTTGCAATATTTTCACAGACTAAGAGGAACATTTTCTTGGACTTCTTTGAGGAGATTTTAATGTTGATCATTTTTAGAAGGTTTCTGAGGCTTTGAAAATTCCTCAATTCAAATTTCATTTGAATTAAAACATGATGCTCACATGAGGTCTAGCCTAGTGCATAACAGGACCAGGGATGTGACACAATTTTAGTACATTCAATTACTCTTCCTGTGCATCATCCATTCGGCACGGTCATGGAACAATCTGGAGTGGAAACAAGGTCTTCAGAGAAGACAATGCTATCTGACGAAGCGCATGTCTTGCTAGTTACCGATAGCTCCTCAGAGGAGGATTCAGAGATAGATGACT
>NC_041390.1:111024510-111042099 GCF_002162155.2 Triticum dicoccoides
AAGGTTATGTTGCTCATATCTTGCGTATGGTATCTTGCATTGCTATGTCATTTGCTTAGTTTAGACATGCTTTGTGTGAATGCCACCTGTTTAGTGTCTAATTACCATATATGTGAATTATGCAATGCCATCTTGTTGCAAGACATTATATATGTGAATTATGCAATGTTATCTTGTTGCAAGGCATTATGTATGTGAATTATGCAATGCCATGCTGTTTAGGCAAGCATCATATATGTGAATTATATCATGCCGTCCTTTTTTTGTATTTCTCATTGCTTTTGTCGACAATGTTTGTATATTCAACTACTCTTCCTGTGCATCGGCCATTTGAATTGGTGATGGAGAAATATGGAGTGAAAACAAGGTCTTCAGAGCAGACAATGCTACCTGCTGAAGCAGATATCTTGCTGGTTACAGATAGCTCTTCAGAGGAGGATTCAGAGGCGAATGACCGGTCCTATTATCCTCCTGAGGTGTATGCTCAAACTTGGCAGGGTTATATTACTCATATAATGCATATGTTGTATTGCAATGCTTAGTTTTTACATCATATACACAATATTGAATGTCATCTCCTTAGTTGAGACATCATATATGCGATTGCCCTCTGCTCACTTCCTTAGTATATAAATCATATATTTGAATTATGTCATGCCATGATGTTTACATAGACAGCATGTATATAAATTATGGCATGCCAACCCATTTTCTAAAGACATAATATAGTTATATCATCTCATCCTGTTTACATAGTCATCATATTTTAAATTATGTCATTCTATCCGTGAATTATATCATGCCATCATGTTTCCATCGACGGCATGTTTGTGATTTATGGCATGCCAACCACTTTAATAGACACATCGTATAGTTATATCATGTCATCCTGTTTACATAGTCATCATATTTTGAAGTATGTCATTCTATCCTGTTTAGTTAGCCATCATGCATGTGAAATTGTGTCATGCTATCCTGTTTAATTAGCCATCATATATGTGAAATTATGTCCTGCTATTCTGTTTGCTTAGACAACATAAATGTGAATTATTTCATGCCATGTTTTCTTCCCTACTATCCATTGCACCTGTCTATCTTACAATGTCTGTACATTCAATTACTTTTCTTGTTTATCAGCCATTTCAATTGGAGAGAGTGATGGCAGTATCGGTGGGAGTAAAAACATGGTCTTCAGAAAAGATCATGCTACCTATCGATGCGGATAAAACCAAGGTTGTACTTGCCCAAGAACCAGCCCCACCACACATAACCCACACTCATACAGATTGTACCCCTACCCAGTTGGACAGAGAACCAGCTACACCCCTTCTAACCCCAACCCCAGCAGATAGACACCCAGTTCCCGTTGACACAGCACCGTCTCCACCACAGAGCACCCAAACACGAGCAGTTAGTAAGGCAATTGCAGTGCCCAAATCACGAGGACCACCACTCCGAACCCAAAGTCAATGCTTAAAGCAGAAGAAGAATTGTTCTCAGGTCAGGTTCCGTAGCTATGGTTCATACTACTTTGCTCTTGCATCACTGTATTTACTGATACCAACTAATTTCAAATTTGAAGGATGCAATTGAAACTCCAATGGCGCAACAAGTATGTTTTAAACCTGTTTCTTCAACGTGTTTGGCTGTTTGCTGTTGTAACTTGCTCTATGTTGATTTCAATTTCGATTGAATAAACAGTTATGTTCTCATGCCATGCACATTACAAGTGTTGTTATTGTTGTGTAGTTTCCCACACTTATATTTTGTCTATGCTGCTTTGTCTTAAATAGATATGATTCGAACTGTATCTATCTTGATTTGGCAACATAAACTAGAATGATATAGACCATACAGTGACCATACTACATAGATATATGTTTGTTTCATGATGTTATCCTGTCCATGTTACTACTGAACTGGTTTACCAAAATGAGTTTCATATACTACATTGTAAACCTGAGATGTGTTTGTTTGTTTCTCTTTTAGAACGCGGATAAAATATTGAAGAAGAGTACCCTGTTATGAAATGGTAAAGGAAGTAATGCAGATAAGGTTCAAGATAATGAGACATCCCTGTTGGTCTCCAAGAAAGCTGATAAAAACTATATTGAAGACACTGAGACAACCCCAAAGTCCTGTCTTATGTAGTGTTTGAGTTACTGGCTACCACTGCTGGCACCAGCTCTTCGAACTCATTGCCTGAATCAGTTCGGCTTCTTGAGTCTCAACTTCAAGTTGAAAGACATCGATCAGATGTTATGCGACAGGAAGCCGAAGGACTGAGGAAGTCCCTGCAGAATTCAGATGCATACTTTCTGGGGCAACAGCAAGCGCTGGAGGATTTAAGCGCCAAACAAGAGAAAGTTAATAAGCTTGCTAAGCATCTTGCCAGCATTATGGGTACCCAGGATATTGTTTCTTGAGCTCTTCTGAAGTGGTTACAGTTCTGGACTTATTTTGCTGCAGCGTTTATATGCTGCTGTGTTCCCTATATTTGCACTGGTGGCGAACTTTGATGCCCAGTGGATGTAATATGTGTAATAGCCGTGATAGCCTAGTGTAAGTTGCTTGCTTATTTATTTCCTTTTTGTCTTGTTTATTTGTTTGCTTGTAGTCAGTGCAGTTCTTTTTCTGCGGTTTGCTAGTGGCTGCAATAACTTATTTTTTAAAACTAGGCCACAATAACCATGGGCTAATATTTACTGTAGTGACATTGGGCCTCCTATGGGCTGTAGAAACAGTGGGCCTTCTATGGGCCGTAGAAATAGTGGGCCTTCTATGGGTCGTAGAAACAATGGGCCTTCTATGGGCCGTATCATCAATGGGCCTTATACGGGCCATATGATCGATTGGTCAAACATGGGCCAAACAGACCGCATTCTGGTCATAAGCGGGCTAGAGTTGGAATCGTCCGTTCATGGGCCGACCATAACGGGCCATCGTTAATAGGATGTATTTGATGACGCTATGAAAACGGCCCAACGTATTAACGGACCACAAACGGGTCGACTGTAACCATGGGCTGAATTTGGCCCACAAGCAGAAAATGACAGTAACGGGTCGTAAGTAAAAGAATGCTGGAAAATAGCCCAAGAATAAATGGGCTCTGAGAAGGCTGAAAGATAACATGGGCTAGAAAAGGCCCAACGGAATAACGGGCCATTGATGGGTATAAAGTGATACACTGTTCTTTATGGGCCAGTTTCACCACAGGTCGTTAATGGGCGTAAAGTGATACACTGTTCATTATGAGCCAGTTTCACCACGGGTCATTAATAGGCCAAGAGTTACATAGGGCCTCATATGGGCCGAAAGACGTCATGGGCCATACATGGGCCAGAAGTGAAAACAGGCTGGAATCATATTGGATGGCCCAGATGACGCTACTGGGCCTAATTCGAATGGGGGGTAACGGGCCTTGGGTCAGCAGGCTGTAAATGGGCTATATACGAACAAGCCGTTAACAGGCTTTCCATGGTCCGGCCCGCCACCTTTTGACCAAGTCAAATGGGTCGGCCTTTTCACAAGAATGGGCCTCTATTGGGCCGTGCCACGTGTCGATGTATCATAGGCGCCTTTTGTCCAATGAGTGGATGACATCTGTCCCAGCGATGAGTCGACACGTGTTTCCTCCAGCCAATGATGATTTTACACATGGAAAATCCCCATTGGTCGGGGCTGTTAACGGGTTATCGGATCCAAAACCCACCTGATAGCTTAACGGCGTTCCGTTATATTGGATGCCACGTGTCGGTCACCCTTGACGAAAGCACTTCTGTGACGCGCGATTTATTGTCATGGAAGTGGACTATCTTGAGTTTGTCATAAAATCGTCATGGATGTACATGCATGAAAAAAACATGACCTACTGTGACAAACACGTATCATCATGGAAGTGTATTTTTTTGTAGTGGTGTGATCT
This sequence comes from Triticum dicoccoides, assembly GCF_002162155.2. Classification (NCBI taxonomy): domain Eukaryota; kingdom Viridiplantae; phylum Streptophyta; class Magnoliopsida; order Poales; family Poaceae; genus Triticum; species Triticum dicoccoides. The sequence continues at coordinate 111,028,436 of NC_041390.1, forward strand.
AGATCTGAAGATCCCCGACTGTTTAAATAGACGATTCACCTACCTGGTTCGGGTGGTAAATGTAAAAACACCCCGGCCTCTCGCATTCGCTCGACACGTGGAAGATAGCCATTATTAAGGCACAGAAGCCGGGGAGTGCAACATTCATGGGAGGCCGGACACAACTCGTTACGACAGGTACTCAGGATTAGGAGGAGAACCCGCCTTGCAATGCCGGAGACAATCTGCGCGCCGGACTCATCGTCATTGAAGCCTGGTTCGGGGGATACTGAGGGAGTCCTGGATTAGGGGGTCCTCGGACAGCCGGACTATATACTTTGGCCGGACTGTTGGACTATGAAGATACAAGATTGAAGACTTCGTCTCGTGTCCGGATGGGACTCTCCTTTGCGTGGAAGGCAAGCTTGACGATTTGGATATGTAGATCTCCTCCTTGTAACCGACTCTGTGTAACCCTAGCCCCTCCGGTGACTATATAAATCGGAGGGTTTTAGTCTATAGGACAACAACAATCATACCATAGGCTAGCTTCTAGGGTTTAGCCTCTCGTGGTAGACCAACTCTTATAATACTCATATCATCAAGATCAATCAAGCAGGAAGTAGGGTATTACCTCCACCGAGAGGGCCCGAACCTGGGTAAACATTGTGTCCCCTCCCTCATGTTACCATCCGCCTTAGACGCACAGTTCGAGACCCCCTATCCGAGATCCGCCGGTTTTGACACCGACATGGGCGGCGGTGGCTCCTCGCGGCATGGTCTGCCCCGGCAGTTGCGCCAGATCTGGATCCCGGCGGGCTGCTTCGGCCTCATCCGTCCTTGTCGGCTGCGGATCCGGCTGTATCCGGATCCCATGCTCCAGGGTGGCATGTGGATGTAGTGAGGGAAGATCTAGGAGGGGGGAACCCCCAGTCGACCTCCCGTCGACCTTGACGCCAATAGTGGCTCCGGCCCCATTTTCCCTCATGAGGGGGCGCTCGATTCCCTCCTTCCCCCTCCTCCTCCCTCCACCTCATCCCGGGTGAAAACCTTGGCTGCATGTGGCCAGACGACGGCGGCGCTTGGGCGTCGTTATCTTCTTGAAGACGCCTCCTTGGGATGGTTGTAGGATTGTGGATGTGCGTCGAGCTATCGGCTTTGGTTGCGGCTGTGTGGTTCCTGCAGGATGTCATTGGTAGTGGGTGTGTGGTCGCCTTCCCGCTCTGGTTGTTGTGGTTCGCCGTTAGGTGGCGCTGTTGGGTTGCTGGCCGGTGGTGGTGCTCTAGTGCGGCGAGCGGAGATGAGGTCTCCCCTCCGGCAATGTGTGAGGAAAGATGGTGGTCTCTCCTCCATCCCCGGCTTGCTATCCTGACTATGGCGACGGTGCTCATTCCGTGCTGGTGTCCCTGTCATCCTCCATCCAGTGCATCTCTTCGGCCTCTGCACACGCTGATCCTCATCGTCTTGGAGTTCCTCTTCGACTTGATCTTGTAATTTTCTTAAGTGGAGGTTGTGTGTGACCTTCTCAAGTTAGCTTCTTGGTCTAGCTGCCTACTCTTTTTTCTTGTATCAAGTCTGTACCAATGTTTGCAACACCATTGTATCCCCTAGCCGGTTGATGGCTTTATTAATTTGAAGTCAGGCATGATGCCTTTTATCTAAAAAACTCTCTAACCTCATGGCGCCACCAAAAAACGAGAGAAAATATATTCTCACAAAACTATGATGATCACTAGATGTTAACGAAGGACAAAGAGGTCTTGAACATCTGAGGTCCCCCCCCCTTCCTCTCAGCGCTAAGTGTTGGGGAACGTAGCATGCAATTTCAAAAAAAATCCTACGAAAATGCAAGATCTATCTAGGAGATGCATAGCAACAAGAGGGGGGAGTGTGTCCACGTACCCTCATAGACCGAAAGGGGAAGCGTTATGTTAACGCGGTTGATGTAGTCGAACGTCTTCACGGTCCAACCGATCCAAGTACCGAACGTACGGCACCTCCATGTTCAGCACATGTTTAGCTCGATGACGTCCCTCGAACTCTTGATCCACTAGAGGGTCGAGGGAGAGTTCCGTCAGCACAACGGCGTGGTGACGGTGATGGTGATGTGATCCGCGGAGGGCTTCGCCTAGGCACTACGACGTTATGACTAGAGGAGTAAACTGTAGAGGGGAGCACCGCACACGGGTAAGAAAACAATTTTTGTTCTTTGGGGTGCCCCGTGCCACCGTATATAAAGGAGGAGGGGAGGAGGCCGGCCATAAGGGGCGCGCCAAGGAGAGGGGGTCCTACTAGGACTCCAGTCCTAGTAGGATTCGCCACCCCCCCCCCTTTTTACTTCTACCGGAGGGGGAAAGGGGGAAGGAGAGGGAGAGGGAGTAGGAGAAGGAAAGGGGGTGGCGCCCCCTTCCCTAGTCCAATTTAGCCTCCTCCCTTGTGGAGGGCGCACCAGCCCCTTGTGGGCTGGTTAGCCTCCCTCCTATGTCCCATATGGCCCATATCTTTCCCCGCGGGGTTCCGGTAACCCCTCCGGTACTCCGGTATGTACCCGATACACTCCGGAACCCTTCCGGTGTCTGAATACTACCTTCCAATATATCAATCTTTACCTCACGACCATTCCGAGACTCCTTGTCATGTCCATGATCACATCCGGGACTCTGAACAAACTTCGGTCATGAAAACACGTAACTCATAAATACAAATCGTCATCGAACGTTAAGCGTGCGGACCCTACGGGTTCGAGGACTATGTAGACATGACCGAGACACCTCTCCGGTCAATAACCAATAGCGGAACCTGGATGCTCATATTGGTTCCCACATATTCTATGAAGATCTTTATCCGTCAAACCGTTATGACAACATACGTTATTCCCTTTGTCATCGGTATGTTACTTGCCCGAGATTCGATCGTGGGTATTTCCATACCTAGTTCAATCACGTTACCGGCAAGTCTTTTTACTCGTTCCGTAATGCCTCATCCCGCAACTAACTCATTAATCACATTGCTTGCAAGGCTTATTATGATGTGCATTACCGAGAGGGCCTGGAGATACCTGTCCGATACTCAGAGTGACAAATCCTAATCTCGATCTATGCTAACCCAACAAACACCTTCGGAGACACCTGTAGATCATCTTTATAATCAACCAATTACGTTGTGACGTTTGATAGCATACAAGGTGAAAGGATCGATATAGTTGACTAGAGGGGGGGGCTGAATAGGCAACTTACAATTTTTAGCTTTTCTTTGCCAAATTAAACTTTGCATCAAAGTAGGTTGTCTAGATGTGCAACTAGATGAGCAACCTATATGATGCAACAACAACAAGCACACAAGAAAGTAATGGAAATAATACAAATAAGCTTGCTCAAGTGAAGGTACGAGATAACCAAGAGTGGAGCCGATGAAGACGAGGATGTGTTACCAAAGTTTCTTCCTTCTGAGGGGAAGTGCGTATCCGTTGGAGCGGTGTGGAGGCACAATGCTCCCCAAGAAGCCACTAGGGCCACCGTATTCTCCTCACGCACTCACACAATGCGAGATGTCATGATTACATTATTGGTGCCCTTGGAGGCGGCGACCGGACCTTTACAAACAAGGTTGGGGCAATCTCCACAACTTAATCGGAGGCTCCCAACAACACCATGAAGCTTCACCACAATGGAATATGGCTCCGTGGTGACCTCAACCATCTAGGGTGCTCAAACACCCAAGAGTAACAAGATTTGCTAGGGATTAGTGGGGGAATCAAATTTCTCTTGGTGGAAGTGTAGATCGGGGCCTTCTCAACCAATCCCGAGCAAATCAACAAGTTTGATTGGCTAGGGAGAGAGATCGGGCGAAAATGGAGCTTGGAGCATTAATGGAGCTTTTGGGGGAAGAGGTAAGTCAACGTTGAATAAGAAGACCCCCTTTTATAGAGGGGGGAACAATCCAACCGTTACCCCCTAAAACAGCCCCGCAGAGGGCGGAACTACCGCAGGGGGCAGCGGTACTACCATTGGGACCAGCGGTACTACCGCTCCCCCTCGCGGTACTGCCGTCCAGTCTGGGAGGGCTGGTGTATGAGAAGGAAACAGACCCAGTGTGGTACTGCCGCGGTGGTAGGGCGGTACTACCGCTCTCGAGCGGTACTACCGCTTCTACTGCCGCTGCTTAGTGCCGCATAATCTGACACGAGAGGCGGCCCCCTCGAGTCGACGCGGTAGGAGCAGCGGTACTGCGGCTGAGGACTGATACGTCTCCAACGTATCTATATTTTTTTATTGTTCCATGCTATATTATACTCCCTCCGTTCCTAAATATAGGGTGTATAGTTTTTGGCACGGAAATTAAAGAATGCACGTGGAGGGAAAATTTCACAAGTTTTGGGCGAGATTACACCTGACTAATTGACATGAGAAAATAGAGGAGCTTGCATGATATAAGTAAATGTAATCAAAACCCTAAAAAAATTATCCAAACGAGTGGTGCAACGCAATAAACCTTATATTTCGGATTTTTTTCTCAAAAATCTATACACCTTATATCAAGGAACGGAGGGAGTATTCTATTTTGGACATTATTGGGCTTTATTATACACTTTTATATTATTTTTGGGACTAACCTATTAACCGGAGGCCCAACCCAGAATTGTTGTTTTTTGCCTATTTCAGAGTTTTGCAAAAAAAGAATATCAAACGGAGTCCAAACGGAATGAAACCTTCGGGAACGTGATTTTTGGAACGAACATGATCCAGAGGACTTGGACCCTACATCAAGAAAGCTACCAGGAAGGCACGAGGTAGGGGGCATGCCTACCCCCCCCCCTAGGCGCACCCTCCACCCTCGTGGGGCCCACGTTGCTCCACCAACGTACTTCTTCCTCCTATATATACCTACGTACCCCCAAACTACCAGACACGGAGCCAAAAACCTAATTCCACCACCGCAACCTTCTGTACCCGTGAGATCCCATCTTGGGCCTTTTCCGGAGCTCCGCTGGAGGGGGCATCGATCACGGAGGACTTCTACATCAATATCATAGCCTCTCCGATGATGTGTGAGTAGTTTACCTCAGACCTTCGGGTCCATAGTTATTAGCTAGATGGCTTCTTCTCTCTTTTTGGATCTCAATACAATGTTCTCCATGATTCTCGTGGAGATCTATTCGATGTAATCTTCTTTTGCGGTGTGTTTGTTAAGACTGATGAATTGTGGGTTTATGATCAAGTTAATCTATGAACAATATTTGAATCTTCTCTGAATTCTTTTATGTAAGATTGGTTATCTTTGCAAGTCTCTTCGAATTATCAGTTTGGTTTGGCCTACTAGATTGATCTTTCTTGCAATGGAAGAAGTGCTTAGATTTGGGTTCAATCTTGCGGTGTCCTTTCCTAGTGACAGTAGGGGCAGCAAGGCACGTATTGTATTGTTGCCATCGAGGATAACAAGATGGGGTTTATATCATATTGCATGAGTTTATCCCTCTACATCATGTCATCTTACTTAAAGTGTTACTCTGTGCCTTTGAACTTAATACTCTAGATGCATGCTGGATAGCGGTCGATGTGTGGAGTAATAGTAGTAGATGCAGGCAGGAGTCGGTATACTTGTCTCAGACGTGATGCCTATATACATGATCATACCTAGATATTCTCATAACTATACTCAATTCTGTCAATTGCTCAACAGTAATTTGTTTACCCACCGTAATACTTATGCTCTCGAGAGAAGCCACTAGTGAAACCTATGGCCCCGGGTCTATTTTCCATCATATTAATCTCCCATTAACAAGCTATTTCTGGTGCCGTTTTTATTTCTCTTTATTTACTTTTCATCTTTATCATAAAAATACCAAAAATATTATCTTATCATATCTATCAGATCTCACTTTCGTAAGTGACTGTGAAGGGATTGACAACCCCTTTATTGCGTTGGTTGCGAGGATTTTATTTGTGTGTGTAGGTGAGAGGGACTCGTGCGTGGCCTCCTACTGGATTGATACCTTGGTTCTCAAAAACTGAGGGAAATACTTATGCTACTTTGCTGCATCACCCTTTCCTCTTCAAGGGAAAACCAACGCAATGCTCAAGAGGTAGCAAGAAGGATTTCCGGCACCGTTGCTGGGGAGTCTGCGCAAAAGTCAACATACCAAGTACCCATCACAAACCCTTATCTCCTGCATTACATTATTTGCTATTTGCCTCTCGTTTTCCTCTCCCCCACTTCACCCTTGTTGTTTTATTCGCCCTCTCTTTTCCGTTCGCCTTCCTCCTTCTTTTTGCCCCTTGCACTTTCTGCCGTTATGTCTGAAATTGGGGAAATTATTGTCGATATGGACAATAATAATATCATGGAAAATTCGGATGTTGCTGCTGAAGAACCCCCTATCTTACATACAAAAAAATTCCGAATTCGTAGTGGTAATATTATTGGAAAAGGAGTTATCCAAGATTTCTTTACTTGTGCCAGTGCTTTGACTTATATGGGTAGTTCTATTCTTCATAGAACTAGTAGTCTTGCAGACGCTATCGCCATGCTTGTAGTTGAACTTGAAAGACAATTTATGCACATGCATCCTTGCATACAAGGGATTTTCTTAGAATTTTCTAATATTGAACATTCTTCTGTTAAGCGTACCTGAAAGCACAAGTGCTCCCTAGGTGGTTTTGATAATTGATGACAACATATCTCTTGTTGGACTAACATTTCTATCTAGCATGTTTCAGATAAGTTCAACAATGGAGTGGCATGGACTAAAGGTTGTGGGAACTCCTTCAAGATGCTAAGGACAAAGGATTGGCTAAAGCCTCAAGCTCAAGACTCTTCATTTTACATTTTAGTGATCCAAGATCACATTGACTCCATAGGAAAAGCCAATACTATCAAGGAGGGATGAGGTGTTGCTTAATGAGCCTCTTGCTTCATGTGCTTAGTGATATGCTCCAAAACTCTCAACTACTTTCCCACTTCCACATATGACCTAAACCCTAAGCCAAACTCAGTCCTACCGATTCTTTCTATCCGGCGCCACCGAGTTTCACTTGTCATAAGCCACTGCCAAACCCTAGCAATTTGGTTCTGCCGATAGGGATCTCGGTCTCACCGAGATGGGATTGCAAACTCTTTGTTTCCCTTTCGTAACTTTTCGGTCTCACCGAAAGAGCGAATCGGTCCCACCGAGATTGCAATGTAAATTCAGTGTTTCCTTTTTGTAACTTTTCGGTCTCACCGAAAGAGCAACTCGGTCCCACCGAGTTTGCCTGACCAACTCTCTGGTTAGCTAATTACCAAAATCGGTCTCACCGAGTTTGTGTAATCGGTCTCACCGAGATTACGTTATGCCCAAACTCTAACCATATCGGTCCTACCGAGTTGCATGTCAGTCCCACCGAAAATCTCTAATGGTCACTAGGTTTACCTTTTCGGTCCGACCGAGTTTTTTGATTCGGTCCCACCGAGATTGGAAAACTGTGTGTAATGGTTGGATTTTGTGTGGAGGCTATATATACCCCTCCACCTCCTCTTCATTCATGGAGAGAGCCATCAGAACACATACACAATTCCAACTCATATGTCCTGAGAGAGAACCACCTACTCATGTGTTGAGACCAAGATATTCCATTCCTACCATATGAATCTTGATCTCTATCCTTCCCCAAGTTGCTTTCCACTCAAATCTTCTTTCCACCAGATCCAAATCCTATGAGAGAGAGTTGAGTGTTGGGGAGACTATCATTTGAAGCACAAGAGCAAGGAGTTCATTACCTACACACCATTTGTTACTTCTTGGAGAGTGGTGTCTCCTAGATTGGCTAGGTGTCACTTGGGAGCCTTCGACAAGATTGTGGAGTTGAACCAAGGAGTTTGTAAGGGCAAGGAGATCGCCTACTTCGTGAAGATCTACCGCTAGTGAGGCAAGTCCTTCATGGGCGATGGCCATGGTGGGATAGACAAGGTTGCTACTTCGTGGACCCTTTGTGGGTGGTTGCTTCTTCGTGGACCCTTTGTGGGTGGTTGCTTCTTCGTGGACCCTTCATGGGTGGAGCCCTCCGTGGACTCGCGCAACCGTTACCCTTCATGGGTGGAGCCCTCCGTGGACTCGCGCAACCGTTACCCTTTGTGGGTGGAGCCCTCCGTGGACTCGCGCAACCGTTACCCTTCATGGGTTGAAGTCTCCATCAACGTGGATGTAGGATAGCACCACCTATCCGAACCACGGGAAAAACATCCGTGTCTCCAATTGCGTTTGAATTCTCCAAACCCTTCCCCTTACATTCTTGCAAGTTGCATGCTTTACATTCCGCTGCTCATATACTCTTTGCATGCTTGCTTGATATGTTGAAATTGTGCCTAAAACTCCACTCAAACCAAAAAGGCCTAAAAATTGCAACTTTAGCACTAAGTGTCTAATCACCCCCCTCTAGACACATCTACTTCTAGATCCTACAAGTGGTATAAGAGCTTTGGTCTCTATTGCCTTGGTTTAATCACCATTGGAGGAAGATGGATGTGTCTACTTTAGGGAGTCTTAGACATAGAGTGCCTATTCTTGATGGAGAGTATTTTCACAAGTGGAAAAATGAGATGCTTGTAATTTTCAATCAATATCATTTGAACAAGTATATTGCTAGCCCTTGTGCACCTCATATTGATCCTTTGCATCCTACCCTAGATGAAGATATTGACATGATTCGCAATCTTAGAACTATTGAGCTCATCATTAGAGGATTGCCCAAAAATTTGATTGCTAGTTTGACTACTCTTAATTGTGCCTATACTATATGGAAATTTCTTGAGGAACGATTTCCCGATCATTCCTTGAAAACTTTGGATGAAATTCTCCATAAATCTATTGCCTTGAGTAAGATGAACTCTAGTGATCCTAGTTTGGTAATTTTCTATTTGAACTTACCAATCTTAAGCATGCTAAAGGAGATGTTGGAATCATTAGTGATATCATATTTGAAGCTATAAGAATTCATAAAAGTGACCACTTTGATGATCATTTATCTAATGAATTAACCTCTCTAGGAAATGATGAGTCACAAGATCATGATGAACATGGATACTATGATGATGATGATGATAGTGACTTCGATCTTGATGATGCAATGAGACATTTTGGTCTTATGGCAAATCTTCGGGGATATGAATCAGGAGGAAAGGAATGGGTTCTTGATAGTGGATGTACTGATCATATGACCGAGATGAAGAGATTTTTCGTGAGCTTGCTGAAAATGACGGCCCTCGAAAATATGTCACCTTTGGTGATAATTCAAAGGGTAAAGTGGTTGGCATTGGTAAGGTGGCCATCTCACATGATAGTTCCATTCAAAATGTCATGCTCGTTGAATCTCTCGGCTACAACTTACTTTCAGTATCTAGACTTGCTGATTTCGGTTTGAATGTCCTATTTACTGAGGTAGATTGCCAAGTATTTCGTCGAGACAATCATAAAATGGTCTTTACCGGTATGCGTAGAGGTGATCTTTACATTGTCGATTTCTCTAAAAAGGCACAACCTAAAACTTGCTTTGTTGCTAAATCCTCAAAAGGTTGGTTGTGGCATAGACGACTAGGTCACGTTGGCATGAGAAACCTTGACAAGCTTATTAAAGGAAATCATATCCTTGGAGTTAACGATGTCATATTTGATAAGGATAGACTTTGCAGTGCTTGTCAAGCAAGTAAACAGGTTGGAGGAAGACATCCCGTGAAGAACATCATGACCACAAGGAGGCCACTCGAGCTACTTCATATGGATCTTTTTGGTCCCAACGCCTACAAGAGTCTCGGTGGAAATTCTTTTGGTCTAGTTATAGTTGATGATTTTTCAAGATTTACGTGGGTGTTCTTTCTTAATGACAAGTCACAGGTCCAGAAGATCTTCAGAAACTTCGCTAGGAAGGCCCAAAATCAGTTTGACATGAAGATCAAGAAGGTTCGGAGTGACAACGGAACGGAGTTCAAGAACGCAAATGTGGACACCTTTCTTGACGAAGAAGGGATTTCACACAAGTTCTCGGCTACGTACACACCTCAGCAAAATGGAGTTGTTGAGAGGAAGAACCAGACGCTCATCGAAATGGCAAGAACGATGCTTGATGAATACAAGACGCCGAAGCACTTTTGGGCAGAAGCGGTTGAGACAGCTTGTCACGCAACAAATCGCTTGTATCTTCACAAGCTACTCGACAAGACGGCATACGAGCTCCTCACCGGTAACAAACCCCAAGTTGGATACTTTCGAGTATTCGGCTCAAAGTGCTACATTCTTGATAAGCATCGTCGTTCAAAGTTTGCTCCTAAATCTCATGAAGGTTTCCTACTTGGTTATGGCTCAAACTCTCACACTTATCGTGTCTACAACAATTTCACCCGAAAGGTTGAAGAGACGGTAGATGTGAAGTTGGATGAATCTAATGGCTCGCAAGTAGAGCAATTGCCAATTGATGTAGGAGACAAAGACCCTTCACAAGCAATCCAAGACTTGTCCATTGGCAAAATTCATCCAACGGAGGTGAAGGAGAGTACTTCATCCGTCCAAGTGGAAGCTTCTACTTCACGACAAAGTGAACCAAGAATTGACACGGAAGCATCCACAAGTGGGACACACCAAGATGAAGAAAACGAGGAAATACATCAAGACGAACATCAAAAACCTCCTTCTCCACCACGACAAGAGAACGACAACGTCAACAATGAAGAAGACCAAGAAGAAGAACAAGCTGAAGAAGATGTTCAACGAAGACCCAAGCAAAAGCTCTCACGAGTTCGAGCAAGAATTGCCAAAGATCATCCCGTCGAGCAAATCCTCAATGATATACAAACCGGGAGAATCACTCGCTCAAAAACTCGTTTAGCTAACTTTTGTGAAAACTATTCATTCATCTCTAGAATTGAACCTATGAAGGTTGAAGAAGCATTGGAAGATCCGGATTGGATAAACGCTATGCATGAAGAGCTACACAACTTTGAGAGAAACCAAGTTTGGACATTGGTTGAGAAGCCCGACAACAACCACAACATCATTGGTACAAAATGGGTGTTTCGCAACAAGCAAGATGAAGATGGACAAGTGGTTCGCAACAAAGCACGTCTCGTCGCCCAAGGGTACACACAAGTCAAAGGTATGGACTATGGTGAGACATATGCTCCCGTTGCTAGACTTGAGTCCATTCGCATCTTACTTTCCTATGCTAATCACCATAATATCACCTTGTACCAAATGGACATTAAAAGTGCTTTTCTAAATGGTGAAATAGAGGAGGAAGTTTATGTCAAACAACCTCCTGGCTTTATCAATCCTAAGAAACCAAATCATGTTTACAAACTTCACAAAGCTCTTTATGGTCTTAAACAAGCTCCTAGAGCATGGTATAAATGCTTGACCAAGTTCCTTATTACAAGTGGTTTTGAAATTGGTAAAATTGATTCTACTCTTTTTACTAAAAGGGTTAATGGAGAACTATTTGTATGCCAAATTTATGTTGATGGTATCATATTTGGTTCAACTAACCCTCTCTTTAGTGAAAAGTTTGGAAAGCTTATGTCAGAGAAGTTTGAGATGTCTATGATGAGTGAACTCAAATTCTTTCTCGGTTTGCAAATCAAGCAAACTAAGGAAGGTACATTTGTCTCTCAAACGAAGTACACCAAGGACTTATTCAAGAAGTTCAATATGCAAGAATGCAAAGGTATGTCTACACCCATGCCTACTAGTGGACATAATGATTTGACCAAAGATGGTGAACCGGTTGATCAAAAGGTTTATCGCTCTATGATTGGTTCATTTTTATACCTATGTGCTTCACGTCCCAATATTATGCTAAGCGTGTGCATGTGTGCACGATATCAAGCTGCTCCTAAAGAATGTCATCTTAAGGCTGTGAAAAGGATAGTGAGATATTTAATCCATACACCAAATTTTGGCATTTGGTATCCTAAGAGGTCTTCTTTTGATCTTGTTGGCTATTCCGACTCGGATTATGCCGGAGACAAGGTTGATAGAAAGTCCACTTCGGGTACTTGTCAATTTCTTGGTAGATCTCTTATGTCTTGGTCTTCCAAGAAACAAAACTCAGTATCCTTATCCACCATCGAAGCGGAATACATTGCCGCTGGTTCATGTTGTGCTCAATTACTTTGGATGACCCAAACTCTTAAAGATTATGGGATTTATGTGAAACATGTTCCACTGCTTTGTGACAATGAAAGTGCTATCAAAATTGGTCATAATCCTGTACAACATTCTCGAACTAAGCATATTGAAGTTCGTCATCATTTCATTCGAGACCATGTTGCTAAGGGTGACATTAATCTTAAGCACGTTCGCACCGATAAGCAATTAGCGGATATATTTACTAAACCTCTTGATGAGAAAGTATTTTGCAGGTTGAGAGGTGAATTGAACATCATTGATGCTTCGAACTTGGAGTAGAAACTCCATTGGATACATGCAAGACGTGAGCTTATGACTAATCCATGATATATCTCTTATGATGACTATCTTATGTCTTGGATATATTTGTACCTTGCATGTTGTCTAACCCATGTAGGTGCTTGGTTGAATCTACTTCCATGAGATTGCGACTCACTCACATCTTGAGCAATCTCTACATCACCAAGACTCTACACAATGGTGGTTGAAGACAAGGAAGAACAAAACCATTCAAACATATCCTTTGACAAATTCTATGTTGAGCTTCATGATTGTCATTTTTGGATACACAAGTGCTCTTCCTTGCAAGAACTAACCCATGTAGGTAGATGAACTCAAACTCCAAGTGGTGCTCCCAACTCTTGATGAGCTACATCAACCTTGAGCACCCACACAAGTTCAACTACATGAGCAAGAACCACACCACCACCCAAGGTATGTTATTCCATCTTAGAGAAGCTTTACTCCAAGACATGAGTCAAAGCAACTCAACAAGATGTGAATACATCAAGATGCTTAAACGAAAAATGGTAACCCCATTTTGAGCTTAAACGATGAGTATGACCTATGGTCAAGTGTTCTCACTTGACTCCTAAGTCAATATACTCTAACATAGGTGACTATGTCACCACCCAACTCTAGATGAAGTTCTCTTGTGTTCTTTTCTGTGTTATTGCATTTGTCTCATGCATGTTTAGTTTCTTTCTCTTTTTCAACAACAAAAAAGAACTCCATCTAGATCTTTCAGTTTCTTATCTTTTCTCTTTGTTTTTGTTCTGCATTTTCTGCATTTAATTCCTTGCAAATCCTTCAGGTAATTCATTGCAAATCTTTGTGAGATCCTACATGTCTAGTGAGCTGAGGTGACAAGTGTTTTTCTCTGTGTAAACTCGGTTTCACCGACTTGCAATTTTCGGTCCAACCGAATCTTTTCGGTACCACCGAAATATGCCACTCGGTGCCACCGACTTTGCAATCAGAAAAACAGTTTGCCACTTGTTCTACATTTCTTCTGATCCAGCTCCACTCAATGAATCTTGTCCTCTACAAGCATCACAATTTTATCCTTTGCTTTGTGCTGAGTCTCAAGGACCAAACCTATACGACGGATTCCAGAAAGCCCTTCTTGGAAATTGATGTCAAAGGGGGAGAGAGAGATCACATCAAAGCTTGCAGGAGAAAGAGATCACATCAAAGCACATCAAAGCTCAAGGGGGAGAGAAAGTCTCAAGGATCCCAGATGTTGTTAAGGGGG
>NC_041390.1:111043599-111044663 GCF_002162155.2 Triticum dicoccoides
ATCCAAATCCTATGAGAGAGAGTTGAGTGTTGGGGAGACTATCATTTGAAGCACAAGAGCAAGGAGTTCATTACCTACAAACCATTTGTTACTTCTTGGAGAGTGGTGTCTCCTAGATTGGCTAGGTGTCACTTGGGAGCCTCCGACAAGATTGTGGAGTTGAACCAAGGAGTTTGTAAGGGCAAGGAGATCGCCTACTTCGTGAAGATCTATCGCTAGTGAGGCAAGTCCTTTGTGGGCGATGGCCATGGTGGGATAGACAAGGTTGCTACTTCGTGGACCCTTTGTGGGTGGTTGCTTCTTCGTGGACCCTTTGTGGGTGGTTGCTTCTTCGTGGACCCTTCGTGGGTGGAGCCCTCCGTGGACTCACGCAACCGTTACCCTTCGTGGGTGGAGCCCTCCGTGGACTCGTGCAACCGTTACCCTTTGTGGGTGGAGCCCTCCGTGGACTCGCGCAACCGTTACCCTTCGTGGGTTGAAGTCTCCATCAACGTGGATGTAGGATAGCGCCACCTATCCGAACCACGGGAAAAACATCTGTGTCTCCAATTGTGTTTGAATTCTCCAAACCCTTCCCCTTACATTCTTGCAAGTTGCATGCTTTACATTCCGCTGCTCATATACTCTTTGCATGCTTGCTTGATATGTTGAAATTGTGCCTAAAACTCCACTCAAACCAAAAAGGCCTAAAAATTGCAACTTTAGCACTAAGTGTCTAATCACCCCCCTCTAGACACATCTACTTCTAGATCCTACAAGTGGTATAAGAGCTTTGGTCTCTATTGCCTTGGTTTAATCACCATTGGAGGAAGATGGATGTGTCTACTTTAGGGAGTCTTAGACATAGAGTGCCTATTCTTGATGGAGAGTATTTTCACAAGTGGAAAAATGAGATGCTTGTAATTTTCAATCAATATCATTTGAACAAGTATATTGCTAGCCCTTGTGCACCTCATATTGATCCTTTGCATCCTACCCTAGATGAAGATATTGACATGATTCGCAATCTTAGAACTATTGAGCTCATCATTAGAGGATTGCCCAAAAATTTGATTGCTAGTTTG
>NC_041390.1:111051649-111060958 GCF_002162155.2 Triticum dicoccoides
TGACCAACTCTCTGGTTAGCTAATTACCAAAATCGGTCTCACCGAGTTTGTGTAATCGGTCTCACCGAGATTACGTTATGCCCAAACTCTAACCATATCGGTCCTACCGAGTTGCATGTCAGTCCCAACGAAAATCTCTAACGGTCACTAGGTTTACCTTTTCGGTCCGACCGAGTTTTTTGATTCGGTCCCACCGAGATTGGAAAATTGTGTGTAATGGTTGGATTTTGTGTGGAGGCTATATATACCCCTCCACCTCCTCTTCATTCGTGGAGAGAGCCATCAGAACACATACACAATTCCAACTCATATGTTCTGAGAGAGAACCACCTACTCATGTGTTGAGACCAAGATATTCCATTCCTACCATATGAATCTTGATCTCTAGCCTTCCCCAAGTTGCTTTCCACTCAAATCTTCTTTCCACCAGATCCAAATCCTATGAGAGAGAGTTGAGTGTTGGGGAGACTATCATTTGAAGCACAAGAGCAAGGAGTTCATTACCTACAAACCATTTGTTACTTCTTGGAGAGTGGTGTCTCCTAGATTGGCTAGGTGTCACTTGGGAGCCTCCGACAAGATTGTGGAGTTGAACCAAGGAGTTTGTAAGGGCAAGGAGATCGCCTACTTCGTGAAGATCTATCGCTAGTGAGGCAAGTCCTTTGTGGGCGATGGCCATGGTGGGATAGACAAGGTTGCTACTTCGTGGACCCTTTGTGGGTGGTTGCTTCTTCGTGGACCCTTTGTGGGTGGTTGCTTCTTCGTGGACCCTTCGTGGGTGGAGCCCTCCGTGGACTCACGCAACCGTTACCCTTCGTGGGTGGAGCCCTCCGTGGACTCGTGCAACCGTTACCCTTTGTGGGTGGAGCCCTCCGTGGACTCGCGCAACCGTTACCCTTCGTGGGTTGAAGTCTCCATCAACGTGGATGTAGGATAGCGCCACCTATCCGAACCACAGGAAAAACATCTGTGTCTCCAATTGTGTTTGAATTCTCCAAACCCTTCCCCTTACATTCTTGCAAGTTGCATGCTTTACATTCCGCTGCTCATATACTCTTTGCATGCTTGCTTGATATGTTGAAATTGTGCCTAAAACTCCACTCAAACCAAAAAGGCCTAAAAATTGCAACTTTAGCACTAAGTGTCTAATCACCCCCCCCTCTAGACACATCTACTTCTAGATCCTACAGTACCGCTACTATCTTTTTGGCTCATGAGTTTAGATTTATAATAAAAGAGGCCAAAGAAATATTTGCGCATTATAGGGTGGACGCTGGCAGTCCTCCCATAGAGGCTATTCTCTTTGATCAAGAAGAAATAATGTGTTTTCAATCTCTAGACTATGTTGCTTTCAATGAAAATCTTAGAAAGAGGGTTCCTACCAATGTTCTAGTTGATAGAATTTCTGAACTTAATAATGATTTGATTCGAAATAATGATCTAGGATATTCCCTCAAGTATAGGCTCACAAAGTTCTGTCAAAATAATGTTTATAATGATGAATTGGTTGTGCAATACGAAGGGTCGAAGGACGAACCTATACCTCCTAAAGTTGATCTTGGGGACTTTTGTCCCATTAAATTTAGCCCTTTTGATTAATTTTGCTTGCCTCAAAGAAAACTTGCTGCTGAACGTAGGGAATATGAAATGAGTTTTATGATCTATCCTATTATTATGGCGATACCTAGATCTATCATTACTATTATGCCTAGCTAGGGGCGTTAAACGATAGCGCTTGTTGGGAGGCAACCCAATTTTATTTTCACCCCTTGCTTTTTGCTCCTGTTTAGTAATAAATAATTTATCTAGCCTCTGTTTTGGTTGTGTTTAATTAGTGTTGTGCCAAGTAGAACCGTTGGGAAGACTTGGGGAAAGTCTTTTTGATCTTGCTGTAAAAAACAGAAACTTTAGCGCTCACGAGAATTGCTGCCATTTTTACTTGAAATGTGCTATTTAGTTAATTATTTTTGTAGATGGTTAATAGATAAATTACTCACATCCAGAAATTTATTTTAGAAATTTTGGGGTTCCAGAAGTTTGCGTTAGCTACAGATTACTACATACTGTTCTCTTTTGGACAGATTCTGTTTTTCGTGTGTTGTTTGCTTATTTTGATGAATCTATGGCTAGTAAAATAGTTTATAAACCATAGAGAAGTTGGAATACAGTAGGTTTAACACCAATATAAATAAATAATGAGTTCATTACAGTACCTTGATGTGGTGTTTTGTTTTCTTTCGCTAACGGAGCTCGCGAGATTTTCTATTTTGAGTTTTGTGTTGTGAAGTTTTCAAGTTTTGGGTTAAGTTTTGATGGATTATGGAACAAGGAGTGGCAAGAGCCTAAGATTGGGTATGCCCATGGCACCCCAAGGTAAAATTAAAGGACACCCAAAAGCCTAAGCTTGGGGATGCCCCGGAAGGCATACCCTCTTTTGTCTTCGTCTATCGGTAACTTTACTTGGAGCTATATTTTTATTCACCACATGATATGTGTTTTGCTTGGAGCGTCTTGTATGATTTGAGTCTTTGATTTTTAGTTTACCAAAATCATACTTGCTGTACACACCTTTTGAGCGAGACTCGCATGATTTGAAAATTATTAGAATACTCTATGTGCTTCACTTATATCTTTTGAGCTATATAGTTTTTGCTCTAGTGCTTCACTTATATCTTTTAGAGCACGGTGGTGGATTTGTTTTATAGAAATAATTGTTCTCTCATGCTTCACTTAGATTATTTTGAGAGTCCTGCAGAACAGCGTGGTAATTTACTTTAATTATGATAGGCATTCAAGATTAGTAAACAAATTCTTATGAGTGTGTTGAATACTATGAGAAGTTTGATACTTGATAATTGTTTTGAGATATGGAGATGGTGATATTAGAGTCGTGCTAGTTGAGTAGTTGTTAATTTGAGGAATACTTGTGTTGAAGTTTGTGATTCCCGTAGCATGCACGTATGGTGAACCATTATGTGACGAAATCGGAGCATGATTTATTTATTGATTGTCTTCCTTATGAGTGGCGGTCGGGGACGAGCGATGGTCTTTTCCTACCAATCTATCCTCCTAGGAGCATGCGCGTAATACTTTGTTTCGATAACTAATAGATTTTTGCAATAAGTATGTGAGTTCTTTATGACTAATGTTGAGTCCATGGATTATACGCACTCTCACCCTTCCACCATTGCTAGCCTCTCTAATACCGCGCACTTTTCGCCGGTATCATATACCCATCATATATCTTCCTCAAAATAACCACCATACCTACCTATCATGGCATTTCCATAGCCATTCCGAGATATATTGCCATGCAACTTACCACCGTTCCGTTTACTATGACACGCTCCATCATTGTCATATTGCTTTGCATGATCATGTAGTTGACATTGTATTTTCGGCAAAGCCACCGTTCATAATTCTTTTATACATGTCACTCTTGATTCATTACATATCCTGGTATACCGCCGGAGGCATTCACATAGAGTCAAATTTTGTTCTAAGTATTGAGTTGTAATTGTTGAGTTGTAAGTAAATAAAAGTGTGATGATCATCATTTTTAGAGCATTGTCCCAAGTGAGGAAAGGATGATGGAGACTATGATTCCCCCACAAGTCAGGATGAGACTCCGGACTAAAAGAAAAAAAACAGAGGCCAAAAAAAGAGAAAAGGCCTAAATAAAAAAATGAGAGAAAAAGAGAGAAGGGACAATGCTACTATCCTTTTACCACACTTGTGCTTCAAAGTAGCACCATGATCTCCATGATAGAGAGTCTCCTATGATATCACTTTCATATACTAGTGGGAATTTTTCATTATAGAACTTGGTTTGTATATTCCAATGATAGGCTTCCTCAAAATGCCCCAGGTCTTCGTGAGCAAGCGAGTTGGATGCACACCCACTTAGTTCCTTTTGTTGAGCTTTCATAGACTTATAGCTCTAGTGCATCCGTTTCATGGCAATCCCTACTCACTCATATTGATATCTATTAATGGGCATCTCCATAGCCCGTTGATATGCCTAGTTGATGTGAGACTGTCTTCTCCTTTTTTTCTTCTCCACAACCACCATTCTATTCCACATATAGTCCTATGTCCATGGCTCACGCTCATGTATTGCGTGAAGATTGAAAAAGTTTGAGAATGCCAAAAGTATGAAACAATTGCTTGGCTTGTCATCGGTGTTGTGCATGATTTAAATACTTTGTGTGGTGAAGATAGAGCATAGCCAGACTATATGATTTTGTAGGGATAACTTTATTTGGCCATGTTATTTTGAGAAGACATAATTGCTTAATTAGTATGCTTGAAGTATTATTATTTTTATGTAAATATTAAACTTTCGTCTTGAATCTTTCGAATCTGAATTTCATACCACAATTAAGATAATTACATTGAAATTATGCCAAGTAGCATTCCACATCAAAAATTCTGTTTTTATCATTTACCTACTCGAGGACGAGCAGGAATTAAGTTTGGGGATGCTTGATACGCCTCCAACGTATCTATAATTTTTTATTGTTCCATGCTATATTATATTCTATTTTGGACATTATTGGGCTTTATTATACACTTTTATATTATTTTTGGGACTAACCTATTAACCGGAGGCCCAACCCAGAATTGCAGTTTTTTGCCTATTTCAGAGTTTCGCAGAAAGAGAGTATCAAATGGAGTCCAAACGGAATGAAACCTTCAGGAACGTGATTTTTGGAACAAACATGATCCAGAGGACTTGGACCCTACGTCAAGAAAGCTACCGGGAAGGCACGAGGTAGGGGGCGCCCCTACCCCCCCCCCCCTCGGCGCGCCCTCCACCCTCATGGGGCCCATGTTGCTCTACCAACGTACTTCTTCCTCCTATATATACCTACGTACCCCCAAACTACCAGACACGGAGCCAAAAACCTAGTTCCACCGCCGCAACCTTCAGTACCCGTGAGATCCCATCTTGGGGACTTTTCCGGAGCTCCGCCGGAGGGGGCATCGATCACAGACGGCTTCTACATCAACACCATAGCCTCTCCGATGATGTGTGAGTAGTTTACCTCAGACCTTCGGGTCCATAGTTATTAGCTAGGTTGCTTCATCTCTCTTTTTGGATCTCAATAAAAAGTTCTCCACGATTCTCATGGAGATCTATTCGATGTAATCTTCTTTTGTGTTGTGTTTGTTGAGATCGATGAATTGTGGGTTTATGATCAAGTTTATCTATGAACAATATTTGAATCTTCTCTGAATTCTTTTATGTATGATTGTTTATCTTTGCAAGTCTCTTCGAATTATCAGTTTGGTTTGGCCTACTAGATTGATATTTCTTGCAATGGGAGAAGTGCTTAGCTTTGGGTTCAATCTTGCGGTGTGCTTTCCCAGTGACAGTAGGGGCAGCAAGGCACGTATTGTATTGTTGCCATCAAGGATAACAAGATGGGGTTTATATCATATTGCATGATTTTATCCCTCTACATCATGTCATCTTACTTAAAGCGTTACTCTGTTCCTTTGAACTTAATACTCTAGATGCATGCTGGATAGCGGTCGATGTGTGGAGTAATAGTAGTAGATGCAGGCAGGAGTCGGTCTACTTGTCTCGGACGTGATGCCTATATACATGATCATACCTAGATATTCTCATAACTATGCTCAATTCTCTCAATTGCTCAACAGTAATTTGTTTACCCATCGTAATAGTTATGCTCTTGAGAGAAGCCACTAGTGAAACCTATGGCCTCGGGTCTATTTTCCATCATATTAATCTCCCGTTAACAAGCTATTTCTGGTGTTGTTTTTATTTCGCTTTATTTACTTTTCATCTTTATCATAAAAATACCAAAAATATTATCTTATCATATCTATCAGATCTCACTTTCATAAGTGACCGTGAAGGTATTGGCAACCCCTTTATTGCGTTGGTTGCGAGGATTTTATTTGTTTGTGTAGGTGCAAGGGACTCGTGCGTGGCCTCCTACTGGATTGATACCTTGGTTCTCAAAAACTGAGGGAAATACTTGTGCTACTTTGCTGCATCACCCTTTCCTCTTCAAGGGAAAACCAACGCAGTGCTCAAGAGGTATCAAGGACCCACAAGCGGTACTACCGCTGGGCACCGCGGTACTACCGCTCGGACCAAAACAAGCTCATAAAGCAGGGAAAGATACCTCCATCGACACGGGAAGGCTCAAAGGGTGCGAAAAGGAAGTGTGTGTGTTGATTCCACCCTGGCCTTACCAAAGTGGACCCCCTCTTGATAGTACGGTTACTCCTACGAGACAAGTCCACCAAACCAGAAACGAAAGAGCTACACTGTCTTGAATAAAAACTCTGAGGGGAAAGAATCATCTCGTGCTAAAGGATGAATCTTTGAAATGCTCAAAGCACATGATTAGTCCACAAAAGCATTGTCATCAATCACCAAAACACCTTAGGGATAAATATGCCCTTACACAAGGTGTTCCTCCGGTATTCGAGAGTTGCATAATCTCATAGTCAGAGGAACATGTATAAGTCATGAAGAAAGCAATAGCAATAAAACTAAACGATCATTATGCTAAGCTAACGGATGGGGCTTGTCCATCACATCATTCCCTAATGATGTGATCCCATTCATCAAATGACAACACATGTCTATGGTCAGGAAACTTAACCATCTTTGATTAACGAGCTAGTCAAGTAGAGGCATAATAGGGACATTTTGTTTTGTCTATGTATCCACGCATGTATCAAGTTTCCGGTTAATACAATTCTAGCATGCATAATAAACATTTATCATGATATAAGGAAATATAAATAACAACTTTATTCTTGCCTCTAGGGCATATTTCCTTCAATCTCCCACTTGCACTAGAGTCAATAATCTAGTTCACATCGTCATGTGATTTAACACCAATAGTTCACATCGCCATGTGACTAATACCCAAAGGGTTTTACTAAATTCAATAATCTAGTTCACATCGCTGTGTGATTAACACCCAAAGAGTACTAAGGTGTGATCATGTTTTGCTTATGAGAGAAGTTTAGTCAATGGGTCTGTCACATTGGGAACCATATGTATTTTGCAAATTTTCTATGTCTACAATGCTCTGCATGGAGCTACTCTAGCTAATTGCTCGCACTTTCAATATGTATCCAGATTGAGACTCCGAGTCATCCGGATCGGTGTAAAAGCTTGCATCGACGTTACTCTTTACGACGAACTCTTTATTACCTCCATAACCGACAAATATTTCCTTAGTCCTCTTAGGTAACTAAGGATAACTTTGACCGCTATCTAGTGATCCACTCCTGGATCACTATCGTACCCCCTTGCCAAACTCAAGGCAAGGTACATAATAGGTTTGGTACACAGCATAACATACTTTATAGAACCTATGGCTGAGGCATAGGGAATGACTTTCATTCTCTTTCTATTTTCTGCCATGGTCGTGTTTTGAGTCTTACTCAACTTTACACCTTACAATACAGGCAAGAAATCCTTCTTTGACTGTTCCATTTTGAACTACTTCAAAATCTTGTGAAGGTATGTACTCATTGAAAAATCTTATAAAGCGTCTTGATCTATCTCTATAGATCATGATGCCCAATATGTAAGCAGCTTCACCGAGGCATTTCTTTGAAAAACCCTTTCAAACACTCCTTTATGCTTTCCAGAAAATTCTACATCATTTCCGATCAACAATATGTCATTCACATATACTTATCAGAAAGGCTGTAGTGCTCCCACTCATTTTCTTGTAAATACAAGCTTCACCACAAGTTTGTATAAAATTATATGCTTTGATCAATTCATCAAAGCATATATTCCAACTCCGAGATGCTTGCACCAGTCCATAGATGGATCCCTGGAGCTTGCACATTTTGTTAGCACCTTTAGGATTGTCAAAACTTTCTGGTTGTATCATATACAACTCTTGTTTAATAAATCCATTAAGGAATGCAGTTTTGACATCCATTTGCCAGATTTCATAAAATGTGGCAATTGCTAACATGATTCGGACAGACTTTAAGCATCAACACGAGAGAGAAAATCTCATCGTGGTCAACACCTTGAACTTGTCAAAAAACCTTTTTCGACAAGTCGAGCTTTGTAGATACTAACACTACTATCAGCGTCCATCTTCCTCTTGAAGATCCATTTATTCTCAATGGCTTGCCGATCATTGGGCAAGTCCACCAAAGTCCATACTTTGTTCTTATATATGGATCATATCTCAGATTTCATGGCCTCAAGCCATTTATCGGAATCTGGGCTCATCATCGCTTCCTCATAGTTCGTAGGTTCATCATGGTCTAGTAACATGACTTCCAGGACAGGGTTACCATACCACTCTAGTGCGGAACGTACTCTGGTTGACCTACAAGGTTCGGTAGTAACTTGATCTAAAGTTTCATGATCATCATCATTAACTTCTTCACTCATTGGTGTAGGCATCACTGGAACTGATTTCTGCGATGAACTACTTTCTAATTCGGGAGAAGGTACAATTACCTCATCAAGTTCTACTTTCCTCCCACTCACTTCTTTCGAGAGAAACTCCTTCTCTATAATGGATCCATTCTTAGCAACGAATATCTTGCCTTTGGATCTGTGATAGAAGGTGTACCCAATAGTTTTCCTTTGGGTATCCTATTGTGACGCCCGGATAATTAAGCTACAGTAACCCTCTACTAGTGATGCCGCGTCACCTAGATTACTGTGACAAATCTCGCGTTAGTTCGAAACCGATTCAAATTCAAATTCAAAATCAAGTCAAACATTAAAGGTTTTCTGATATTAAAACTAAAATGTTCGGGTGGTTCCAAATAATTCATAAGTAATTATGGTGGAGGAACCACACTTTTATAAAAGGCATAAATACTCTAAAATGTTTTGAATAGTAGCAAAAACAATTAGTTGAATTAATTGTACAATAAATAAAATATTAAACTATTTTATTTAGTTACCCAAATTAATGTGGCAGTAGTATGTATAAGCAATACCAATTTAGGAACCATTGGTGTATTTTGTAAAACTAAAATAAAAGAAAACTACACATAAAATAGAAAAGAAAAGTAAAAAGAAAAGGCAAAGCAAAAAAAAGGAAAGAGAGAAGGCCCCCCCCCACTGGGCTTCGGCCCAGCAGGCCGGCCCAGTCGACCACCGGCCCAGCCGGCCACTCCCCATATCCTCACTCCACCCCGAAACCCTAACCGAACCAACCCCCCCTCCCCCCTCACTCCCTCGTCTCTCCCTCTCCCCCCGATCCAGATCGGATCGGGGCCGATCCCCCGGTCGTCGCCCGGTGCCGCCTCACGGCGCCCTTCTCCCACGCT
>NC_041390.1:111061935-111067749 GCF_002162155.2 Triticum dicoccoides
GCTCCCGCGCACCCCGTCTACCATGGCCGGCACGTCCCCGGCCGCCTCCGCTCGCGACCACCGAGACCCCCAGGCGCGCTCACCCTCGCCTCTCATGGCGTCGGCTGCGAGCCCCCGCACCAGTTAGCCGCGGCCCTCCCCGTGCTCTGCCCGGTCGCAGCCGCCGGAGCTCAACGCCGGCGTGCTAGCGCCCGCACCCTCCAGCCGCCCCTTGTTGCCCGGTTGGGGGCGCCCCCGCGGGCTAGCACTTGTTCGGGCTGAGCCCCTGCGCCCGATCCGCTAAGGCCCCCGGGGCCAATGACAAGTGGGCCCCGCCCAGAGAACGTTTTGATAAAAAAATAATTAGAAAATAATAATAATAATAATAAATAATGAAATTAATTAATTAACTAATTAATTCTGATTAAATTAACCAATTAAAATTAATTAACCTAATGATTAATTAACTTAATTAACTACTGTTAATTAGCTAATTAGTTAGTACGATAGTGGGGCCCACCCCCTTAATTAATTATGATTAGTTTAATTAACCTGTTAATTAAAATGTGTCACTGACCAGTCAGGTTGACCAGTCAACTCTGTTGACTGCTGATGTCAGCATGACATCATGCTGATGTCATTAATTTATTTTTGAATTAATTAAATAATTAATTAAATTCCAGAAGTTGATAAAATCTTTAGAAAATCATATCTTTTAATCCTCAACTCGGATTAAAAAACTTTCTACATGAAAGTTGCTCAGAACGACGAGACGAATCCGGATACGCAGTCCGTTCGTTCGCCACACACCCCTAACCTATCGAACTCGCAACTTTCCCGCTCCGGCTCCTCTGCCCGAAAACGCGAAACACCGGGAATACTTTCCCAGATGTTTCCCCCCTTAACCGGTACCACCTCATACCACGTTAGGGCACACCTAGCACCGCTCATTGTCACGTCACGCATCGTCGTGTTTATGTTTGCATTGTATTCATTGTTTCTTCCCCCTCTTATCTCCGGTAGACTACGAGACCGACGCTGATGCCACCGAGTACGACTACGTCACCGACGACCCCTCCTTGTCTGAGCAACCAGGCAAGCCCCCCCTTTGATCACCAGATATCGCCTACTCTTCTCTATACTGCTTGCATTAGAGTAGTGTAGCATGTTACTGCTTTCCGCTAATCCTATTCTGATGCATAGCCTGTCATTGCTGCTACAGTCATTGATACCTTACCCGCAATCCTAAATGCTTAGTATAGGATGCTAGTGTTCCATCAGTGGCCCTACACTCTTGTCCGTCTGCCATGCTATACTACTGGGTTGTGATCACTTTGGGAGGTGATCACGGGCGTATACTATATACTTTACACAGTTACATTACCTGTGATACTGTTCGGAGATGGGGGCTGAAGGGGCAGGTGGCTCCATCCCGGTAGAGGTGGGCCTGGGTTCCCGACGGCCCCCGACTATTACTTGTGGCGGAGCGGCAGGGCAGGTTGAGACCACCTAGGAGACAGGTGGGCCTGGCCCTGTTCGGCGTTCGCGGATACTTAACACGCTTAACGAGATCTTGGTATTTGATCTGAGTCGGCTACGAGCCTATACGCACTAACCATCTACGCGGGAGTAGTTATGGGTATCCCGGCGTCGTGGTATCAGCCGAAGCCTTCTTGACGTCAGCGACTGAGTGGCGCGCGCCGGGTTGGACTGCGTTAACGCAACTTCCTTTGTAATGGAGGTTGCTAGGTCTGCTCACCGGCCGCGTACGCAACGTGCAGGTGTGCAATGGGCGATGGGCCCAGACCCCTGCGCGCATAGGATTTAGACCGGCATGCTGACCTCTCTGTTGTGCCTAGGTGGGGCTGCGACGTGTTGATCTTCCGAGGCCGGGCATGACCCAGGAAAGTGTGTCTGGCCAAATGGGATCGAGCGTGTTGGGTTATGTGGTGCACCCCTGCAGGGAAGTTAATCTATTCGAATAGCCGTGATCTTCGGTAACAGGACGACTTGGAGTTGTACCTTGACCTTATGACAACTAGAACCGGATACTTAATAAAACACACCCTTCCAAGTTCCACAGACAACCCGGTGATCGCTTTTCTACAGGGCGACGAGGAGAGGATCGCCGGGTAGGTTTATGCTATGCGATGCTACTTGGAGATGCTACTTGGAGATGCTACTTGGAGATGCTACTTGGAGGACGTCAATCTACTCTCTTCTACATGCTGCAAGACGGAGGCTGCCCGAAGCGTAGTCTTCGACAGGATTAGCTATCCCCCTTTTATTCTGGCATTCTGCAGTTCAGTCCACCGATATGGCCCTTTACACATATACCCATGCATATGTAGTGTAGCTCCTTGCTTGCGAGTACTTTGGATGAGTACTCACGGTTGCTTTGCTCCCTCTTTTCCCTCGTTTTCCTCTTCTTCTCGGATGCCGCAACCAGACGTTGGAGCCCAGGATCCATATGCCACCTTCGGCTACGACGACTACTACCCTGGAGTTGCCTACTACTACGTGCAGCCCGCTGGCGACGACCAGGAGTAGTTTAGGAGGATCCCAGGCAGGAGGCTTGCGCCTCTTTCGATCTGTATCCCAGTTTGTGCTAGCCTTCTTAAGGCAAACTTGTTTAACTTATGTCTGTACTCAGATATTGTTACTTCCGCTGACTCGTCTATGATCGAGCACTTGTATTCGAGCCCTCGAGGCCCCTGGCTTGTATTATGATGCTTGTATGACTTATTTATGTTTTAGAGTTGTGTTGTGATATCTTCCCGTGAGTCCCTGATCTTGATCGTACATGTTTGCGTGCATGATTAGTGTACGATTAAATCGGGGGCGTCACAAGTTGGTATCAGAGCCGACTGCCTGTAGGAATCCCCTTTCCAACTCCTTGGCCGAAGTTGAGTCTAGCCATTGCAAAACTTTTACTAACTTGGCTGTGTGCCTTATGGGCCCACGTCGCCATTGGGTGGTACTAGGATCTTTTACTCCTCGACCTTTACTCTGGGACTCTGAGCTCTCTTCTATTCGGGTTAAATGATTTCGCTAAAAACAAAACTAACTTTAGGTTCTCGCAAGTACTTTCTCCCGGAGAGCCACTTGTTACCGATGACCGCCTGCTGCACCAGAAGATTCCGAAGATACTCTATGATGTGCTCTCGAGACTATGTGCCATCGCTTTTGCAATTCACTTCCATCGATAAATCCCTCTGGATAACTACTTACACCTATCGTTCATATTGTCATCCCCAGTTGCTCTTGTTATTACAAGATGTCCTGAAATACTCTTCGATATTCCGAGAATTCTTTACGCTTACTGCCCTGCAGTTCCTTGCTGCATGAATACCCCTACTGATAATTACTCGCGCTTGCCGAGTATCCGCTCATCCCCAGTTGTTCTTGTGTTTCACAAAAGTCTTCAAAATAATATTCGATCTTCCGAAAACCCTCTGGAGCCTTTGGCTCTTGAAATTCTTGCTTGCTTGCATTATGGTTAATCCCATAAGTCTCGTAGTCTTAATGACATTCATTGTCATTATCATTTTGAGTCTGTTGACTCAATATGTTTGCGAATACACGCAATCATCATTGATCCTTATAAATTACCTTTCCGGCTGAGCTTCCATTCTTTTAACTGGAGTTGGTTCTCGACCAATCCAATTGTCGTTTATTGTACCCTAAGGCTATTCAACTTATCCATCCCTAATCAGAGCATTGCTTTTGATCCCTTGATTTGGAAATCATAATTCCTTTGCATTTGACAATTGAGTTAGTCAGTTGTTTCTATAATCTGATCTCCTTGCATTCTTCTTTCTCTAGTTGAGTATCGATACTCGTATCAGATCCCTTGTGGACCATCAAGTCCTTTGTTGGATTTATCTGACAACGCCCTTCATATTCAATAACCTTGTGAGCCTTTCCTCGGATACATAATGCCTTTGGTAAATTGTATCCTCTGCTTTTCTCAACCATGCTCTGCCATCGAGTTTGTGTTATTTACTCTTGAAACTTGTGGTATATGTTTCTAAGAAGCCCCTATGGGTTGAACATATGCCTTCTCTAAACCGTGTGAACCCGAAAGTTTTCACGAGTCATACACTCCTGGTATTATGCCAGATAAAATTTCAACACTACAACTTCCTCGAAAGTGAGAAGTGAATGAAAGGTTATACATTGGAGAAGTGGGAGTCGACCTTGAACTTTATGTTCATGCCCATGGACACGTTGTACATCTTCTCATCGAAGCTTCTTTTAAAACTAATTATTCCCTTGATATAAGTTCATCTTATATCTAGGGTCTGCCCTTTTACAATCGTGGTTCCGACCATGTTCTCCTTTAAATACCATTTTCGATGCAAGTGTAAGCACTTGTCTTCTGTGGATCAATACCCCGGTCCAACCTCTACTTTGATCCGTCTTTGAGTATTACCCCCCTGGTATCTCGAGATTATCTTGGAACTGCATAACTTCTTATGAGTTCTTCATCAAGTACTACATTCTCACTGATTACAATTTTTCATGGGCTCTGAGTTATTAAACACTCAAAGACACCGATAACTGAACCGAGTCTGCACTACGGTTCAACAACTCTTCAGTAAGCTTCTATAAATACGAGTTTGTACCCGATCACGCCATTCCTAGCCTGTTTGGCTATATCATTGTCGTGATGATATTAACTGTGCTACCTGGTCCTTCTTCTCGGAGCATAATTTTCAACGATGAACTAACCTTACGTCGATCCTCATCGTCATACCATTTCGCCTTGAACAACAAGCTTGGTTTCGAGTTGTGTCGTACCCTTGGTTCCAATAGCCTTTCACTTCATCATTACTTTGACTTGATGTCGTCGCCGATCGATTACATCTTCATGAACTCTCGTGACAAAGGTGTCGTGATCATCAACATTCTGAGCTCATCTAGGATATCAATTGAATTCATGATGAGAAATACCATCCTTGTCCCTCGATGATTTGAGTTATCATCGGCAACATTCTTGCCTCGAGAAATACCATCCTTGTCCCTCGATGATTTGAGTTATCATCGGCAACATTCTTGCCTTCCCCCCCCCAACACAAACTTGTTCACAACTTGTGTTGTACCTTGGTTTCCTTGCTATCCAGCAATTGTTCTTCTTTACCTCAGAAGTATTACCATCTCTTTTTGTCAAGAATGTGGTGAGAATTTCACCACCTCTTAATAATTCTTGATATCATAATACTTCTTGCCATCTTCGTTCATTCCTTGGTCCCCGTATTGTTTTCAACCGGAATACCGACAATGGAGCTATGACGTGTGAATTCAAAACTTCTAACAACCCTATTGCTTTGAAGTGAATGGGCGATAGTTCATTCTAAGTCCTTCGCTAATTGAATCACCATTCTGACATTGGTCGTGCGACCCAACCCATATTTCGGGCGCACCTTTCAACCAATGTTTAATTGTGTATGTTTTCCTCGAGCATACTTCCTTATATCATTTGATCTGACAAATGTTATCTCCTTGTTCACTTAATGGTGGGAATCCATCTTTTGGGAATCTCGGTGACTTGACGTTGAGTTCACCAGACACCTCCTTGTCCTCTCCTTGGATTAATGATGAACTATTGCTTCAGAAACCCGCTCCCATAGTTCATTTCTCGAGGATCTTGCAATGTCATTTCGACGATTTGTGTTGCACCTTTTTCCTCTCGGACCCCCTGAGTCTGAGGTTTCATGACACCAATTGGATATGAATCTCGGTCAGATATGATGGTTGGGGACAACTTTCCAAGAGTTATGATGTTGATCCTTTGATGACCCGGTAACATGATGTCATGCCTAGCACCCCCCC
>NC_041390.1:111067958-111069886 GCF_002162155.2 Triticum dicoccoides
TGGAGGACCTATCATTATAGATTCCTTTTCAGCAAGGTTATCCATTCATCCATGAGGAAATTGTAAGACTTATTCTACAAGTTATTCCTGATGGATCCTTCGTGTTTTCCAAAGTCTGATCTTCACCTGATGACCATGTCAATGCTATCTCGAAGCATGTCTATGGTACTCCGAATTTCAACAAGACCCTTTGAAGCCCAATGCTAAATGTTTCTTGCTCAATTACCCAAACACCGTTGTATGGGCAATGTCATGAAAATTCTCTCCCCTACCTAAAGAGTTTTCTACATTATATCCTGACATGGATATCATGCTCTGATTGTCCTTGGGAAGGATATACCCTTCAAATATGTGTTTAAAACATAATTTCCTTTCCATTGTTCTGTTTAATCTGATGATCATATTTTCCTTCCATTGTTGGTTTAACCTTTCTTGTGATCTATATGACCTGAGCAGTAATATTCTCCTGCTTATGTAAACTCCTTGTTGTACAATTCTGTCAGTAAGACCCTGTTACTTTTGTTGATGACATTCCGGTAACCACCGATGGACGAGAACTTTGCCTCTGGTCCGCCTCGTTCAACGAGCAGGAAAATGGTTCTCTTCGTCCCTCGCCCTTGGTACCGACATTGTTGCCGACATAACTGACATGCTACTCTCTGACATGCCTTGCTATCGTGATCGTACAAGATGTCAGCCCCCCTTTCTACTTTTAACCCACATGATGGGCCCATAACCCACAGGTCCCAGGAACGAAACCTGACTCTCATGTACAACCTGTTGTCAAAGTTATTCCTCGTGCTTGACTTTGTATGTAATTCACGGGCCACTTGCCTGTTGATCTATTCTGGTATCGGACACAATACTTATTCCCGTTGCTCAGAACCCCTTTCGCACTCTGCTTCAGGCAATGAACGATTGCCTATCCGCTTGAAACTTCTTATTGCACCGTCTTACTTTGCTCTCGATATGTGTAATTTGTTCAACTCGAGAGATACTCATATGTTCATTCTTGGGATACCCCCAGATGAATTTCCCTTATAACATCCTATCATTGTAGAGCTGCCCCTTACCTATTCGTAAGTACGATGGAGTTCCCCGAAGAAAGGACGACAACTTCATCATGATGCCTTACAATAAAGAATTGAAGACATCAACGAAAGGGATTAACTTCTTCGAGAAGATCCGTTAGAATTTTGTAACTAGACCTCCCCCCCCCCCTTTCTCTACCTCTTAAATCTCGGGACGAGATTTCTTGTAGAGGAGGAGAATTGTGACGCCCGGATAATTAAGCTACAGTAACCCTCTACTAGTGATGCCGCGTCACCTAGATTACTGTGACAAATCTCGCGTTAGTTCGAAACCGATTCAAATTCGAATTCAAAATCAAGTCAAACATTAAAGGTTTTCTAATATTAAAACTAAAATGTTCGGGTGGTTCCAAATAATTCATAAGTAATTATGGTGGAGGAACCACACTTTTATAAAAGGCATAAATACTCTAAAATGTTTTGAATAGTAGCAAAAACAATTAGTTGAATTCCTTGTACAATAAATAAAATATTAAACAATTTTATTTAGTTACCCAAATTAATGTGGCAGTAGTATGTATAAGCAATACCAATTTAGGAACCATTGGTGTATTTTGTAAAACTAAAATAAAAGAAAACTACACATAAAATAGAAAAGAAAAGTAAAAAAGAAAAGGCAAAGCAAAAAAAAGGAAAGAGAGAAGGCCCCCCCCACTGGGCTTCAGCCCAGCAGGCCGGCCCAGTCGACCACCGGCCCAGCCGGCCACTCCCCATATCCTCACTCCACCCCGACACCCTAACCGAACCAACCCCCCTCCCCCCTCACTCCCTCGTCTCTCCCTCTCCCCCCGATCCAGATCGGATCGGGGCCGATCCCCCGGTCGTCGCCCGGTGCCG
>NC_041390.1:111071028-111095683 GCF_002162155.2 Triticum dicoccoides
GCAGCCGCCGGAGCTCAACGCCGGCGTGCTGGCGCCCGCGCCCTCCAGCCGCCCCTTGTTGCCCGGTTGGGGGCGCCCCCGCGGGCTAGCACCCGTTCGGGCTGAGCCCCTGCGCCCGATCCGCTAAGGCCCCCGGGGCCAATGACAAGTGGGCCCCGCCCAGAGAACGTTTTGATAAAAAAAAATAATGAGAAAATAATAATAATAATAAATAAATAATGAAATTAATTAATTAACTAATTAATTCTGATTAAATTAACCAATTAAAATTAATTAACCTAATGATTAATTAACTTAATTAACTACTGTTAATTAGCTAATTAGTTAGTATGACAGTGGGGCCCACCCCCTTAATTAATTATGATTAGTTTAATTAACCTGTTAATTAAAATGTGTCACTGACCAGTCAGGTTGACCCGTCAACTCTGTTGACTGCTGATGTCAGCATGACATCATGCTGATGTCATTAATTCATTTTTGAATTAATTAAATAATTAATTAAATTCCAGAAGTTGATAAAATCTTTAGAAAATCATATCTTTTAATCCGCAACTCGGATTAAAAAACTTTCTACATGAAAGTTGCTCAGAACGACGAGACGAATCCGGATACGTAGTCCGTTCGTTCGCCACACACCCCTAACCTATCGAACTCGCAACTTT
The DNA here is from genome assembly GCF_002162155.2 of Triticum dicoccoides. Lineage (NCBI taxonomy): Eukaryota > Viridiplantae > Streptophyta > Magnoliopsida > Poales > Poaceae > Triticum > Triticum dicoccoides. The sequence goes on from NC_041390.1 coordinate 111,071,691, forward strand.
CCCCCTCCGGCTCCTCTGCCCGAAAACGCGAAACACCGGGAATACTTTCCCGGATGTTTCCCCCCTTAACCGGTACCACCTCATACCACGTTAGGGCACACCTAGCACCGCTCATTGTCACGTCACACATCGTCGTGTTTATGTTTGCATTGTATTCATTGTTTCTTCCCCCTCTTATCTCCGGTAGACTACGAGACCGACGCTGATGCCACCGAGTACGACTACGTCACCGACGACCCATCCTTGTCTGAGCAACCAGGCAAGCCCCCCCTTTGATCACCAGATATCGCCTACTCTTCTCTATACTGCTTGGATTAGAGTAGTGTAGCATGTTACTGCTTTCCGCTAATCCTATTCTGATGCATAGCCTGTCATTGCTGCTACAGTCATTGATACCTTACCCGCAATCCTAAATGCTTAGTATAGGATGCTAGTGTTCCATCAGTGGCCCTACACTCTTGTCCGTCTGCCATGCTATACTACTGGGCTGTGATCACTTTGGGAGGTGATCACGGGCGTATACTATATACTTTACACAGTTACATTACCTGTGATACTGTTCGGAGATGGGGGCTGAAGGGGCAGGTGGCTCCATCCCGGTAGAGGTGGGCCTGGGTTCCCGACAGCCCCCGACTATTACTTGTGGCGGAGCGGCAGGGCAGGTTGAGACCACCTAGGAGACAGGTGGGCCTGGCCCTGTTCGGCGTTCGCGGATACTTAACACGCTTAACGAGATCTTGGTATTTGATCTGAGTCAGCTATGAGCCTATACGCACTAACCATCTACGTGGGAGTAGTTATGGGTATCCCGGCGTCGTGGTATCAGCCGAAGCCTTCTTGACGTCAGCGACTGAGTGGCGCGCGCCGGGTTGGACTGCGTTAACGCAACTTCCTTTGTAATGGAGGTTGCTAGGTCTGCTCACCGGCCGCGTACGCAACATGCAGGTGTGCAATGGGCGATGGGCCCAGACCCCTGCGCGCATAGGATTTAGACCGGCGTGCTGACCTCTCTGTTGTGCCTAGGTGGGGTTGCGACGTGTTGATCTTCCGAGGCCAGGCATGACCCAGGAAAGTGTGTCCGGCCAAATGGGATCGAGCGTGTTGGGTTATGTGGTGCACCCCTGCAGGGAAGTTAATCTATTCGAATAGCCGTGATCTTCGGTAACAGGACGACTTGGAGTTGTACCTTGACCTTATGACAACTAGAACCGGATACTTAATAAAACACACCCTTCCAAGTTCCACAGACAACCCGGTGATTGCTTTTCTACAGGGCGACGAGGAGAGGATCGCCGGGTAGGTTTATGCTATGCGATGCTACTTGGAGATGCTACTTGGAGATGCTACTTGGAGATGCTACTTGGAGGACGTCAATCTACTCTCTTCTACATGCTGCAAGACGGAGGCTGCCAGAAGCGTAGTCTTCGACAGGATTAGCTATCCCCCTTTTATTCTGGCATTCTGCAGTTCAGTCCACCGATATGGCCCTTTACACATATACCCATGCATATGTAGTGTAGCTCCTTGCTTGCGAGTACTTTGGATGAGTACTCACGGTTGCTTTGCTCCCTCTTTTCCCTCGTTTTCCTCTTCTTCTCGGATGCCGCAACCAGACGTTGGAGCCCAGGATCCAGATGCCACCTTCGGCTACGACGACTACTACCCTGGAGTTGCCTACTACTACGTGCAGCCCGCTGGCGACGACCAGGAGTAGTTTAGGAGGATCCCAGGCAGGAGGCCTGCGCCTCTTTCGATATGTATCCCAGTTTGTGCTAGCCTTCTTAAGTCAAACTTGTTTAACTTATGTCTGTACTCAGATATTGTTACTTCCGCTGACTCGTCTATGATCGAGCACTTGTATTCGAGCCCTCGAGGCCCCTGGCTTGTATTATGATGCTTGTATGACTTATTTATGTTTTAGAGTTGTGTTGTGATATCTTCCCGTGAGTCCCTGATCTTGATCGTACATGTTTGCGTGCATGATTAGTGTACGATTAAATCGGGGGCGTCACAGAAGACACATTTCTCCAATTTGGGTTCGAGCTTATCAGGTTGAAGCTTTTTCACATAAGCATTGCAGTCCCAAACTTTAAGAAACGACATCTTAGGTTTCTTGCCAAACCATAATTCATATGTTGTCGTCTCAATGGATTTAGATGGTGCCCTATTTAACGTGAATGCAGCTGTCTCTAATGCATAACCCCAAAACGATAGTGCTAAATTGGTAAGAGACGTCATAGATCGTACTATATCTAATAAAGTATGGTTACGGTGTTCGGACACACCATTATGATGTGGTCTTTCAGGTGGCGTGAGTTGCGAAACTATTCCACATTGTTTCAAATGAAGACTAAACTCGTAACTCAAATATTCGCCTCCGCAATCAGATCGTAGAAACTTTATTTTCTTGTTACAATGATTTTCCACTTCACTCTGAAATTCTTTGAAGTTTTCAAATGTTTCAGACTCATGTTTCATTAAGTAGATATACCCATATATGCTCAAATCATCTGTGAAGGTCAGAAAATAGTGATACCCGCCGCGAGCCATAACACTCATCGAACCACATACATCAGTTTGTATTATTTCCAATAAGTCAGTGGCTCGCTCCATTGTTCCGGAGAACGGAGTCTTAGTCATCTTGCCCATGAGGCATGGTTTGCAAGTATCAAATGATTCATAATCAAGTGATTCCAAAAGTCTATCTGCATGGAGTTTCTTTATGTGCTTTACACCAATATGACCTAAACGACAGTGCCACAAACATGTTGCACTATCATTATTAACTTTGTATCTTTTGGCATCAATATTATGAATATGTGTATCACTGCGATCGAGATTTAGTAAACCATTTACATTGTATGTAAGAACATAGAAGGTTTTATTCATGTAAACAGAACAACAATTATTCTCTGATTTAAATGAATAACCGTAACACAATAAACATGATCCAATCATATTCATGCTCACCGCAAACACCAAATAACATTTATTTAGGTCCAATACTAATCCCGAAGGTGGAGAGAGTATGCGATGGTGATCTTATCAACCTTGGAATCACTTCCAACACACATCGTCACCTCGCCCTCAACTAGTCTCTGTTCATTTTGTAACTCCTGTTTTGAGTTACTAATCTTAGCAACTGAACCGGTATCAAATACCTAGGGGCTACTATGAACACTAGTAAAGTACACATCAATAACATGTATATCATATATATACCTTTGTTCACTTTTCCATCATTCTTATCCGCCAAGTATTTGGGGCAGTTCATGCTTCGAGTGACCATTTCCTTTACAATAGAAGCACTCAGTTTCAGGTTTGGGTCTAGCTTTGGGCTTCTTCATGGGAGTGGCAACTTGCTTGTCATTCTTCTTGAAGTTCCCTTTCTTTTCCTTTGCCCTTTTACTTGAAACTAGTGGTCTTGTCAACCATCAACACTTGATGATCTTTCTTGACTTCTACCTTCGCCGATTTCAGCATCGCGAAGAGGTCGGGAATCGTTTTTGCTATCCCTTGCATATTTGTAATGCCCGAATAATTAAGCTACAGTAATCCATTTCTAATGATGCCAGATCATCCCTTTTTGCTAAACTTAATTTCTCCTGGTTAAAACCTAATTCAAATTCAAATTTAAATTTGCAAGTGGGAAAACATTTCTTCAATGGGTCAAATTTTTTTTTACAATGTTATAAATAATCCCCTGGTATTTGTCGAAGAGGATCCAACATTAAATGAATTTTTAAATTGCCCCTAGAAATATTTTAATGGATCGGCGAGTTTATTTAAACACGTTGAAAATTCAATTACAAATTTGAATCGCTCCATTTGACCCCAAGCTTTTTGTGCCACCCCCATCATAATGCAATTAAATTATGTGCTAAGTTTAATATTTAGCAAAATTTCATTGGGTAGCTCAAATTATTGCAAAACAGTAAAAGAAACAGAAATTAAACGAAATAGAAAAATTGTGGGGAAACCTATCTACTGTTGGGCTGGACCTCAAGTGCACAGGGAGGCCCAACCCAACCGTGGGTCACCTCCCACCTCCGCTATAGTAGAGGCCGTAGGCGTGGCGACCATCCGCCATGGCCACCGGCCATCCTGCGGCCTTCCCCCGTCCCAGACTTCTACCAGGCACCCCGGGGTGCCAATCTCTCCCTCCTCAAAACCCTAGCCCCCAAATTCCCCTATTCCCTTCTCCCTCTCAGATTTCTCGTTCTGGAGGGGATCGAGGACGCCGTCACCACGGCCGTCCCGTTCTCGCAGCCACCGTGCTCCCTGTCGGCTAGCTCTGTGCCTGGGCGCCCCGCCTCCTTCCTCTACATCGACTACGCCCTCATGGTCAAGCAAGGGAGCCACAACAACTCCGGATCGAGTCATCTTCCTCCGCCACGGCCGCCGCACCTCTCCGCTGGAACCGCTTGTCTCAGACCAGCCCCGGCCTCCTCGAGCTCGGCATTGTGCTCTCTGTGAGCTTCTCCTCCGGTTCCTCCTATTTCCCCCTCGAACCACCGCCGTAGGCCGCCGTCTCTGTCGTGTACGACGCCGTCGGAGCTCGCGCTCACTGTGCCGCTGTCCGGGCTCGCGCGTCTCTGGCCACGTCTAGCCTCGCCCGCTCACGCCCGCCGCTCCATGGCCGCCCCGGGCGCGCCGCTGCAGCCGCCCGCGTGCATGCCCGCTGCTTGCTGCTAGTGCTGTCGCTGCTGCTTGTGTGGCTGCTGCTGCTCGCCAGCGCTTGCCTGCTGTGCTGCTACTTGCCGCTGCTGCTCTGCTTCCTTCGTTGTTGCTTGTCGTCTGCTCCTAGATGCTGTTGTTTGCCGCTGGTGCTTCCTCCTACTGCCTATTGGTGTTGCTGCTCTGTAGTGCTCATGCCGCTGCTACTGCTGGTGGCCGTGGCCATGGCCATAGCCACGACCATGGCCGTGTGTGTTCGTATGTGTGCACGGCTGCGCCACGACCGGCCCTTATCTAGTTAGGCTAGGCTTAGTTAGTAATACTAGTTTAGTGCTAATTTAGTCTAGTTGTAGATGACATGTAGGACCCCTTTAAATAAGTTAGGTTTATTTATTTATTTAGGTAAAAAGTCTATGACATGTGGGTCACACCTCCCCTTTTTCCTAGTCATTTTGACTTAGTCAATTCGAATTAAACTAGATATAATAAAATCCTGATTGTTAAAACTTTGAAAAAACATAGAAAATTATTTTTAGCTCGGATGAAAAAACTTTGTACATGAAAGTTGCTCAGAACGACGAGACGAATCCGGATACGCAGCCCGTTCGTCCGCCGCGCATCCCTAGCATAGCGAACACGCAACTTTCCCCCTCCGGTTCATCTGTCCGGAAATGCGAAACACCGGGGATATTTTCCCGGATGTTTCCCCCTTTCACCGGTATCACCTCATACCGCGTTAGGGCACACCTAGCAACGTTACTTGTCATGTCATGCATCGTTATGCATCTGTTTGCATTGTATTCATTGTTTCTTCCCCCTCTTCTCTCCGGTAGACTACGGGACTGACGTCGCTGCCGGTACCCCTGTTGTCGACTACGGTGTTGACGACCCCTCCTTGCCAGAGCAACCAGGCAAGCCCCCCCTTGATCACCAGATATCGCCTACTCTACTCTATACTGCTTACATTAGAGTAGTGTAGCATGTTACTGCTTTTCGTTAATCCTATCCTGATGCATAGCCTGTCCTTGCTACTACTGTTGTTACCTTTACCTGCAATCCTAATGCTTAGTATAGGATCCTAGTTTATCATCAGTGGCCCTACATTCTTGTCCGTCTGCCATGCTATACTATCGGGTCGTGATCACTCGGAGGTGGTCACGGGTATATACTTATACATAATATATGATACTTGTGGTGACAAAAGATGGGTCGGCTCGAGGAGTACCCGCGGTTGATTCACGAATTGGGGGCTGGAAGGACATACTTTCCCGACAGCCCTCTGTGTGGATCTTTGTGGCGAAGCGACAGGGCAGGTTGAGACCACCTAGGAGAAAGGTGGGCCTGGCCCTGGTCGGCGTTCGCGGTTATTTCAAGATAACACGTTTAACGAGATCTTGGTATTTGATCTGAGTCTGGCCACTGGCCTATACGCACTAACCATCTACGCGGGGACAGTTATGGGCACTCGACGTCGTGGTATCAGCCGAAGCCTTCGTGACGTCAGCGACTGAGCGGCGCGCGCCGGATTGGACTGGAACGCCTGCTAGGCTAGGTCTGCTTCCGGCCGCCCTCGCAACGTGCAGGTGTGCAATGGGAGATGGGCCCAGACCCCTGCGCCATAGGATTTAGACCAGCGTGATGACCTCTCTGTTGTGCCTAGGTAGGGTTGCGCCGTGTTGATCTTCCGAGGTCGGGCATGACCCAGAAAAGTGTGTCCGGACAAAGGGGATCGAGCGTGTTGGGAAATGTGGTGCACCCCTGCAGGGAAGTTAATCTATTCGAATAGTCGTGATCTTCGGTAACAGGACGACTTGGAGTTGTACCTTGACCTGATGACAACTAGAATCGGATTAGGATTATGCTAAACGATGCTACTTGGTGAACTTACCTTCTGCTCTCTTCTACATGCTGCAAGATGGAGGTGGACAGAAGCGTAGTCTTCGATAGGACTAGCTATCCCCCTCTTATTCTGGCATTCTGCAGTTCAGTCCACATATGATACCCTCATTCCATTTGATACCAATGCATACATATGTAGTGTAGCTCCTTGCTTGCGAGTACTTTGGATGAGTACTCACGGTTGCTTTGCTCCCTCTTTTTCCCCTTTCTATACCCGATTACTGCGACCAGACGTTGGAGCCCAGGAGCCAGACGCCAATGTCGATGACGACTACTACTACTCGGGAGGTGCCTACTACTACGTGCACCCCGCTGACGACGACCAGGAGTAGTTTAGGAGGATCCCAGGCAGGAGGCTTGCGCCTCTTTCGATCTGTATCCCAGTTTGTGCTAGCCTTCTTAAGGCAAACTTGTTTAACTTATGACTGTACTCAGATATTGTTGCTTTTGCTGACTCGTCTATGATCGAGCTCTTGTATTCGAGCCCTCGAGGTCCTTGGCTTGTAATATGATGCTTGTATGACTTATTTTAATTGTAGAGTTGTGTTGTGATATCTTCCCGTGAGTCCCTAATTTTGATCGTACACATTTGCGTGTATGAGTAGTGTACGATTGAATCGGGGGCGTAATAAGTTGGTATCAGAGTCGACTGCCTGTAGGAATCCCCCTTCCACACTCCTTGGCCAAAGTCGAGTCTAGACATTACAAAACTTTTTACTAACATGATTGTGTGTCTTATGGGCCCACGTCGCCATTTGGGTGGTATTAGGATCTTTTACTCCTCGTCTATACTCTGGGACTCTGATCTCTCTTTTATTCGGGTAAATGATTTTACTAAATCTGACTCTAGGTTCTCGTAATTACTTCCTCCCGGAGAGCCCCTCACTCCAGATGATTGCATGGTGCGCCGAAGGATTCCGAAGATACTCTCCGATGTTATCCCGAAAACTTTTGCTCATTGCATTTACAATTCCCTTGCACCGTCACCCCCTATAGATAACTGCATGCACTTGCCATTCTTACACTAGTCCCCAATTGCTCTTGTTATTAAAAGATACCCTGAAATACTCGTCGTTGTTCCGAGAATCTTTGTGCCTGCTGCCTTGCAGTTCCTTGTCACCTGAATACACATACAACTAAATCCTCACCCATAGCGAGGATTTGTTTCTCCCCAGTTGTTCTTGTGTTCCGCAAAAGACTTCAAAATACTATTTGATCTTTCAAAAATCTTCAATAGCCTATTGTTCTTGGAATTCTTGCATACTTGCATTCCGGTTAATTCCATTTGTCTAGCTATTTACTTTAAAAACCTTTATGATTGTCATTCTGATCCTCTTAATTCAACATGTGTGTGAATGCACACAATCATCAGTTGTTCCCTGGAATTTATCCTTCCGATTCAGACGTCATTCCGGACATGAGCTGGATCTTGACCAATCAAATTGCCATCGATTGTACCCCTAAGGCTATTCAGATTATCCATCCCTAATCAGAGCATTGATTCTGATCCCTTGTCTTGGAATTCATAATTCATTTGCATTTGAGCCTTGAGTTAGTCAGTTGTTTCTATAATCTGATGCACTTGCTTTCCTTCTTCCTTGATAAAGTACCAATACTCACATCAGCTCTGTTGTAGACCACCAGACATCTTGTTGGATTATTATTCGACAGTGTCCTTCATATTCAAATAAACTAGTGAGCTTTTCCACGGATATATAAAGCCTTTGGCAAATTGTATCCTCTGCCTTCTCAACCATGCTCTGTTTTCGAGCTGGTGGTATTACTATTGAAGCTTGTGGTATATTTTTCCACGATACCCTGACGGGTTGAACCTATGCCTTTCGCAAACCGTATGAACCCGAAAGTTTTCGCGAGTCATACTCTTCTGTTGTTTCGCCAGATAAAATTTCTACACTACAGCTTCATCAAAAGCGAGAAGTAAAATGAAAGGTTATGCATTGAAGAAGTGGGAGTCGACCTTGAGCCTTTGCGTTCATGCCCATGGACCTGATGTGGAACTTATCATTGAAGCTTCTTGTAAATGATAATAATCCCCTTGTTATAAGTTCGTCATGTATCTATGTTTGGTCCTTTGCAATCATGGTTTCGACCATATTTTCTCCTTAATACCATTTCTCGGACAAGTTGAAGCACTTGTCTTCTACAGATCATTGCACCTGTCCAACCTTTACTTTGATCTACCACCGAGTATTACACTATGATATCTCGAGATTATCATGGAACTGCATAACCTCTTATGAGTTCTTCATCAGGTGCTACCTTCTCACTGATTCCAATTTTTCATGGGCTCTGAGTTACTAAACACTCAAAGACACCGATAACTGACTCAAGTCTGCACCACGATTAAACAACTCTTGATAACCTTGATTACTTACAAGTTTGAACTCGATCACGTCATTCCTAGCCTGCTTGGCTATATCCTTGTCGTGCCGATTTTAACTGTGCTACCTGGTCCTTCTTCCCGGAGCATAATTTTTGATGATGAGCTAAGCTTACATCGATTTTCCTCATCATATCATTTCGCCTTGGACAACAATCTTGATTTCGATTTTGTGTCATATATGTGGTTCCAATAATCTTTCGCTGCATCAGTCATGTTGCTTGATGTAGTCGTTGTTTGATTTCTTCTTCGTGGAGCCTCTCGACAAAATTTGTCATGATCATTATCAACATCTTGACTCCTTCCAGGATATCAATCGAATTCATGATGAGAAATACCATCCTTGCCCTCGATGATCTGTCTTATCATCGGCCACTTTATTGCCTTACCTCCAACACAAACATGATCGTGTTTTGTGTTATACCTTGAGTTCCTTGCTATCCAGCGTTTGTTGTTCTTTACCTTGGAATATTACCATCTTTTATGTCAAGTATGTTGTGAGAATTTCACCACGTCTTATGAATTATTGATGCAAGTGATGCTTCTCACCATCACCATTCTTTTCATGGCCCCCGTGTTCCAACCGGAATACCGACAAATGGATTGTGATGTGAAAAATTCAAAACTTCTAGCAACCCTATTGCTTGTAAGTTAATGAACGATAGATACATTCTTTGTGTATTGGATATCGAATCACCATTCTAACATTGATCATGCTACCTAAGCCCATATTTCGGGTGCACCTTTCAACCAATGTTTAACTGTGTATGTTTTCCTCGAGCATACCTCATTATATCATTGATTTGACAAATGGTATCTCCTTGTTCACCTAATTGCGGAAATCCATCTTTTGGAAATCTCAGTGAACTGTCGCTGAATTCATCAGCTACCACCTCACCCTCTCCTTCGTTTAATGATGAACTCTTGTTTCGGAACTCACTTCCATAGTTCATTTCCCGAGAATCTTGCAACTCCATCTCGTCAAATTGTGTTGCACCCCTTCTCAGGCATCATGAGTCTAAGGTATCCTGACACCAATCAGAACTGAATCTCGGTCAGATATGATGGTTGGGACATTTTTCAAAAGTCGTAACATTGGACTTTGTATAGCCCAGTAAGGTGATGGCATGCCTAGCGCACCGGGCCGAAGGGCCCATTGTTATAGTTTTCCTTTTCAGCAAGGTTATCCATTCTTTCATGAGGAAATTGTAAGACTTATTCTATAAGTTGTTCCTGATGGATCCTTTGAGTATCCAAAATCCGACCTTTGCTTGAAAACCATGTCAATGCTAACTCGAAGCATGTCTGTGGTACTCTAATTTCCAATAAAAACACTGGAAGTGCAATGCTAAGTTTTCTTTATCCAAACAATGTTGTATGGGTAATGTCATGAAGTTTCTCTCCCCTTTCCTATAGGGTTTCCTACGTTATATCATTTCTTGGATATCATGCTCTGCTTGCCCTTGGGAAGAATATACCCCTGTAATATGTGTTTAAACACATTTTTCTTAAATTGTTCTGTTTAATCTGATAACCATATTTTCCTTTCCGTCGTTTGGTTTAACCTTTCTTGTGATCTATATGATCTAAGTAGTAATAATTCACTGCTTATGTAAACACCTCGGTGTACAACTCTGTCGGTGAGACCCTGTTTCTACTGTTGATGACTTTCCGGTAACCGTCGATGGACGAGAACTTTGCCTACTGGTCCGCCTCGTTCAACGAGCAGGAAAATGGTTCTCTTCGTCCCTCGCCCTTGGTACCGATGTTGTTGCCGACATAACTGACAGGCTATCCTCTGACATGCCTTGCTTACATGATCGTGCAAGACATTACCGCCCTTTCTACTTTTAACCCACATGGTGGGCCCATAACCCACAGTTCCACAGGATCAAAACCCGACTCTCCTGTATACCCCTATCTCCGAAGTTATTCCTCACGATTGGCTTCGTATGAAGATCACTAGCCACCTTCCTAGAGGTGATCTAATCTGGTATCGGACGCAATACTTATTCTTGTTGCTCTAGACCCCTTTCACACTTGGTTTCAGGCATCGAACGATTGCCTACCCACTCGAAACTTCTCATGGTACGTACTTACTTTGCTCTCGATATTGTCTTAAGTTTGCATTCGAGAGTTACTTTCCGCCACCTTCCCCGATGTTATCTACCAAACAGACAACCTTGTAGAGGTCCATTCTCCCGAAATACCCCCTTATTCTTTCGTAAGTATGATGGAGTTCCCGAAGAAAGGATGACAACTTCATCATGATATATTGATGCATGGGAATGAAGACATCAACGCTATGGATCGACCTCTTCGAGAAGAGCAACCAAGACCGATAAGATTCGTTAGAATTTCGTAACCAGATCTTTCCCCCTTATCCCACCTCTAAAATCTCGGGACGAGATTTCTTGTAGTGGAGGAGAATTGTAACGTCTGGATAATTAAGCTACAGTAATCCATTTCTAATGATGCCAGATCATCCCTTTTTGCTAAACTTAATCTCTCCTGGTTAAAACCTATGTCAAATTCAAATTAAATTTGCAAGTGAGAAAACATTTCTTCAATGGGTCAAACAAATTTTTTTACAATGTTATAAATAATCCCCTAGTATTTGTCGAAGAGGATCCAACATTAAATGAATTTTTAAATTGCCCCTAGAAATATTTAATGGATCGGCGGGTTTATTTAAACACGTTGAAAATTCGATTACAAATTTGAATCGCTCCATTTGACCCCAAGCTTTTTGTGCCACCCCCATCATAATGCAATTAAATTATGTGCTAAGTTTAATATTTAGCAAAATTTCATTGGGTAGCTCAAATTATTGCAAAACAGTAAAAGAAACAGAAATTAAACGAAATAGAAAAAATATGGGGAAACCTATTTACTGTTGGGCTGGACCTCAAGTGCACAGGGAGGCCAAACCCAACCGTGGGTCACCTCCCACCTCCCCTACAGTAGAGGCCGTAGGCGTGGCGACCATCCGCCATGGCCACCGGCCATCCTGCGGCCTTCCCCCGTCCCAGACCATACCTGGCCAAACGGGCCGGCCCGGCACGACACGGCCCGGCCCATTATAATCGTGCCTGGCCCGGCACGGCCCGCCAGGGCACGATTACTATACGGGCCGTGCCGTGCCGGCCCGCGTGCTGCGCCCCCAGGCCCAGGCACGGCCCAGTTAGTAAACGGGCCGGCACGTTGGCCCGTTTAGCACGGTGGGCCGCATATTTTCAGCCTGTTATTTGACGCACTGAGCGTTTTTTAGGCTATTTTTATATATTAGGCCATGTATAGATGTATAAAAAAAATAAAAAAAACGTAATCGGGCCGTGCCGTGCCAGCCCGCGTGCCCAGCCTCCAGGCCCAGGCACGGCCCAGGGCGTGCCGCGTGCCGGGCCCGGCCCATTTAGCCCGTGCCGTGCCTGGCCCAAGGCGGGCCATGCCGCGCGTGCTCACGGGCCGGCCCGAAAAAGACGGCCCATTTGGCCAGCTATATCCCAGACTTCTACCAGGCACCCCGGGGCGCCCATCTCTCCCTCCTCAAAATCCTAGCCCCCAAATTCCCCTATTCCCTTCTCCATCTCAGATTCGCTCTGGCCCCTCTTCTCGTTCTGGAGGGGATCGAGGACGCCGTCACCACGGCCGTCCCGTTCTCGCAGCCACTGTGCTCCCTGCCGGCTAGCTCTGTGCCTGGGCGCCCCGCTTCCTTCCTCTACATCGACTACGCCCTCATGGTCAAGCAAGGGAGCCACAACAACTCCGGATCGAGTCATCTTCCTCCGCCACGGCCGCCGCACCTCTCCGCTGGAACCGCTTGTCTCAGACCAGCCCCGGCCTCCTCGAGCTCGGCACTGTGCTCTCTGTGAGCTTCTCCTCCGGTTCCTCCTATTTCCCCCTCGAACCACCGCCGTAGGCCGCCGTCTCTGTCGTGTACGACGCCGTCGGAGCTCGCGCTCACTGTGCCGCTGTCCGGGCTCGCGCGTCTCTGGCCACGTCCAGCCACGCCCGCTCACGCCCGCCGCTCCATGGCCGCCCCGGGCGCGCCGCCGCAGCCGCCCGCGTGCATGCCCGCTGCTTGCTGCTAGTGCTGTCGCTACTGCTTGTGTGGCTGCTGCTGCTCGCCAGCGCTTGCCTGCTGTGCTGCTACTTGCCGCTGCTGCTCTGTTTCCTTCGTTGTTGCTTGCCGTCTGCTCCTAGATGCTGTTGTTTTCCGCTGCTGCTTCCTCCTACTGCCTATTGGTGTTGCTGCTCTGTAGTGCTCATGCCGCTCCTACTGCTGGTGGCTGTGGCCATGGCCATAGCCACGACCATGGCCGTGTGTGTGTTCGTGTGTGTGCACGGCTGTGCCACGGCCGGCCCTTATCTAGTTAGGCTAGGCTTAGTTAGTAATACTAGTTTAGTGCTAATTTAGTCTAGTAGTAGATGACATGTAGGACCCCTTTAAATAAGTAAGGTTTATTTATTTGTTTAGGTAAAAAGTCTATGACATGTGGGTCACATCTCCCCTTTTTCCTAGTCATTTTGACTTGGTCAATTCGGATTAAACTAGATATAATAAATTCTTGAATATTGTTAAAATTTTGAAAAATCATAGAAAATTATTCGTAGCTCGGATGGAAAAACTTTGTACATGAAAGTTGCTCAGAACGACGAGACGAATCCGGATACGTAGCCCGTTCGTCCGCCATGCATCCCTAGCATAGCAAACACGCAACTTTCCCCCTCCGGTTCATCTGTACGGAAACGCGAAACACCGGGGATATTTTCCTGGATGTTTTTCCCCTTCACCGGTATCACCTCATACTGCGTTAGGGCACACCTAGCAACGTTACTTGTCATGTCATGCATCGTTATGCATCTGTTTGCATTGTATTCATTGTTTCTTCCCCCTCTTCTCTCCGGTAGACTATGAGACTGACGCCGCTGCCGGTACCCCTGTTGTCGACTACGGTGTTGACGACCCCTCCTTGCCAGAGCAACCAGGCAAGCCCCCCCTTGATCACCAGATATCGCCTACTCTCCTCTATACTGCTTGCATTAGAGTAGTATAGCATGTTACTGCTTTCCGTTAATCCTATCGTGATGCATAGCCTGTCCTTACTACTACTGTTGTTACCTTTACCTGCAATCCTAATGCTTAGTATAGGATCCTAGTTTATCATCAGTGGCCCTACATTCTTGTTCGTCTGCCATGCTATACTATCGGGCCGTGATCATTCGGGAGGTGATCACGGGTATATACTTATACATAATATATGATACTTGTGGTGACAAAAGACGGGTCGGCTCGAGGAGTACTCGTGGTTGATTCACGAATTGGGGGTTGGAAGGACATACTTTCCCGACAGCCCTCTGTGTGGATCTTTGTGGCGAAGCGACAGGGCAGGTTGAGACCACCTAGGAGAGAGGTGGGCCTGGCCCTGGTCGGCGTTCGCGGTTATTTCAAGATAACACGTTTAACGAGATCTTGGTATTTGATCTGAGTCTGGCCACTGGCCTATACGCACTAACCATCTACACGGGGACAGTTATGGGCACTCGACGTCGTGGTATCAGCCGAAGCCTTCGTGACGTCAGCGGCTGAGCGGCGCGCGCCGGATTGGACTAGAATACCTGCTAGGCTAGGTCTGCTTCCAGCCGCCCTCGCAACGTGTAGGTGTGCAATGGGAGATGGGCCCAGACCCCTACGCCATAGGATTTAGACCGGCGTGCTGACCTCTCTGTTGTGCCTAGGTAGGGTTGCGACGTGTTGATCTTCCGAGGCCGGGCATGACCTAGAAAAGTGTGTCCGGACAAAGGGGATCGAGCGTGTTGGGAAATGTGGTGCACCCCTGCAGGGAAGTTAATCTATTCGAATAGCCGTGATCTTCGGTAACAGGACGACTTGGAGTTGTACCTTGACCTTATGACAACTAGAACCGGATACTTAATAAAACACACCCTTCCAAGTGCCAGATACAACTGGTGATCGCTCTCTCACAGGGCAATGAGGGGAGGATCATCGGTTAGGATTATACTACACGATGCTACTTGGTGAACTTACCTTCTGCTCTCTTCTACATGCTGCAAGATGGAGGTGGACAGAAGTGTAGTCTTCAATAGGACTAGCTATTCCCCTCTTATTCCGGCATTTTACAGTTCAGTCCACATATGATACCCTCATTCCATTTGATACCAATGCATACATATGTAGTGTAGCTCCTTGCTTGCGAGTACTTTGGATGAGTACTCACGGTTGCTTTGCTCCCTCTTTTCCCCCTTTCTATACCCGATTGCTGCGACCAGACGTTGGAGCCCAGGAGCCAGACGCCACTATCGATGACGACTACTACTACTCGGGAGGTGCCTACTACTACGTGCAGCCCGCTGACGACGACCAGGAGTAGTTTAGGAGGATCCCAGGCAGGAGGCATGCGCCTCTTTCGATCTGTATCCCAGTTTGTGCTAGCCTTCTTAAGGCAAACTTGTTTAACTTATGTCTGTACTCAGATATTGTTGCTTCTGCTGACTCGTCTATGATCGAGCTCTTGTATTCGAGCTCTCGAGGCCCCTGGCTTGAAATATGATGCTTGTATGACTTAATTTAATTGTAGAGTTGTGCTGTGATATCTTCCCGTGAGTCCCTGATCTTGATCGTACACGTTTGCGTGTATCATTAGTGTACGATTGAATCGGGGCGTCACAATATTATAGTTCATCACTAAGTTCTAGTAACTTGGTGATAGTGACTAGAGAACTCTGTTGATCACTATCTTATCTGGACGATTAACTTCCACTTGATTCAAGCGATTGTAGTACCCAGACATTCTGAGCACATGCTCACTAGCTGAGCTATTCTCCTCCATCTTGTAGGCAAAGTACTTATCATAGGTCCCATACCTCTTAACACGGGCATGAGTCTGAAATATCATTTTCAGCTCTTGGAACATCTCATATGTTCCATGGCGTTCAAAACATTTTTGATGTCCCGGTTCTAAGTCGTAAAGCATGGTGCACTAAACTATCAAGCAGTCATCATACCGAGCTTGTCAAATGTTCATAACATCTACATCTGCTCCTGCATTGGGTCTGTCACCTAGCGGTGCAACAAAGACATAATTCTTCTGTGCAGCAACGAGGATAAACCTTAGATCACGGACCAAGTCCGCATCATTTCTA
Source organism: Triticum dicoccoides (assembly GCF_002162155.2). Classification (NCBI taxonomy): domain Eukaryota; kingdom Viridiplantae; phylum Streptophyta; class Magnoliopsida; order Poales; family Poaceae; genus Triticum; species Triticum dicoccoides. The sequence goes on from NC_041390.1 coordinate 111,087,832, forward strand.
CTATCATATTTCAACTTATTTTTCTCCATGAACATATCAAAAATAAACGGGAAACTACATCGCGAGCTATTGATCTACTCCCTCCGTTCCAACATAGATGACCCAACTTTGTACTAAAGTTAGTATGAAGTTGAGTCATCTATTTTGGAACGGAGGGAGTACAACATAATTTGCAAATACTATCAGGATTAAGCTCATGATAAATTAAAGTTCAATTAATCATATTACTTTAAGAACTCCCACTTAGATAGACATCCCTCTAGTCATCTAAATGATCACGTGATCCATATCAACTAAACCATGTCCGATCATCACGTGAGATGGAGTAGTTTTCAATGGCGAACATCACTATGTTGATCATATCTACTATATGATTCACGTTCGACCTTTCGGTCTCAATGTTCCGAGGCCATATATGCATATGCTAGGCTCGTCAAGTTTAACCCGAGTATTCTGCACATGCAAAACTAGCTTGCACCCATTGTATGTGAACGTAGAGCTTATCACACCCGATCATCACGTGGTGTCTCGCATGACGAACTATAGCAACGGTGCATACTTAGGGAGAACAAATATACATTGAAATTTAGTGAGGGGTCATCTTATAATGCCACCGCCATACTAAGCAAAATAAGATGCATAAAGGATAAACATCACATGTAATCAAAATATGTGATAGGATATGGCCATCATCATCTTGTGCCTTTGATCTCCATCTCCAAAGCATCGTCATAATCTCCATCATCACCGGCTTGACACCTTGATATCCATCGTAGCATCATTGTCATCTCGCCAACTATTGCTTCTACGACTATCGCTACCACTTAGTGATAAAGTAAAGCAATTACATGGCGATTGCATTTCATACAATAAAGCGACAACCATAAGGCTCCTGCCAGTTGCCGATAACTTTTACAAAACATGATCATCTCATACAACAATTTATATCTCATCACGTCTTGACCATATCACATCACAACATGCCCTGCAAAAACAAGTTAGACGTCCTCTACTTTGTTGTTGCAAGTTTTATGTGGCTACTACGGGCTTCTAGCAAGAACCGTTCTTACCTACGCATCAAAACCACCACGATTTTTTGTCAAGTGTGCTGTTTTAACCTTCAACAAGGATCGGTCGTAGTCAAACTCGATTCAACTAAAGTTGGAGAAACAGACACCCGCCAGCCACCTATGTGCAAAGCACGTCGTAGAACCAGTCTCATGAACGCGGTCATGTAATGTCGGTCTGGGCCACTTCATCCAACAATACAGCCGAATCAAAGTAAGATGTTGGTGATAAGCAGTATGACTATTATCACCCACAACTCTTTGTGTTCTACTCGTGCATATCATCTACGCATAGACCTGGCTTGGATGCCACTGTTGGGGAACGTATCATGCAATTTCAAAAAAATTCCTACGATTACGCAAGCTCTATCTAGGAGATGCATAGCAATGAGAGGGGGAGAGTGTGTCCACATACCCTCGTAGACCGAAAGCGGAAGCGTTATGTTAACGCGGTTGATGTAGTCGAACATCTTCACGATCCAACCGATCCAAGTACCGAACGTACGGCACCTCCATGTTGAGCACACATTCAGCTCGATGACATACCTCGAACTCTTGATCCAGTAAAGGGTCGAGGGAGATTTCTGTCAGCACGACGGCATGGTGACGGTGATGGTGATGTGATCCGCGCAGGGCTTCGCCTAAGCACTACGATGCTATGACCGGAGGAGTAAATTGTGGAGGGGGGCACCGCACACGGCTAAGAAAACAATTGTTGTTCTTTGGTGTGCCCCCTGCCCCCGTATATAAAGAAGGGGAGGAGGCCGGCCACAAGGGGCGCGCCAAGGAGAGGGGAGTCCTACTAGGACTCCAGTCCTAGTAGGATTTGCCTCCCCTTTTTTCCTTCTACCGGAGGGGGAAAAGGGTAAGGAGAGGGAGTAGGAGAAGGAAAGGGGGGTGGCGCCCCCTTCCCTAGTCCAATTCGGCCTCCTCCCTTGTGGGGGCGCACCAGCCCCTTGTGGGCTGGTTAGCCTCCCTCTACACTACAAGTACTAACCATTGTTTGCAGCATTGTGTATGAGCTTGGAGAGGGTGGTCATAAAGACTTTTACCCAACGTGGCAACATAATCTGCGGTTTGGTACCCCACCTCCTTCGACATAGAGATAATGTCGGCACCATATGACTTTACTATTGTTGATATGACTTTTTTAAATTTTGTTAGAGTATCTGTTATGGTTGTGTGCATCATTGTTCGTTCATTATAATTTATATCCACTCGATGCTACATTTTAAGTTAAATAAATGGGAAACGTTTCCCACCCATGCATCAATGGAATGGTTCCGTCGAACGCGCGCGGCTCGTTGGATCACGACAGATCGTGGTTGTGCATCTGTCATGAAACAGTCAAACCTTATCGTTTTAGGCCTGACATCTGCCACTCGTTTTTTTCCTTCCCACCCATCGTCTTCTTCGTTCATCCCCTCTGTCGTGGTTCTAAGACTGACAGTAGAATGGGGGTTAGGTATGAGGAGGCAAGATCCTAGCTATGGAGTAGTTGTACGCACGAGTTTACGAGTTCAGGCCCTTCTCGGAGGAAGTAATAGCCCTACGTCTCGATGCCCTGAGGCGGTCAACTGGATTATATGTGTGTGTGTTTACAAAAGATGCGAACCCCAGACCTGGAGGAGGGGTGGCTTATATAGAGTGCGACAGGACCCCAGCTCCCCTCTGTTATGCAGGGCTTAATGTACATAAAGGTGGAGCGTTGCAGGTAACGTCCGTATTAAAGTTAAGGCTATGAGTAAACGCCCGACCGTTGATGTGTAGAGTGGCTTCAGATCTTCTGTTCGTCGAGTGACTTCTGTGACGGTCGAGTGACATTGATTCTTCCGAGTGGAATGTCTCTGGTCGAGTGGATGATGGTACCCTTTGAATGCTGCTGGCTTTAAGGTGATGTCCTTGGGGAGGTAGTCTAGGTCAGGCCTATGACCCTACCCTAGGTACATACCTTCATCATTAGCCCCCGAATGGTTCGGGGCTTGAGTGGAGAAGGAGTTGAGAATTTCTTTGATTCAATTTTTGTGCTTCGATAGTGACTTATCGTGACCAAGCGAACAACCATAATGATATCAACTCCTTTTCAGTCGCCTTGATCCATTCTTGAATCTGCCGAGTGAAATTTACTGTGATGTCTTGAGTACTGGTATGGAGAAGATATTCCGTCCGACAGATTGCCCTGTTGTGCGCGGATATCGTGGGATTTGGATTTTGGGGAAGAATGTGAGACGGGGGAGGCCGCAGTAATCGGAAGGGATTAGGTGCAACCGCCTCGATCACTGCGCCACCTTTTTCGCCATGTACCTCGCGCGCGACTGTTGTGGGATTTGATTGGGTCGTCCGGACCCACAGGTCAGCCACTCGGAAGCGGCCCCATATAAGGCGTCGGGCCAGGGTTTTCTTTGAATAGTGCGTCTTCGTTCTTCTCTTTCCCTCTCAGTTTTCTCCGCTGCATATGCTCCTGCCCCAGCGCCGCCGCCCCGTTCGAGCTCTGCTCGCCGCGATGGGGAAGGAGAAGACAATGGCATTGGAGCGCACGAAGAAGGCAACGGCGAAGGCAAAGGGGAAGAAGTCTGGCCGGGGCGGATCTTCTTCGAGGGCCGGCCTGCCGCCGGGCTGGATTCAGGGCGACTGGATCCGCTCGACGATCCGTCAGGACGACATCGATGACCTGGTCGAGGGAGGACTGATCCCCCACGAATCGGCGCGACTCCCGGGGAACGAGACCGAGCCGCAGCCACAGGAGGGTGAGCGCGTTCTCCTCACCACTCACGTCGACCGCGGGTTTTCCTTGCCTCCCCACCCTTTCTTTCGAGGTTTTTTGAACTTCTTCGGGGCGCAACTTCACCACTTTACTCCGAATACCATCGTGTACCTCGCTGCTTTTGTGTCCATGTGTGAGAGCTTCCTGGGCTGTCGGCCACACTGGGGGCTCTTCAAGCACATATTCACATGTCGTTCTCAGTCGGTCAAGAAGGCCAACCCGAGTGATGAGAGGACGCAAGTGATTCAGATGTGCGGGGGTCTTGGGATTCAGATGAGGAGTAAAAGTACTTTCCCAACCATGATCCTTCCTGAGTCGGTCCGAGGGTGGCAGTCGACTTGGTTCTACTGCAAGGACCAGCCAACTCTTGGTCAGTCGACTGGACTTCCCCCCTTTTCCATGGCCCGAGTGGAGAAGCCCTCTGCTTTGAAAGTGATCCCAGAGGAGAAGGCGCAAGTTAAAGTGCTGGTTGAGCGAGTGGTTCAGCTTGTCCATGACGGGGTAACCGGTATGGACCTGTTGGAGGTCTTCCTCAGGCGACACATCCAACCCCTTCAAGCTCGTGACCATCCGATGTGGATGTATTCGGGCACCGACGACACCACTCGGATCCATCCATAGGAAGTCGACGACGCCACGTTGGAAGGATGGTTGAAGAGCATCACTGGCAACAAGGACAACCCCAGGGGATCTCAGAGGATTCCTCCGCTCAACAACTCGTAGGAAACTGACAAGGTATGACTCCAAGTGGTCGAGTGTCTTCTTGATTTGTCAATTAGTTGTTTGTTGTTATCCGACTGTCTCCTATCTTGGTTGTTGTCTTCTAGGCCCTGACTGAGATGTACTCGATGCCCAACGGAGAGCAGGAGCAGGACCTAGAGGGGGAGGCGAGTGGAGGTGAAAGCAGCAAGTGGCACTCTGACGACGAAGAGGACGAGGACAACGATGACCTGAGCGAAGAAGAAGAGGTCGACTCTCCTCCTCGTAGGGAAAAATGATCTAAGCTTTCTCACGATCCAGCGAGTGCTCGCGGCAAAGCGACCATGCAAACTGGTCAGTCATCGAAGCACCCTCGAACGTCTTCTCCGGCGCCGACTGAAAAGGCGTCGAAGCAACCGAAAGCTACGCCGTCCAAACCGCCAAAGGCCTTGCCGAAGATCAAAGTGGTCATCCCCATTGCTTATGGGTATTAGTTGGACTTGATTTCTTGTTTTAGTATGAATCTGGATTTGAGTCGACTTATTTCGTCAAACATGACCGACTGAATTCTGAAATTTGTAGTGCTTCTACTTCTGGGACTTCCACCCGCTAGTATGAAGATGAGGACATGGAAGATGCGGTCACCTCCAACCCGGGTACAATCCTCGTGATTTTGTTCTCGATTGTATAGTTGGTTGAATTCTGGCGACTCATTTAGGGTCGACTGATTTCTTTGTAGCCCCTCCCAATGTCATTGAGCTTCCGGATGATGAAGAGGACGTGCCGCTGAGGCCCAGGAAGAAGAAGGCAACAGCTAGCAAGACATCCCAGTCGGAGCCGACGACGAAGCGAGTAGTTCAACGGCCCGAAGATGTGAGTAAGGTTTCTGTAACCTTTGCTGACCCAATGTCGAGTGTGCGTCCTGCACCGTCGACTGCTCCAGAGCTTGCTTCAACCATCCAACCTCAAGCATCGGATCTCCTAGCCGCTGCGTCCGGACTGTCTGTCCCCTTCTTTGCTACTCATCATGTTCCAGAAAGCCAGTCGGACGCCGCTGCGGAGGCTATTCGTCAGGCTGGCATAATGATGGAGCGGGTGAAGGCGGTGCACGAAAGCAGTCAGGCTGCTTATGACGCCAGCGCGACTCTTCGAGCCAATGTCCAGGTAAGTTAACTTCCGACTGAACTTGTTCTTTTAGGATATGCTACCCGAATGTTTTCCTTCACGTAATCTTTCATTGTCTTGTACTTTGAGATTGTACACCCATTGGGTGTTTTGTCAGCTTCTCTCTTTTTGCACTCGGTCTGGGCGGACCAGCCGAGTGGAATCCAAACCAGTGGGGGCACGCTAAGTGCACCCACTGGGTGTAGTCCTCGAGACCGCAGTCGACTGCTGGCAGTCGGCTGGGGTCTAATCACTTCTTTCTCCTCTCTTTTTTATATATACTCGGTCTGGGCGGACCAGCCGAGTGGAATCCAAACCAGTGGGGGCACACTAAGTGCACCCACTGGGTGTAGTCCCCGAGACCGCAGTTGACTTCTGGCAGTCGGTTGGGGTCTGAGTGGTCTTGAAGCTTTATTCACTCGGAAGTGAATAATCTTTGATCTTGTCGATTGATATGTCTTTTACTCACTGCAGAAATCTTGTTCGCTTATCTCCAAGTTTGCCGAGTTTGAGGAAAAGCAGAGGGAACTCAATCTTGATCTGGAGTTGGCTCAGCAGAATTTAAAGAAGGCTCAAGATGAAGTCGCTGGTGCGGAAGGTAACGGCCTGTCGATTGCTTATCTTGACCATCCTTCAAGTTATCTTTTCATTCTTCTGTTTGATCTAAATGTGTATTTTGCAGAGAAAATGAGGCTAGCCCTGGAGAAGAAAGACTTGGACCTTGCAGTTGCGCAGAAGGAGGCTCAAGAGAAGACCGCCCTCGCTGACCAAAAACTGGCTTCAGTCGGAACGCTGGAGGAGGATATCAACAAGCTGAAGTCGTCTCTCACTGAATCCAATCGAGAGGCGACTCGTCTAAAAAAGGATAAAGTGGCTCTGAACGACCAGCTGGAAAGCATGACGCATAGGAGGAACGATCTGGAAGCTTATCTGAAAGCTCTCGCCAAGAAACTCTTTCTTATGCTCGAAGGTATCCCCTTTTATCCGACTGTTTTACTGTTTGCAAGTTAGTCCTGGCCAGTCGACTCATTAACTCCTGACTCTGCAGAATTCTGTCAAAACTTTGAAGAAGAGACTGGACAGATCGAGACGGGCTTGGACCCTGTCCTTTCTCCAGTCAGCGACGAGGCTGCCATGAATGTGCTTCGACTGGAATCCCGCGTCGCCAGTGTTACAAGTTACCTTGCCCGTCTGAAGGTGGCAGTTTCACGCATCAACTCATCGCTCTGGCCAAGGGCAACGCTTCAGAATGATCTTGAGTCTTTGATGGCTCGACTAAATGAGGTCCCTGGTCGAGTGCAGGAACGGAAGAAGTCCTCCGCCCGATGCGGTGCTGACGTGGCTCTGTCACTGGTCAGGGTCCATTGCAGAGAGGCTCGAGAAGAGAAGCTGGCGGCGATCGAGGTCGCCAACACAAAAAGGCACGACTTCCAGTCCTTCATGGAAACTTTCATTGCTGCTACCACTTGGATCGCGGACAGGATCGACTTGGACGAGCTCGTCGAGCCTGCCAGTCCTCCTCCTGCCGAGTGAACAAACTTGATGCTCAAACTTGCTTTAAATTTTCTTCGGTATGCCGAGTGGTTATTGTAACCGTTAAACTCCTTCGGGCCTGACGCCCGAGTACTTTTATCTTCATCCTGAAACTCTCGAAACTTTATCCGATCTTGGTTTATCTTCTGCATGTGCTTGTGTTTGCCTTCGAGTGGAACTTTATTCTTCACTCGGAATATTCTTTGAGATGCAACTTTGAGGGAGATATCCCAGTCGACCTGCACCTCATCGTCTTTGCGGATAGGGATGGAGCGGATGTTGTACTTATGGCACAACTCTGATGAAAGGTTGGCAGTCGACCTGCACCTCGTCGTCCTTGCGGATAGGGATGGAGCGGACATTGTACTTATGGCGCAGCTCTGAGGAGAGGTTGGCAGTCGACATGCACCTCGTCGTCCTTGCGGATAGGGATGGAGCGTGCATTGTACTTGTGGCGCAGCTCTGAGGAGAGGTTTGCAGTCGACCTGCACCTCGTCATCCTTGCGGATAGGGATGGAGCGCACAGTGTACTTGTGGTGCAGCTCCGGGGAGAGGTTTGCAGTCGACCTGCACCTCGTCGTCCTTGTGGATAGGGATGGAGCGCACATTGTACTTGTGGTCCAGC
>NC_041390.1:111096981-111127742 GCF_002162155.2 Triticum dicoccoides
AGAGGCTTGCTCATCACTCGGTAGGATTTTTTCAACTTAGGCGAGTACTGGACTGCAGCTAAGCCTCTGAGTGAGAGACTTGCTCATCACTCGGTAGGATTTTTTCAACTTAGGCAAGTACTGGACTGCAGCTAAGCCTCCGAGTGAGAGGCTTGCTCATCACTCGGTAGGATTTTTTTCAACTTAGGCGAGTATTGGACTGCAGCTAAGGCTCCGAGTGAGAGACTTGCTCATCACTCTGTAGGATTTTTTTCAACTTAGGCGAGTACTGGACTGCAGCTAAGCCTCCGAGTGAGAGGCTTGCTCATCACTTGGTAGGATTTTTTCAACTTAGGCAAAACGGATTCGCAGCTAAGCCACCCACTGGGGGATTTCAGAAACGAACGTAAGCAATCGACAATCATTTTCAGAAGACTGTAAAAACTCTTGTCTTTGATAAACAAACTACAAAGGTGCGTCTTATTGCATCTCAACAAACTGAGTGTTTAAGTATAAAAGGGGCGGAGCAGCTCCGCATTCCAAGCGTGCGGCTCGTCTTTCTTGTGCTCGACGTCGTAGAGGTGGTACGCTCCATTGTGGAGCACTCTGGTGACAACGAAGGGGCCTTCCCAAGAGGGAGCAAGCTTGTGTGGTTTCTGCTGATCCACTCGAAGAACCAAGTCTCCCTCTTGAAATGCTTGACCCCTCACATTTCTGGCATGGAAACGACGCAGGTCTTGCTGATAGATGGTTGATCAGATCAAGGCCATCTCTCTTTCTTATTCCAAGAGATCAACTGCATCTTGTCGTGCTCGTTCTGCTTCTTCCTCTGAGAAAAGCTCGACTCGGGGCGCATTGTGGAACAAGTCACTCGGAAGTACAGCTTCGGCTCCATAAACCAAGAAAAATGGGGTTCTGCCAGTCGACCGATTAGGAGTTGTCCTCAATCCCCACAATACTGATGGAAGTTCGTCGACCCAGGCTCCTGCTGCGTGTTTGAGGTGACGCATCAGTCGGGTTTTAGTCCTTTGAGAATCAATCCATTTGCTCTTTCAGCTTGTCCATTCGACTGGGGATGGGCGACTGAGGCATAGTCGACTCGAGTACCTTGTGAAGCACAGAAAGTTCTGAACTCATCAGAATCAAAGTTTGATCCGTTGTCAGCGATGATGCTGTGTGGAACACCATATCTGAATGTTATCTCTCTGATGAAGCTGACAACAGTGTTGGCATCAAGGTTCTTGATAGGCTTGGCCTCAATCCACTTGGTGAACTTGTCGACTGCTACAAGCACATGAGTGAATCCACTCCTACCAGTCCTCAGAGGTCCAACCATGTCTCATCCCCAAACAGCAAAGGGCCAGACGAGTGGAATGGTCTTCAGGGCTGACGCAGGCTTGTGAGACATGTTGGAGTAAAACTGGCAACCTTCACATTTGTCGACTATTTCTTGTGCCATCTCATTTGCCCGTGGCCAGTAAAATCCCGCTCGGTATGCTTTGGCCACAATGGTCCGAGAGGATGCATGATGACCACAGGTCCCCGAGTGGATGTCATTGACGATCACTCGACCTTCTTCTGGCGTTATGCATTTCTGGCAAACTCCAGTCACACTTTCTCTGAACAACTGTCCTCTTATCACAGTAAAGGCTTTAGATCGACGGACGATCTGATGAGCCTCTTCTTCATCTTCTGGGAGTTCCCTTCTAAGAATGTATGCGATATATGGTACTGTCCAATCGGGGGTGATGACCAAAACCTCCATAATCAAATCGACTACGGCTGGAATCTCGATTTCAGTCGGATCGGTGGCACTCTTCGGCTGTGGGGGCTCTTCAGTGAAGGGATCTTCTTGAACTGAAGGTGTATGAATGTGCTCCAAGAACACATTGCTGGGGATGGCTTCTCTCTTGGAGCCTATCTTTGCCAAATCATCGGCCGCTTGATTTTTCACTCAAGGGATGTGATGGAGCTCCAATTCCTCAAATCTCTTTTCTAGCTTTCTCACTACATTGCAATAACCAGTCATAGATGGGCTTATGACATCCCACTCCTTCATTACTTAATTGACCACCAAATCTGAGTCGCCATAGACCATGAGGCGACGGACGCCGAGTGAAATGGCCATACGCAACCCGTATAGAAGTGCATCATATTCGGCTTCATTGTTGGAGGAGTCAAAGTGAATCTGGAGAACATAGCTGAGTTTGTCACCGCAGGGGGATACCAACACCACCCCAGCACCGGAACCATTCAGCATCTTGGACCCATCGAAGAACATGGTCCAATGCTCCGAGTGGATTTGGGCTAGAAGTTGTTGTCCGATCCACTCGGCGAGAAAATCAGCTATTGCTTGGGACTTGATGGCCTTCTTTGCTTCAAACTTGATGTCCAGGGTAAGGAGTTCAATCGCCCACTTTGCCACTCGACCAGTTGTGTCTCTATTGTTCAGAATCTCTGATAATGGAGCGTCACTGACGACTGTAATGGAATGATCAGAGAAGTAGTGTGCAACTTTCTTCGTGGTCATGTGAATCCCATAAACAAGCTTCTGATAATGTGGATATCTTTGCTTCGACGGAGTCAGAACTTCAGAAACATAATATACTGGACGCTCAATTTTATAGGCTTTTCCTTCTTCCTCCCGCTCGACCGTGAGTACTGTAATGACAACTTGTCCAGTGGCTGCAATATAAAGCAGTAAAGGCTCTTTGCTGATTGGCGCAGCAAGCACCGGCTGGGTGGAAAGCAGGGCTTTGAGCTCTATAAACGCTGCGTCAGCTTCAGAGTCCACTCAAACTTATCAGACTTCTTCATCAGTCAGTAAAGAGGCAATGCCTTTTCACCGAGGCGAGAAATGAATCGACTCAAGGCGGCCAAACAACCAGTAAGCTTCTAGACATCATGCACACGCACAGGGCGTTTCATCCGAAGTATAGCACCAACTTTCTCTGGGTTAGCGTCGATCCCTCGTTCAGAAACGAGGAAACCGAGTAATTTTCCGCCAGGAACTCTGAATGTGCATTTTGATGGATTAAGCTTGATATCATATCTTCTGAGATTGGCAAAGGTTTCAGCAAGGTCAGCCAACAGGTCGTAACCTTTACGTGACTTGACCACAATGTCATCCATGTATGCTTCCACATTCTGACTGATTTGAGTGAGTAGACACTTCTGGATCATCCTCATGAATGTGGCTCCGGCGCTCCTCAAGCCGAATGGCATAGTGACATAACAAAAGCATCCGAATGGAGTGATGAAAGTCGTTTTTATCTCATCGGGACCATATAGTCGGATTTGATGGTACCCGAAATAGGTGTCCAAAAAAGACAAACGCTCACACCCCGTAGTTGAGTGAACGATTTGGTCGATGCGGGGGAGGGGGAAATAATCTTTCGGGCATGCCCGATTGATATGCTTGAAGTCAATGCACATGCGAAGTGAGTCGTCCTTCTTGGGGACCATGACAACATTGGCGAGACACTCGGAGTGGTAGATTTCACGGATGAACTCAGCTGCCAAGAGCCAAGCCACTTCCTCACCGATTGCTTTTCTCTTCTGGACGGCGGACCGTCGGAGATGTTCCTTGACTGGTTTTACTTTTGGGTCGACTCACAGATGATGCTCAGCCAGTCCCCTGGGTACACCCGGCATATCAGAAGGTTTCCATGCAAAGATGTCCCGGTTCTCACGGAGGAACTGGATGAGCGCTTCTTCCTATTTGTTGTCGAGTGTTGTTGAGATATGGGTCGGAGCAGCATTGTGGTCGGTCGGGTGAATATGAATCGGCTTCGTTTCACCGGACGACCGAAATGCAGAATCTGTGGCAGGCTTCTTGGCTCGCAGCAAATCACTCGGATCTGCATTTTTCTGATACTCTTGCAGTTCTACTACTGCCATCTGTGCATCGGCAATTTTTCAGCCCTTTTGGAAGCACTCTTCCGCCTTCTGCTGATTGCCGGTGACAGTGATTACTCCTTTAGGACCAGGCATCTTCAATTTGAGATACACATAACATGGTCGAGCCATAAAACATGCATAAGAGGGCCTACCCAGAATAGCATGGTAAGCACTCTTGAAATCCACTACCTCAAATGTCAACTTTTCCTTGCGGTAGTTCTTGGAATTACCGAAAACCACATCAAGGGCGATCTGGCCAAGTGACTGAGCTTTCTTGCCAGGAATAACGCCATGGAAACTCATGTTGCTTTCACTAAGCTTGGACATCGGAATGCCCAGTCCCTTCAAGGTTTAGGCATAAAGGATATTCAGGCCACTGCCACCATCCATCAGCACTTTAGTCAGTCGAGTGCCTCCAACTACTGGGTCGACCACCAGTGCTTGCCTCCCGGGGGTGGCTATATGAGCTGGATGGTCTGACTGGTCGAATGTGATGGCAGTCTGGGACCACTTCAGATAATTGGGTGTTGCAGGAGCAACCATGTTTACTTCCCTGTTAATAACCTTCAACCGGCTTTTGCTTTCAACATCAGCAAAAATCATCAGTGTGGAATTGATATTGGGAAAACCATCATCATCTTCTTCCCTATCCTCACCTTCGTCTGACTCCTTTTCCTTCTCCTTGGGTTGTTTCTCTCGGAACTGCTGGATAAGGAAACAGCACTGTCGAGTGGTGTGTTTAGGGTAAATGATGTTCCCCTCTTCATCTTTTTTGGTATGAATATGGCATGGTAAATCCAACACATCATTCCCATCTTTATCCTTAACTTTTTTGGGAGCCTAGAGCCCCTTGGGCTTTCCTTTGAACTTTCCTTGGGCAACAGCTAAAGCTTCACCTGGAGCAGCTGGTTCATCCTTTCGCTTCTGTTTCTGACTGGAATTCCCTCCTCCGGTTTCTTGGGCGACTGTTTTGTGCTTGCCACTCCGGAGTCAGTCTTCCTCTTCACCATTGGCATATTTGGTGGAAATCTCCATCATCCGAGTCAGAGTCATATCTCCTGTCCGACCAAATTTCAGATTCAACTCCCGATACTTAACGCCTTCCTTGAAGGCACAATTGCTTGGTGATCTGACACATTCTCCATTGTATGGTGCAACGTGATCCATCTCTGGATATAATCCCTCAAGGTTTCATTCAGTTTCTGGACACAACACTGCAATTCTGTCAACCCTGCCAGCCTTTTGCAAGTGCCTTCAAAGGTCCTAACAAACACTCGAGCAAGTTCCTCCCAACTATATATACTGCCAGGAGCCAACTGATTCAACCATGCTCTGGCTGAGCCCTCCAACATCAAGGGGAGGTGCTTCATAGCCACATCATCATTGCCGCCACCAATCTGCACAGCCACTCGGTAGTCCTCAAGCCAAGTGTTTGACTTGGACTCGCAGGTGAATTTGCTAACTCCAGTCGTCAACCTGAAGTTGGGAGGAATCACTGCTGCTCTGATGGCTCTGCTGAAACACTCGGGTCCTGAACGTGCACCCTGCTTCCAGTCGGATGATCTCTATCATGGCCTTCTCTATGAGCTCTGTTCCTATCAACCAGACCTTGAACGAGGATAGATCTTGCATCAAAGACTGCCTCTCTAGGGTCGACTGGAATTCTTCATTTGCCGCTGTGGGGGCGCCTGTCATCTTGCCGCCGAGGCACGTATGATCCACTCCTCGGAGGAGGCGTGGGCATTCGACGACGGTCATCGTGGTCGAGTCGATGATCATACTGCTCACGGTTCCTGTACTGATCTTGCCGGTGCCCACGTCCCTCACGCTGCGGAGGCGATCTTGGGCTGTGAGCAGATTGGACAGTATCTGCCACCATAGATCTGCTATGAATCCTATTCCGCGACTGAGATACTGCTGTATTCTGCTCTCCCCCTGCCCGGAGCAAAGCCCGGATCTGCATCAAACCTCGGCCAGCTTCTGACTTGGAAGGTTGAATTGACTCTGCTATTCGAGCTGCAGCTGTGAGATTCTAGATCGGAGTTCGGTATACCTGAGTTGGAGACGGAAAAAGTTGTCATCGACTGGATTCAGGAATTCACTGCCGAGCACGCTCGTCGAGTGCGCGTTGGAGGTTCTCCAGTCGAGTGCGCTTAGCTAAGTTGGCCAGGCGTGCCTCATCCAAGGCCTGGGCCTCGGGGGTTTCTCCAACGATAGGAGTGTGAAGTGCATCCATGTTACGGCGGCGAAGCTCTTCCCTCCGCTGCGAAGCGAGGGGTTCAGGGCGGTACTCCTCATGGACATGCAATGGGTCGCTGACGCCATCGCCCCCGTCTTCACGGGTGAAGCCAGGAGGACTGCATGGTCCATTGACCATCAAGACTTCCACCGGGGTCGCTGTTGTCGCACTCGGACGCGGTCTCGACGGAGCTACTCGACAGATCGAACAGGCCGTAGAGAGTTTCATCGGGCTCGATCGCCATGATTTGTGGGGTGGCCGATTGGCGGGCCACCACATGCCTCACCCACCGCTGAAGTCGCGACCGACCGCATCGTTGGCGCCGGCGAACAACGGAAAGCGAGGTTGCCATAGGAGCCGACCGATACTGAGTCGACGGCTGCCGAAGAAGGACGCCGCGGACGCATGCGCGGAAGTGCGTCGCCCCGCGTACGGGGAGCGCCCCGACGTCGAGTGGAGCCTCGTGGAGCCAAGCAGAGTCGTCGACGATGAAGACAAGCGCGCCGAGACGGATCTCGCGGCCTTCAGCCAATCCTCCGCCGGAAACCATGATGACGGGAATCAGAAAAATCGCAACTTCTCCAACAAACTGCTAAGACACCTGCCCCACGGTGGGCGCCAACTGTCGTGGTTCTAAGACTGACAGTAGAATGGGGGTAGGTATGAGGAGGCAAGATCCTAGCTATGGAGTAGTTGTACACACGAGTTTACGAGTTCAGGCCCTTCTCGGAAGAAGTAATAGCCCTACGTCTCGATGCCCTGAGGCGGTCGACTGGTTTATATGTGCGTGTGTTTACAAAAGATGTGAACCCAAGACCTGGAGGAGGGGTGGCTTATATAGAGTGCGCCAGGACCCCAGCTCCCATCCGTTATGCGGGACTTAATGTACATAAAGGTGGAGCGTTACAGGTAACGTCCGTATTAAAGTGTTATAAATGGTAGTTAAGGCTATGAGTAAACGCCCGACCGTTGCTGTGTAGAGTGGCTTCAGATCTTCTGTTCGTCGAGTGACTTCTGTGATGGTCGAGTGACATTGATTCTTCTGAGTGGAATGTCTCTGGTCGAGTGGATGATGGTACCCTTTGAATGCTACTGGCTTTAAGGTGATGTCCTTGGGGAGGTAGTCTAGGTTAGGCCTATGACCCTACCCTAGGTACATAGCTTCATCACCCTCCCCCCCCCCATCATCTTCTTCCCTGAGCAAGCAACACATTCTTTTCCATCACTAACCGCGCAAGCTTGGTCCCTCTAGCTGCTTCGCAGCCGATCGCCGTGCCAATGGCCGCTGTCCATCACCTTCAAACCAGACGAAACGGCCACAATTTTTGCTGCAATCGACACCATGGTTGTTGGAACTAGCCACATCGTGCTACATGCTTTTGATGATGGACAGTGGGGTGCTGCCACTCGGCCATGTGAGACGCTTGCCCGGACTGGCAGTAATAGGGTGGGGGCGAGGGGGCATGCTGCAACGGCAATGGATGTTGCCGGAGGCATTGCAGAACCGCCGGACACCCTTGTGTTGCAACCGCTGACAGAAAAGGCTTCAAACCCTTCATGGAAAGCTTCAACCGGATACAGGGAAAGCTCCAAGCAGTCAATGCCATTGTGGGAAGCTACAACCGTTCGCATAAAATGCTACAACCTTCGATGAAAAAAGCTTCAATTGAAAAGATAGAGAAACCTTTCACCAAGAGCTGCTCAAAAAGAAAATAGCTGCAACCTTAATAGGAAAGCTTCGACCGTAGATGAAAAAAGCTCCAACCATTGAAAGAGAAAGCTACAACCAGACACTACGCAATCAGAAAAGTTGCAACCATTGACAGAGAAAGCTTCAATTGTATGTGCGAAAAGCTTCAACCGGCGACTTGCGAGGGGGAAAGCTACGGCCAGTGACCTGGGATGGGCGAGACGAAGATACTACATTGGTCTTTCTGCTGGAACCGGCACTTGTTTTTTGCTACGACCGGTGGTTAATTTTGCTGCTACTGGCAACCCGAGGAGGGATGCATCTTTTTTGTGAGCTCGCCGTCGAGACATTGTGCCCGATGAGCCGTCGCCATCGAAGCGCGGCCGTTGTGCACTGGAGTTGCGAGCATCGCCACCGAACCTGCAAGCGCGCAACCACGGGCACATGCTGTTGCATGCACGGAGGCGAGAAAATGCATAAGGTAATCGACGCAGGTGAGGATGACTGCCGGCGGCAACGAGCAGGACGCCGGTGAGGGCGGGCGGCGCAGTGCTGCGACCGGAGGCGACAAAGCACGGCGTCGTGCATTCGAGGAGCTGCGCGAGATGCAGGACCAACGAGAGGAAGGAGAAGCGCGAGGGCAAACCGTTTTTCTGCCCGATCCAATGGCCCACCTGGATCACATCCGACGGATCACGCTTGACCGGCCGGAATTGTTGGGCCGGTGCGCCGACGCGTATTAGTCGCCTAATTAATATCCTTTATCAAAGAAAGAAAGTAAGATTTCATAGAGTTTAGTTGTGTAGATTTGAACTTCCTTCGTTTTTATTTACTCTACTCCCTCCGTTTCAGTTTACAAGTCCTACGTGTATATCTAGGTTGTCAATTTTATCACCCTAATATAAACTATATAACACAAAATTATACTGTTTGAAAATAGAACATCTAAAAGTTATATCGGTATATTTTTTGTAATATATGACTTGTATTATGTTGGTCAAATTGACGACCTAGGGGCACGGGCACGCCTTGTAAACTGAGAGAGTGGGAGTAGCGTATTATAGTTGACTGAAGTCAAACTTCGTAAAGTTTGACCAAGTTAATAAAAAAAGTACAAACATTTATTATAACAAATTTATATGATATGAAAGTACATTCAGTAATAAATCTAATGGTATTGATTTGATATTGTATATAGTAATATTTTTGTTTATAAATTTTGTCAAAGTTTATAAAGTTTGATTTTGATTAAAGTTAATACGCGGACTAAATAAAAACCGAGGGAGTGCTTATTTATTTATTTTAGAAAAATAGTCCTTAGATGTTCGGCCGGGCGAACTTCAATTCATGGATCCGCAAGTGACCTGCTACCTGCTGCTGGCGCCAAAAAATATGCACAAGGAAAGTGACCTGCTGAAACTGAAGCCTAGCAGCCAGGTGTCACAACCAGCGGAAGTTTCTCCTTCCTTCGATCACAAACGCAAATCTCAACTAGATCCTCCCGCAGCCGGTCCCGGCCTTTTATCCCCAGCCATTCCCCGCCACTCCCAGCTGCCACAGCGGATAACTAAAGCTAAGCAATCACAAGAACTCACGCACGCACGCACACGAAGAACACAGAGACCAGAGGAGCATAAAAAAGATTAGCAAGATGCAAGCATTCCTCGCCTACTCGATCCTTCCGAATCCATGCTCCAGATCCTTCTTCCCGCGTCCAACAAATCGACCCCAGTTCCTCCTGTCCTCGGTTTCGGAATCGAGGACGGGTGCTGCTCCCACCGCGAGAAGATGCGGTGGGACGGGCCGGAGAGTGGTGACCGCGGCGTCATCGTCCCCGGCGGTGGCCACCACGGCGACGGACGTTCCCGGGACGATGAAGGCCTGGGCGTACGAAGAGTACGGGGACGCCAGCGTGCTTAAGCTCGACGAGGCCGTGTCGGTGCCGGCGGTGGGCGAGGACCAGGTGCTGGTCAGGGTGGCGGCCGCGGCGCTCAACCCCGTCGACTCCAAGCGGCGTATGGGCAAGTTCAAGGCCACCGACTCCCCACTCCCGGTGAGCTCGGGCGCCCCTTCAGTTTCACTTCCTTCCGAGTTCGAGGCTTCGAGCTCTTGATTTGATCACTTGTGTCGTGGTTGGTCTGCAGACTGTTCCAGGGTACGACATGGCCGGAGTGGTGGTCAAGGTCGGCAGCCAGGTGAAGAGCCTCAAGGAAGGCGACGAGGTGTACGGCCACATCAGCGAGAAGGTCCTGGAGGGACCCAAGCAGTTCGGCTCGCTGGCAGAGTACACCGCCGTGGAGGAGAAGCTGGTGGCCCTCAAGCCCAAGAGCATCGACTTCGCGCAGGCCGCCGGTCTGCCGCTCGCCATCGAGACCGCCCATGAGGGCCTCGAGAGGGCAGGCTTCTCCGCCGGCAAGTCCATCCTTGTCCTCGGCGGCGCCGGCGGAGTCGGGACCCTTGTCATCCAGGTCCGACATTGCTCCCACTTCAGTTCAGTCTCCAAATGGACTGAATTTCTCTCCAGTCAAGCAATAGCCAGCTGAACTGAACATCATTTTTACACTGTGATAATGCGTAATGAAGCTGGCGAAGCAAGTTTACGGCGCGTCGAAGGTGGCGGCGACGGCGAGCACCCCGAAGCTGGAGCTCCTGAAAAGCCTGGGGGCCGACGTGGCCATCGACTACACCAAGGAGAACTTCGAGGACATGCCGGAGAAGTACGACGTCGTGTTCGACGCAGTCGGTAAGTTCCTTTGTCAACAGTACAGAAGACTGCCAAAACACGCACACCAAGCAGTAGTCCGGAGCTGACACATGCTCGGGGGTTTCAGGCCAGGGCGAGAAGGCGGTCAAGGTGGTGAAGGAGGGCGGCAGCGTGGTGGTGCTCACCGGCGCGGTCGCGCCCCCGGGGTTCCGGTTCGTGGTCACCTCCGACGGGTCCGTCCTGGCGAAGCTCAACCCTTACCTCGAGGCCGGCAAGGTGAAGCCGGTGGTCGACCCCAAGGGGCCCTTCCCCTTCTCCCAGGTCGTGGAGGCGTTTTCCTACCTCGAGACCGGGCGAGCCACCGGCAAAGTAGTCATCTCACCTGTTCCATGAGACACTTCTGTAAATAGCTAGCACAAGTGATGTGTTTTTGTCAGAGTTTACTGAGCAAATATTTGTTGGATCGTGCGTATAAACAGAAAAATATGTGATGTTATCAGAGATGGCAGTAGGTTCCTGGCGTATTACAATGAACATAAATCTTTTTTTGTTCAATCTGTACCTGGCCTTTCACCATTCAGTTAAGTTTCAGATGCTTCAAAAGGCTACAGAGGGTTGTACTGCTTTCCTGAATTTCCAAAGTGAAAGTGAGCGCGCTAATTATTCCGAGGCAATCGACAATTTAACACCTTGATGATTAACTAGCCTACGCGGTAGGATTTTATTAGGATCAGAATGAAGAACTTGAATGATTACAGTGCCTTACGGTAGCACACCGGAAGTGGTTTAATGTAGGGAACCACTAGGCATCAGACTAGTGATGCTTAGCCTCCCGTCAGATCAGTCGATTTCTGCAGTTACTAGTGTTAAACATATGATTTAGGAACTGCTCGACACCCCTAACCTGGGGTGTGGCTATCTCATTATATAGAGGTATCCAAGGGGTACAATACAATGTTACAATACAGATATACAGAGGTTACGTATATACAGTCTAACACCCTCCCTCAATCTTAACTATGTCCTGAAGTACAAAGCAAGTTAAGATTGCGCCTATAGCCTACAAACTGTGATTGTGGAAGAGGCTTCGTGAAGATGTCAGCAAGTTGATCCTTTGACGAGATGAACTTGATACAGAGTAGTTTCTGTGCAACACGTTCCCGAACAAAGTGATAATCCACCTTAATGTGTTTTGTCCTAGCATGAAACACCGGGTTAGAAGAAAGATATGTCGCACCAATGTTGTCACACCACAGGACCGGAGGACGAGCTTGAGGAACACGCAACTCTCTCAACAGAGACTGTACCCATATGATCTCAGCAGTTGCATCAGCAACAGCTTTGTACTCAGCCTCAGTACTACTGCGAGACACAGTTGCTTGCTTGCGAGCATTCCAGGCGATCAAGTTAGGACCCAGAAATACCGCATAGCCCCCCATGGATCGCCTGTCATCCGGACTACCAGCCCAATCTGCATCAAAGAAAGCCGAGAGCTCATACGACGGTGCAGACTGAAGAAGCAAACCATAGGAGGCACTAAGACTGACATAGCGCAAAATACGCTTCACAGCTGACCAGTGAGACGTCCTAGGTGCATGCAAAAACTGACAGACACGGTTGACTGCATAGGAGATATCAGGCCTGGTAATAGTAAGGTATTGCAGACCACCAACGATACTGCGATACTCAGTAGCATCATCAGACGAGAGAGGATAACCGTCAAGAGCAGACAACCGATCAGTGGCAGACATCGGAGTGTTAACATGTTTGCATGTGAGCATTCCAGCACGACGCAACAAGTCCAAGGCGTACTTTTTCCGAGTGAGAGTCAAACCAGCAGAGGACCGTGAAACCTCAAGACCAAGGAAAAAATGAAGAGCACCTAAATCCTTGACAGCAAAATCATCACGGAGAGCAATCACAAGGCGATCAGCAGCAGCAGCGGAGGAACTGATGAGAATGATATCATCAACATAAACCAAAAGATACATCGTAACCTCAGGGCGCTGGAGGAGAAACAGTGACGTATCAGCAGTGGAGGGAGTAAACCCAAGAGCCCGAAGAACAGATCCCAGGCGAGCATGCCATGCACGAGGAGCCTGTTTGAGCCCATACAGTGCCTTAACCAGACGACAGAGATGGTGAGGTCGTGTCGGATCAACAAAACCAGGTGGCTGACGCATATAAACCTCCTCCTCCAGAATGCCATGCAGAAAAGCGTTCTGCACATCAAGCTGACGAAGGAACCATCCGCGAGTAACCGCAATAGACAGTAGTAATCGAATGGTAGTAGGCTTGATGACGGGACTGAAAGTGTCTTCATAATCAAGACCATACCTCTGTTTGAAGCCCTTTGCAACTAACTGTGCCTTGTAGCGTTCAATGGAGCCATCAGCATGTCTCTTGAGTTTGAAAACCCACTTGGAATCAATGACGTTGACATCGGACACTGGAGGAACAAGACGCCAAGTATCATTCTGTTGGAGGGCCTGAAACTCTTGTTCCATTGCAGCACGCCAATGAGGAATACTTAGTGCAGCCTGAAAGTGACGAGGCTTTGCAGTGGGATCGCCAGCACTGTCAGCCATGCACGTAGCAAGCCACGCAACCGTGCCATCCGTCTGCTTCTTTGGACGAAAACCACCAGACTGGCTCCGTGTGCGAGGACGAAGGGTGACTGCAGGTTCAACTGGCAAAGTCGGTGCAGCAGAGGATGTTGACGAGGCCAGCACCAAGTCGGACGAGTCAGGCACGCCAGTGACCGAGGCAGGGCTGGTCGGCGACCCTAGCGCAGAGGCGGACCGGGCCGGAGCAAGTGACGAGGCCTCCGGGCTGGCGGCAGCAGCAGTCGGCCCGGGCGAGAGACCCGCCAGTGGCCCGGGCGAGCCACGCGAGGCTGGCGCTGGTGAGGCCTGCGCGTCGGGCGAAGCGGGTGCTGGCGAGGCCATTGGTGCTGACGAGGCAAGCGAGCCAGGCGAGCCCAGCGCCCGTGGGGCCAGCATGGAGCCAGGCTGACCCGGCGCCCGCGAAGCAGGCGAGACGGTGACGGGTTGGCAGGTGCCGCCCGTCATGCATGGCACATGCACGTCCCGACCAGGGAGCTCATCGGTGACCTGTTCATCAAGTAGCTCAAGCCGGACACCGCGTCCAATACCTGCAGCATGATTAGGGAGCAACGAAGGGGCATATGCAACATCCACAAATTGATCAGGCGTAGGTGTGTACACAGGCACCGGTGGTGTAGAAGTGGTAGGGTTAGTCGGAAGTGCACGAAAAGGGAAAACATTTTCATCAAATACTACATCACGAGAGATGTAGACGCGGTTGGTAGGAACATGCAAGCACTTGTACCCTTTGTGAAGAGGACTATACCCGAGAAAAACACACTTCTTAGACCGAAACTCTAACTTGCGTTTGTTGTAAGGACGCAAGTGAGGCCAACATGCACAACCGAACACTTTGAAAAAAGTGTAGTCTGGAGTCTCATTAAGCAGAAGTTCAAGAGGGGTTTGCATTTTCAGAAGTCTCGAGGGAAGCCTGTTTATGAGAAAACAAGCTGTGGAGAAGGCATCACTCCAGAACCGAAACGGGACGGAGGCATGAGCGAGCAAGGTTAGACCAGTTTCAACAAGATGGCGATGGTTACGCTCGGCAATACCATTCTGCTGATGTGTATGAGGACATGACACGCGGTGCAAAATCCCAAGTTTGTTAAAAAACGAGTTGAGGTTGTGGTATTCACCCTCCCCCCAGTCGGATTGGGCATGGATGATTTTCTGCTTAAGAAGACGCTCAACGTGTGCTTGAAACTGAATGAAGACATCGAACACATCAGACTTACGTTTAATAAGATATAACCAAGTAAAACGGCTGTAAGAATCAATGAAACTGACATAATAATTGTGACCACTAACAGATGTCTGGGCATGACCCCATACGTCAGAAAACACAAGCTCAAGAGGATGTTTCACAACACGACTAGACTCTGAAAAAGCAAGTTGATGACTCTTGCCCAGCTGATAGGCATCACAAATAGTTTCAGCAGTTTTATTGGACACAACTGGAAGATCATGACGATGCAAAACATATCGAACTATGGGAGCCGCCGGGTGACCAAGGCGCGTATGCCAGTGTGTAGACGACACACGAACACCACTGAACACCTGGGGAGAGGACGGCGTGGAAGGTGGGCATGGTGCATCAAGTGCATACAGGCCATGGCGAAGACGACCGCTAAGCAGAATGGCCCTCGTGTCCCGATCCTTGATAAAGAAACGAAAAGGGTGAAACTCAGCAAGGACATTATTATCACGAGTAAGTTGAGGAATAGACAATAGACTACGCGTAGCAGAAGGAACACGAAGGACATTAGAGAGGTGTAATGTGCGAATATTGTGTGCAAGGAAAGAGGCCTGACCAACATGGGAGATGCGCATACCTGCTCGACTGACGGTGTGCACCTGATCATGACCACGATATGGCTCCTGAGTTGAGAGCTTACCCATCTCACTGGTGAGGTGGTGGTAGCTCCAGTGTCCATGTACCATGTAGGATCAATGGAGTAAGACGGAGTACGGCCATGATCATGACTCGTCACGGCAGCAGCGGCTTGCTTCTCGTTCCCTTTGCCGTTGTTGCCGAGGCCCAGAAAATCTTGTTTGTAGTGATGATGGCAGCGAGAGGCAATGTGGCGCTCAAGACCACACAACTGGCAGGCCTGTTGGGCACCACAAGAAGAAGAACACGCCACCGGCCGGTTACCACCTGAGATGGTCAGAGCACTGCCCCGCGAGGCCGGTTGTGAAGGCAGCGCCGGTCTGCCTCCTGAAGATGATGACCGTTGGGGCTTGCCACGAGTTGCGGCATTGGCGGAGGCGAAACTGGGGGAGGCTCGGCGCGCCTTAATGCGCTGCTCACGGCCAAGCAGACGTGCATAAAGCTCACGAGGTGGAAGCGGTTCATCGCGGCCATGAACATTCTCGATGAGATTGTCATAATCATCATCAAGCCCATTAAGCACGAAGGTGTTGAACTACTCATCCTGCAGCGACTGGCCAACTGAGGCCAACGTGTCGGTGAGACCCCGCATCTTGTTGAAGTAGTCGGTGATGCTGAGGTCACCAAGCTTCGTCTCACCCAGCTCGGTGTGTATAGAGTGAGAGCGCGCCTGAGACTGAGAGGCAAAACTGGTGTGAAGTGTTGCCCACGCCTCCCGGGACGTAGCGGCGAAGATGACCAGCGACGAGACGCTCGGGGTGAGCGAGGACTGAATGGCGGAGAGGATGGCCTGATCCTGAGCCACCCAGGTGGTACGCCGGGTGATGAGGGGGCGGACACGGGGTGGATCCGTCAACGTAGCCCTCCAGATAGCGACTCCGCAGAAGAGGGAGCACCTGGGCATGCCAGGACAGGTAGTTGTCTGGCACGAGCTTCACCGGCAGCAGATGCGAGAAGTAGAACGGCGCAGGCACCGTGGCCGAATCAACATGGGCATGCGGCGATGCATATAGGCCCATCGACGAGGCTGCCCCAGGATGCATGGGATACACCGGGTAGGGCGGGTAGGAGCCGGGGGACGCTGCCCTGGGAGCACCATAGTGTGTCGCGAGGGGCGCCGTAGGGTGCCGCAGGGGCACCGTGGTAGGGTGTCGCGAGGGCACCGTGGTCGGCCGCGGTCGAAGCCGCGGGCGGCGATGCAGCCGCAGCTCCGTGCGGGTGCGGGGAAGACGCCAGCGTAACACCCCGGATATGATTTTCCCAATATGTACTCCAACTCTTGTCGTTTCCGGCATTAAGTTATTTTATTTTCTCAGGTTCGGGTTTTTATCTCCGTGTGTTGTTGTCATTGTCATGCATCTCATATCATGTCATCATGTGCATTGCATTTGCATACGTATTCATCTCATGCATTCGAGCATTTTCCCCGTTGTCTATTTTGCATTCCAGCGCTCCGTTCTCCTCCGGTGGTCAATTCTACCTTTCTTTCATATGTGGGGATTAAACATTTCCGGATTGGACCGAGACTTGCCAAGCGGCCTTGGTTTACTACCGGTAGACCGCCTGTCAAGTTTCGTAGCATTTGGACTTTGCTTCATACTCCAACGGTTAACCGAGGGACCGAAAAGGCCTCGTGTGTGTTGCAGCCCAACACCCCTCCAATTGGCTCAAAACCCACCAAAACCCTCTCCATCATCTAGAGCGTTCGATCACGATCGCGTGCCCGAAAACCGCACCTCATTTGGACACTCCTAGCTCCCTCTACCTCTATATAAAGACCCCTCCTTGAAAATCCGGATCTCCCCCATCCAAACCCTAAAAAAATCACCTCCGCCGCCGCCGGACACGTCCGGACGGCGCCGAACGCGTCCGCCGCCTCCGCCGACCTATCCGCGCGCGCCACGTGGCTCGGCAGAACCCACTTCACCGCTTCCCGCCACCGGCCCGCGAGGGCCCGAGGCCGGCCCTCCCCGCCGACCGCGCGGGCCAGATCCGCCGCGCCCCGCCGCCTCTTCTTCTCCGCAGCGTCGCCCGCCTCCTCACGCCGAGCCGCCCGCCGCCCTCCGCCGCATCTGCTCCGACCACCGCGCGACCTCGCCGGAGCGGGAGGTCGCCTCGCCTCCTTCCGCCGCCCGGCTTCTTGCCGCCGACGTTCGCCGTGGCCAGGAGAGCCCGAGGCCGCCATCCCGTCGCCTCCCCGCCTCTCCGGCGATCCCCGACGTCAAGGCCGGCCCCCGCTTCTCCTCCGTCTCCGGCGAACAATGCATCCCGGCCATCCTCGTAAAGCGTGCCGGCCGGATCTAGATCTGGGATTTGTCTCGCGTTGACTTTTTGCCCGAAACCCTAATATTTTGGCTATGTTCATCGCATCGTAACTTTGCATCCATAGCTCCGTTTTGGGCATATATCATATCAAAATGTTCGCCTCAGAGAGCACATCATTTCACCTCATTGCATCATTGTCATTTGAGTTCATCTTGATGCCCTAAATGCTGTTAGAAGAATGCTATTTGAGATAATTGTCAGATCTGCTGCTCCAATTAGACATTTGTCATTTTTGCCATGATTAATGTGTGCATGATATGCCCCTGAGCTCTACATGAGTTTTGTTATATGTTTTACCATCTATCCAGAGGTGAAATCCATGTATTTTTGTGATGTGTGTGGTGAGTAGCACAAGCTTGCAAAGTGGTGCATTCGTTAATGCTGATTTCAGGGACTTAGCATTTCCACTAAGTCATTGATCTGTTTATCTTAGTCTGCCATATGTTCTTATTGTTTCCTAGTGATCCGTGCCTCTTTTGAGGATGATCAGTAAGGATGTTTTGTTAATCTTGTAGTGCTCTATCCATCCATGTCTTTGTTTGCAATTATGAAGCACCCTAGCTTGAGTCAAGCTCTACTTTGTCATTTCGTGAATCTGGGCAGATTGTCTACTTGTTAGCAATTTTGCCGAGGATGTTGTAGTTGATCCGTGCATGCTATGTTATTGTTCTTGCCATGTATAGCTTGTATTTTGTGTATTCTTGATGGGTGTATGCTTAGTTTGTCATGACTTGCTCTGTAGTGAGTGCATCGAGCTCGTAAACATGCCTACTTGATATCTGTTTCAGCATGCTCCAGTTTTCACTAAGTCTGAGAACTGATTATGTTTTTGCCATGTTCACATGCTTGCAAATGTATTTTCTGATCCCTTTTGGCTCAAGGTTACTAAGGGACTTTTGTTAAGCTCTTTGCGTAGCTCCATTCCATGCTTTACTTTGCCATGTTTGGGTCCTGTAGCATATAGTTTTCATGCTCCAAAGTGTACTATCTGATCTGAAATTCCAGACAAGTGTTAATTTCACTAAGTCTGAAATCTGTTTACCAAATGCATTTTTGTCATGCTTGTTTGAACCTGTTAATGGATGAATTGGCCGTAGCTCAGTGTTCCCATTTTGTTAAGCATCATGAATGGATCCCTATCATGTATTTTGATGCCATGTTTGGGTGCTATAGCATGTTCATCTTGTTGCATCTAGTTGGCTACTTGCTGTAAATCGCAGAACGTGGTCATATTTGAATTGCTTGCCATTTCCAAACCGTAACTCCGATTCCGGCGTTCTTTATATTGTTTTCAAGCGATTTCATCTCATCTTTCCAGTGGAACACTTGAATTTCCAAGTTGAGGCCAGGTTCATGCATTCCTTGTCAAATCTTGCATATGTATCACATATTGCATCCCGCATAGCATACCATGATTGCATCATATTGTTGGAGTTTTGCACGTGGTTGATTGTGTCCTTGTTGCTTGTTTGTCTTGTTTGGGTAGAGCCGGGAGACGAGTTCGCTAATGAGGAGCCCGTTGAGTTTGCTTTCGAGGATCCAGTCAACTCTGACAACTTTGCAGGCAAGATGATCATACCCTCGAAATCACTACTATCTTTGCTTTGCTAGATGCTCGCTCTTTTGCTATGCCTATGCTATGATGCCTACCACTTTCTTATCATGCCTCCCAAATTGCCATGTCAAACCTCTAACCCACCATGTCCTAGCAAACCGTTGATTGGCTATGTTACCGCTTTGCTCAGCCCCCTCTTATAGCGTTGCTAGTTGCAGGTGAAGATTGGAGACCGTTCCTTGTTGGAACATTATTTACTTGTTGGGATATCATTATATTGCCTTGTTATCTTAATGCATCTATATACTTGGTAAAGGGTGGAAGGCTCGGCCTCTCGCCTAGTGTTTTGTTCCATTCTTGCCGCCCTAGTTTCCGTCATATCGGTGTTATGTTCCCGGATTTTGCGTTCCTTACGCGGTTGGGTGATAATGGGAACCCCTTAATAGTTCGCCTTGATTAAAGCTTTTCCAGCAATGCCCAACCTTCGTTTTATCATTTGCCACCTAGCCTCTTTTCCCTTGGGTTTCCGGAGCCCGAGGGTCATCTTATTTTAAACCCCCCCCCCTGGGGCAGTGCTCCTCTAAGTGTTGGTCCAACCGAGCGATGTCCGGGGCTACCAGGGGCAACTCTGGGCTGGCCTACCCGACATCTGGCTCATCTGAGTGTGCCCTGAGAACGAGATATGTGCAGATCCTATCGGGATTTGTCGGCACATTCGGGCGGTGTTGCTGGATTTGTTTTAACTTGTCGAAGTGTCTTGAAGAACCGGGATACCGAGTCTGATCGGAATGTCTCGGGAGGAGGTCTATTCCTTCGTTGACCGTGAGAGCTTGTCATGGGCTAAGTTGGGACTCCCCTGCAGGGATTTGAACTTTCGAAAGTCGTGCCCACGGTTATGGGCAGATGGGAATTTGTTAATGTCCGGTTGTAGACAACTTGAACCTTAACTTAATTAAAATGAATTAACAGTGTGAGTTACCGTGATGGTCTCTTCTCGGTGGAGTCCGAGAAGTGAACACGGTGTTGGAGTAATGCTTGCCGCAGGATGTTCTCTAGTTACTCGCTCGCGCTTTGCCTCCTCTTCTCGCTCTCTTTTGCGAACAGGATAGCCACCATATATGCTAGTTGCTTGTTGCAACTCCACATATTTTACCTTGCCTTACCTTTAAGCTTAAATAGTCTTGATCGCGAGGGTGCGAGATTGCTGAGTCCCTGTGGCTCACAGATTACTTCCAAACCAGATGCAGGGCGTGATGACTCCATTCCAGATGACGCGCTTGAGCTCAAGTGGGAGTTCTACGAGGACTCACGCCGTTACTACGTGTCTTTCCCTGATGATCAGTAGTGGTGCCCAGTTGGGGTGATCGGGACCGTGTCGCATGTTGGGTTATCTTTTATTTTGGTGCCGTAGTTGGGCCATGAGTGTTTGATTGATGTAATGCTATTTATGTACTTTGATTGACGTGGAAAGTGTAAGCCAACTATGTATCTCCCCTTTTATTATCTATATTACATGGGATGTTGTGAAGATTGCCTAACTTGCGACATTGCTTTTCAATGCGGTTATGTCTCTAAGTCGTGCCTCGACACGTGGGAGCTATAGCCGCATCGAGGGCGTTACAAGTTGGTATCAGAGCCTTCCCCGACCTTAGGAGCCCCCATTGCTTGATCTTTTTTAGCGGCCGAGTTGAGTCTAGAAAAATGTTTTGAGTCATTTAGGAATTATATATCGGAGAGTTTAGAAATTCTTTTTACTCCCCAGTCTCCTCATCGCTCTGGTAAGGCATCCTGATGTAGAGTTTTGACTCTTCTCTTCTCAAATTTCACAAAAAAAAATTAGGATCATGCGGGTATCTTGGAATCATTCCGATGGTTTTGTGACGAGAACATTGTTCTTGGTGCCTCCTGTCTTTAGGGGTTGTGGCAGTGTCCCGGGGAGTTGAGCTCCGAGGTGTTGTCGTCACAATTTTATCGTTGCAGTTCTAGAATACCTGAGTTTAGTTCGCCAACATCGAAAATCTCTTTTATGCAGTTCGTTGGTGAGATAATCTCGACGCCACCCAGTACTGGGGCGGGAATTCGGGAGTATCGCCATAACTTTTATAACGGATGCTTTTCGAAGGTTGAGGTAGATGGTTTCCGAAGTTTTCTCGGTTATGTGTTGAAGGATGGATACAGCTGATGTAGGATTTGCTAGATTTGGGTGAGATATTATGCTTCCCCTGTATTCCCAACACCTGATTGCATAACCGGAAAGGTTCGGGAGTTTCACAGGTGGGAATTCTTGTAGCTCTAGTTCTTCTTCCATGGATATTAGGTTTGAGATTGGGATTTCTTACCGAGTATTCGTTCTTGATCCGTACCTTGTTGTTTTATTCCTCTACCTAAATTCTAAGTGGTATGGATATGTGACCATTTCAACTGGAATGCATTCGTTCTTATGTTGGGATGTGAAGACTATATGTTGCAATTTCAACCCGTTTGATTCAGCTTCATTTTATCTGTCAATGTGCTAACGGGTGTCACCCTCTTCAGGATGGCTCCCGCTAAGAGCACCAATCAGAATTAGGATCAAGATCCGCCACCACCTCCACCTTCTCCGGAGGCATGGCAAGCTGTGATGGCCGCAACCAATGCAAACACACAGTTAATCATGCAAATTCTTCAAGAGCGCAATCAAGCGAACCAAGGCAACCAAGGCAACAACCAGAATCACTTTGCTACACTCAACCAGTTCCTTGCTAACGGGCCAAAGACTTTTAGCAATTGTGTTGAGGCAACTGATGCTGACGATTGGCTCGTGGATCTGTGCAAGCATTTCGAGTGCAGTAACGTCAGGCTTGAGGACTTTGTCAAGTTCGCTTCCTTCCAACTCAAAGACCAAGCTGCAGAATGGTTCCAGCAGTACAAGGATTCCAGAGGAGGCCGTGTGATTACCTGGGATGAATTCCGTCAAGACTTCAAAGCTCATCATATTCCTTAGAGCGTGGTTGAAAGCAAGCGTGAGGAATTCCGCAACCTGAAGCAAGGCTCTTTGTCTGTCTATGACTACAACAAGTTGTTTCAGAAGCTCGCCCGCTTTGCTAAGCAGGACGTCCCCGACGAGAAGAGCATGATATACCAGTTCAGGGGTGGTCTCAGGGAAGAAATCCAGCTAGCTCTTGTTCTCTTTGAGCCCTTGAGGTATGATGAGTTCTACAACATGGCATTGAAGCAAGAGGCCGCTCAACTGAAGTGTGATGCTTCCAAGAAGCGAGTCAGAGATGCTACTCCTTCTTCCTCTACTCAAGTGGCCAAGCAGCAGAAGTATTGGCTTCCTCCTCCTCCGTTCCGTTAGCCGTATCAGCAGAAGAGCAAAGGTGGCAGTGGATCTTCCCACCCATCCAACCCTGGTTTTCAGAACAAGACTTCGTCTCAAGCTCCAAGATCGAGTGCTCCGTATCACCGTCCGCTTTTAGAGGTCACGTGCAACAAGTGCCAACAGAAGGGTCACTATGCGAACAAATGCTTCAATCAGAGGCGTCTCCCTCCTCCTCCTCCTGTGAGATCGGCAAGTACAGCTATGGTCAAGCATAACACCAAGTCCGCCAAGGTCAACTTGCTGAATGCAGCTTAGGCAGAGGACTCGTCAGATGTCATCATGGGTAACCTTCCTGTTAACGATGTTCCTGCAAAAGTTCTTTTTGACACGGGTGCATCGCATTGTTTCATCTCAAGACCATTTGTTTCTAAGCATGAGTTACCTTTACAAGATTTGCCTAGACAGTTATCTGTTGTTTCTCCGGGTAAATTCATGAATGCAAGCGCTATGGCCCTGGATGTTACTATCACGTTGGGCGACTACAAGTTTCTTTCTTCTCCGATGGTTCTTGGTACCTCGGATATTGATCTTATTCTCGGGATGGATTGTCTTTCTAAGCACAAGGCGCATCTTGATTGTGCTGCCAGGCAGATTCAATTGACTCATTCGTCTGAGGATGTAATTGTCTTTGCCGCTCGTGATGATACCATCTGTCTGTTTTCTCTCAATGAGAAGGGTGAACTGGATGCTATATCGCAAATTCCAGTCGTTTGCGAATATCAAGACGTCTTTCCAGAAGAGCTTCCAGGAATGCCTCCGCACCGGCCAGTTGAATTCATCATCGATCTTGAGCCTGGCATGGAACCTGTGTGTAAGCGTCCTTACAAGCTCGGACCTGAAGAGTTGAAGGAGCTGAAGAAGCAACTCGATATTCAAGAGAGAATGGGTCTCATCCGGCCTAGTTCTTCTCCGTGGGGTTGTGGTGTTCTTTTTGTGAAGAAGAAGGATGGAATGGACCGACTTTGTGTTGACTACCGTCCATTGAACAAGAAGACCATCAAGAACAAATACCCACTTCCCAACATCAACGAGCTGTTCGAACAACTCAAAGGTGCCCAAGTATTCTCCAAGCTTGATCTCCGTATGGGTTATCATCAGATTCGAATCCGTGAGCAAGATATTCCCAAGACGGCTTTCAGGACAAGCTTTGGTTCATATGAATACACTGTCATGTCTTTTGGCCTCGTCAACGCTCCTCCGACGTTCTCTCGCATGATGAACTTCATCTTCAACGCCTACACCAATGACTTCATTTTGGTCTATCTCGGCGACATTCTGGTCTTTTCGAAGAACAGGGAAGATCATGCCAAGCACTTGTATTTGGTACTCGATAAGCTCAGGGAACACCAGTTCTACGCCAATTTCTCCAAGTGCGAATTTTGGCTCGATGAGGTTCTTTATCTTGGTCATATCATCTCTGCCAAGGGCATTGCGGTGAATCCTGAGAAGGTGTCTGCAATTGTGAATTGGGAACCACCTCAGAACGTGAAGCAACTCCGTAGCTTCCTCGGTCTCGCAAGCTACTGTCGAAGATTCGTTGAAAACTTTTCTAAGACCGTGAAGCCTCTCTCAAATCTTCTCCAGAAGCATGTCAAGTACGTTTGGTCTCTGGAGTGTGACATTGCTTTCAACACTTTGAAAGAGAAATTGGTCACTGCTCCAGTTCTGACTCCTCCTGATGAATCCAAGCCTTACGAGGTCTTTTGCGATGCCTCTCTCCAAGGTCTTGGCGCAGTGTTGATGCAAGAGAAGAAAGTTGTGGCTTATACCTCTAGACAGTTGAAGCCCAACGAGAAGAACTACCCCACTCATGATCTCGAGTTGGCGGCAGTTGTGCATGCTCTTTTGACTTGGAGACATCTCTTATTGGGAAGAAAAGTGGACATCTTCACTGACCACAAGAGTCTCAAGTACATCTTCATGCAGCCTAATCTCAACCTCAAGCAGACTCGATGGGTCAAAATGATTCAAGAGTATAATACAAGTATTGAGTACACTCCAGGCAAGGCCAATGTGATTGCTGACGCTTTGAGCAGGAAGGCTTATTGCAACAGTCTGATTCTCAAGCCTTATCAACCCGAGCTTTGTGAAGCTTTCCGCAAACTTAATCTGCAAGCTGTTCCTCCAGGTTTCCTCGCCAACCTTCAAGTATCTCCTACCTTGGAAGACCAGATTCGCCAAGCCCAACTTCTTGATGCTATGGTGAAGAAGGTGAAGATTGGGATTGCCAAGAGTCAACCCAAGTACAAGTGCTACCGCCTTGATGACAAGGATACTCTCTTCTTCGAGGATCGTATTGTTGTGCCCAAAGGTGACCTTCGTAAAGTGATCATGAACGAGGCTCACAATTCTCTCCTCTCCATCCACCCTGGGAGCACGAAGATGTATCAGGACCTCAAGCAGGCTTATTGGTGGACTCGAATGAAGCGCGAGATTGCTCAATTCGTGAATGAGTGTGATGTCTGCAGAAGAGTGAAGGCAGAACACCAAAGGCCAGCTAGTCTCCTCCAACCTCTTGCCATTCCAGAATGGAAGTTTGACCACATTGAGATGGACTTCGTGACTGGGTTTCCAAAGTCCAAACGTGGCAATGATGCTATATTCGTTGTCATCGACAAACTCACTAAAGTGGCTCATTTTCTGTCTATCAAAGAGTCTATCACTGCAGCTCAATTGGCGGAGCTCTATACCTCTTGAATTGTCTCTCTGCACGGTATTCCACAAGTGATCTCTTCAGACCGTGGCAGCATCTTTACCTCCAAGTTTTGGGATTCTTTTCAGAAGGCCATGGGCACCAACATCCGCTTCAGCATAGCTTTCCATCCTCAAACTAGCGGTCAAGTCGAGCGTGTCAACCAAATTCTTGAAGATATGCTTAGGGCTTGTGTGATCTCCTTCGGCATGAAGTGGGAGGATTGTCTTCCATATGCTGAATTCTCCTACAACAACAGTTTTCAAGCAAGTTCGGGCAAGGCCCCATTTGAAATTCTGTATGGTAGGAAGTGTCGTACCCCTCTCAACTGGTCCGAAACCGGTGAACGTCAGCTTTTGGGAAATGACTTAATCACAGAGGCAAAGGAAATGTGCAAAGTCATTCGAGATAACCTCAAAGCAGCCCAATCCCGCCAGAAGAGCTACTATGATAGTAATGTCACGCCCTCGATGCGGCTATATCTCCCACGTGTCGAAGCACGACTTAGAGGCATAACCGCATTGAAAGCAATGTCGCAAGTGAGGTAATCTTCACACAACCCATGTAATACATAAGGGAAAGAGATACATAGTTGGCTTACAATCGCCACTTCACACAATACATGAATAAAGCATTACAACATCCAAATACAATCAAGGTCCGACTACGGAACCAAAATAAAAGAAGAACCCCAAATGCGACAAAGGTCCCCGATCGACCCCAACTGGGATCCACTACTGAACAACTAGAACGAAACAACATAAAGGACAAGATCTTCATAGAGCTCCTCCTTGAGCTTGGTTGCGTCATCTGCACGGACTCATCGGCACCTGCAAGCTGGTTTTGGAAGTATCTGTGAGCCACGGGGACTCGGCAATCTCGCACCCTCGCGATCAAGACTATTTAAGCTTATGGGTAAGATAAAAGGTATGAGGTGGAGCTGCAGCAAGCGACTAGCATATATGGTGGCTAACATACGCAAATGAGAGCGAGAAGAGAAGGCAAAGCACGGTCGATAAAAGTATGATCAAGAAGTGATCCTAAACAACCTACGTCAAGCATAACTCCAACAACCGTGTTCACTTCCCGGACTCCGTCGGAAAGAAACCATCACGGTTACACACGCAGTTGACTCATTTTAATTAAGGTCAAGTTTAGGTTTTCTACAACCGGACACTAACAAATTCCCATCTGCCCATAACCGCGGGCACGACTTTTGAAAGTTCAAATCCCTGCAGGGGTGTCCCAACTTAGCCCATCACAAGCTCTCACGGTCAACGAAGGAATAGACCTCCTCCCGAGACATTCCGATCAGACTCGGTATCCCGGTACAACAAGACATTTCGACAGGGTAAAACTAAACCAACAACACCGCCCGAATGTGCCGACAAATCCCGATAGGAGCTGCACATATCTCTTTCTTAGGGCACACTCAGATGAGCGCTCCATACAACTAAAACCAAACCTCGAGTTTCCCCGAGGGGGCGCTGCACATGACTCTAGTTTGGACCAACACTCAGAGGAGCACTGGCCCGGGGGGGTAAAATAATGATGACCCTCAGGAGCGCGACTCCCAAGAGAAAAGAAAAGGCTAGGTGGCAAATGGTAAAACCAATGTTGGGCATTGCTGGAAGAGCTTTACTTAAGGCGAACTGTCAAGGGGTTCCCATAATAGCCCAACCGCGTAAGGAACGCAAAATCCGGGAACATAACACCGATATGACAGAAACTAGGGCGGCAAGAGTGGAACAAAACACCAGGCATAAGGCCGAGCCTTCCACCCTTTACCAAGTATATAGATGCATTAATTAAATAAGATATATTGTGATATCCCAACAAGTAAACATGTTCCAACAAGGAACAACATCTCCGTGTTCCAACAAGGAACAAACTTCAATCTTCACCTGCAACTAACGACGCTATGAGAGGGGCTGAGCAAAGTGGTAACATAGCCAATCAACGGTTTGCTAGGACAAGGCGGGTTAGAGGCTTGGTTCAACAATATAGGAGGCATGATAAGCAAGTGGTAGGTATCATAGCATAGGCATAGCAAAAGAGCGAGCAACTAAGCAAGCAAAGATAGAAGTGATTTCGAGGGTATGATCATCTTGCCTGAAATCCCGCAAGGAAGAAGAACGAGTCCATGGAGAAGACAAACGGACGTAGACGAACGAATCCTCACAACACGACGTTATCGGAACCAACCCGAAGAAGCAACACCGGAAAGAAGCAAGCAATCATGGTAAACAACCATCACATAACATGGCATGATGCGCAAAACAATTATGATGCATGTCCGGTTTAAATATGCATGGCATGGCAAAGTGCACAAACAACACTACAAGTTAAGTGGAGCTCAATATGCAACGAGTTGCATATTAACGAAACACCACATTCAAGTTATTTAGTTTTGATCTTGTTTATGTACCAAACAATATTAAATGTTGTTAAAACATGGCAAGAGGGTGAAGCAAAGTAAAACTACCTATCTAGCCAAGTTTAAATGAGGCCGGAAACAACAACCAACAAGGCCGGAAACTCCCCATGTGCATATATTAGGTTTGGTACTGTTCTGCCCTAAACATAATTTTAGAGTTGTTAAGCATGCAAAATAAGGCCACCATGTTAAACTAGGCAAAATTCTACCCCATTTACATATAAAGATTATTTAATTCGGAGTTATGGTTATTTAGTTATGAAATAAATCATTTTAGCATGACATAGAGCAAAAATTAATCAAACAATATTTTAAACATTTTAAACATGGATGAAAATGACATATTATTAAACTAGATGAAAAACTAAGCAAGTTTCATATTAAGTTTGTTTTAAACCGATGCACGGTTTGTGAGTTATTATATGCATGATCTAGAGGGACTTTTCTGCAAACTGGTAAATCTCTGGATAAATAGACAGATCGCCTGATAAAAAAATAGAAGTTGGGCCGAAAGTGGCTGGCCCAACTGTGCACAGTCAAAAGGGCTGGGCGGAGCTCACATTGGGCCTGGCCCGGTCAGCGGGGAGGAGGCGCGCCAGTAAAAGGAGTGGCTGGGCCGGCGTGGGAGCTGGGCCTAGCGCGCCTGGCAGGCCACGCAACTGGCCAGCGCGGTGGAGGACGGGGTCAACGCGGTAGCAGGTCTCCTTGTTCGATGCAGGGAAAAACAAGGTGATGGCGCTGCTGGTCAGCGGCGAGGCGGGGAACTCCGGTGGGACGATGGGGATGAAGCGGACGGGCGGTGCTGGGCCTTGGCGCCTGTCCACGCTGGCAGGATTGAACGAGGTGGAGGGGCGCGGTCAACTGACGTTGAACGAGGCAGCTTCCTCCTCTGCTCGAAGCAGAGGCTGGGCAGGCGCTGCGCAATGGGGCTTGGGCGCAACTCGGGCGGCGCAGTGCTCTCCGGCGAGGGTAGCAATATGGCGGCGATGACGGCGAACTGGGGTCGCCGGGATCCGAGGCGGTGGGGACTTGGCGCATGGCGCTCGATCGGCAGCAGCGGATGTACTCCTGTAGGCATGTACATGAAATCGAGAGAGTTTCAGAGAGGAGAGATACAGAGAAGAAAACAAGAAAACGGAGGGAAGAACAGGCGCAGTTGGCTCGCCGGAGCTTTGTCAGAGGCGTCCGGGCACGGCGGCGCTGGATCTACTGCTGTTAGCGGCAGCATCCGAGGCAAGCTCCTCGAGCACAAGCAGGAGGGAGGAGCAGTGACGCTCGATCGAGCTTTGAGGCTAGCGAGGCGTTCGTCTCCTTGA
Source organism: Triticum dicoccoides (assembly GCF_002162155.2). Classification (NCBI taxonomy): domain Eukaryota; kingdom Viridiplantae; phylum Streptophyta; class Magnoliopsida; order Poales; family Poaceae; genus Triticum; species Triticum dicoccoides. Next base: position 111,125,677 of record NC_041390.1, read on the forward strand.
ACGCGACGAGGAGGAGGCGGTGCCTGTGGTCGAAGGCGACAGGAAGAGGCCTGGCTCCATGGGGCTTGAGGACGCTGCTTGAGAGGCGGAGAGATGGATCGGTGGTGGTTGGCCGATGGGGATCTGGGAGGATCCCAAGGAAGAAAAGACCAGAGGAGCGGCGGCGGCTAGGAGAATCCCTAGAAATTAGGGATTGGTCTGATATTAGACTAGGGGTGGACTGTAAATATACATACATCACGCATTAGGTTAGGGCTACTCGACCCTACGATCGCAATCGGATGATCGCGGATAAAATAGCTAGGGAGTCCAATCAACAAAACAGAGATGTTTTGTAGATGTTTGGGGATGATCCGGATCCAACGGTGATGACTGCTCGGGTCGGGTCCGGGACAATTTTCGGACGCGCGCGAGGGGGGGTGTGGGCTGACGAGAGAGGTTAGGTTGGACCTGGCGGTAGGTAGTGAGCTGTGTAGACGGTCTCGGGCTGAGAGAAAGAGAAGAGAGGGAGGCCCAGCGACTGTTTTCGGAGACCGAAAACGTCCGACGTTAGACCGGCTATATTGCCGCTATAGTTAATCGTTGGGGCATCAAACGAACTCCGATTGCGATGAAACTTGGCAGACGGTCTACCTACACCATAACCAGACCGCACGCCAACTCTCATCCCAATCCGAGAACATTTTCCGGCCACTTATAAAATACTATCTCGGACATGTCGCGGGCGCGTGCAAGTGTGTCTGGGCTCAGAACGGACAACGGAGAGAACGAGGAGGCCGGGACGCATGCAAGTTTTGAAAACATGATGATGCAATGCACATGATGACATGACAAGAAGCAACATGCAAGCGAATGACATGGCAAGGACGGCGAATAAGTGGACGACAACTGGCACATCGGTCTCGGGGCGTTACAAGTAAGCACCGTGATTTGGCTTTCGAGATCGGAGATCATGTTTACCTCCGCGTCTCTCCAATGAAAGGTACTCGTCGCTTCGGTATCAAAGGGAAGCCTGCCCCTAGATACGTGGGACCTTTCAAGATCGTCAGCAAGAGAGGCGATCTCGCCTATCAACTCGAGCTTCCTTCAAACTTTGCAAATGTGCATGACGTGTTCCATGTCTCTCAGCTTTGAAAGTGCTTTAAGACTCCTGGCCGCACCGTCAACTTCGAAGACATTGAGCTCCAAGAAGATCTCTCTTATCATGAGCACCCCCTTGCTATTCTTGAAGAGACTGAACGCAAGACTCGCAACAAGTCAATCAAATTCCTCAAAGTCAAGTGGTCACACCATTCCGACCGTGAAGCTACCTGGGAACGCGAGGATCACCTCTGTTCTGAATACCCGGCGTTCTTTCAGTCCTAGATCTCGGGACGAGATCCTTTCGTAGTGGTGGAGTGTTGTAACACCCCGGATATGATTTTCCCAATATGTACTCAAACTCTTGCCGTTTCCGGCATTAAGTTATTTTATTTTCTCGGGTTCGGGTTTTTGTCTCCGTGTGTTGTTGTCGTTGTCATGCATCTCATATCATGTCATCATGTGCATTGCATTTGCATACGTGTTCATCTCATGCATTCGAGCATTTTCCCCGTTGTCTGTTTTGCATTCCAGCGCTCCGTTCTCCTCCGGTGGTCAATTCTACCTTTCTTTCGTGTGTGGGGATTAAACATTTCCCGATTGGACCAAGACTTGCCAAGCGACCTTGGTTTACTACCGGTAGACCGTCTGTCAAGTTTCGTACCATTTGGACTTCGTTTGATACTCCAACGGTTAACCGAGGGACCGAAAAGGCCTCGTGTGTGTTGCAGCCCAACACCCCTCCAATTTGGCCCAAAACCCACCAAAACCCTCTCCATCATCTAGAGCGTTCGATCACGATCGCGTGGCTGAAAACCGCACCTCATTTGGACACTCCTAGCTCCCTCTACCTCTATATAAAGATCCCTCCTTGAAAATCCGGATCTCCCCCGTCCAAACCCTAAAAAAAATCACCTCCGCCGCCGCCGGACACGTCCGGACGGCGCCGGACGCGTCCGCCGCCTCCGCCGACCTATCCGCGCGCG
>NC_041390.1:111127836-111138315 GCF_002162155.2 Triticum dicoccoides
CCGCGCGGGCCAGATCTGTCGCGCCCCGCCGCCTCTCCTTCTCCCCAACGCCGCCCGCCTCCTCACGCCGAGCCGCCCACCGCCCTCCGCCGCATCTGCTCCGACCACCGCGCGACATCGCCGGAGCGGGAGGTCATCTCGCCTCCTTCCGCCGCCCGGCTTCTCGCCGCCAACGTCCGCCGTGGCCAGGAGAGCCCGAGGCCGCCGTCTCGTCGCCTCCCCGCCTCTCCGGCGATCCCCGACGTCAAGGCTGGCCCCCGCTTCTCCTCCGTCTCCGGCGAACAGTGCATCCCGGCCATCCTCGTAAAGTGCGCCGGCCGGATCTAGATCTGGGATTTGTCTCAGGTTGACTTTTTGCCCGAAACCCTAATATTTTGTCTATGTTCATCGCATCGTAACTTTGCATCCGTAGCTCCGTTTTGGGCATATAGCATATCAAAATGTTTGCCTCAGAGAGCACATCATTTCTTCTCATTGCATCATTGTCATTTGAGTTCATCTTGATGCCCTAAATGTTGTTAGAAGAGTGCTATTTGAGATAATTGTCAGATCTGCTGCTCCAATTAGACATTTGTCATTTTTGCCATGATTAATGTGTGCATGATATGCCCCTGAGCTCTACATGAGTTTTGTTATATGTTTTGACATCTATCTAGAGGTGCAATCCATGTATTTTTGTGATGTGTGTGGTGACTAGCACAAGCTTGCAAAGTGGTGCATTCGTTAATGCTGATTTCAGGGACTTAGCATTTCTACTAAGTCATTGATCTGTTTATCTCAATCTGCCATATGTTCTTGTTGTTTCCTAGTGATTCGTGCCTTTTTTGAGGATGATCAGTAAGGATGTTTTGTTAATCTTGTAGTGCTCTATCCATCCATGTCTTTGTTTGCAATTATGGAGCACCCTAGCTTGAGTCAATCGAGCTCTACTTTGTCATTTCATGAATCTGGGCAGATTGTCTACTTGTTAGCAATTTTGCCGAGGATGTTGTAGTTGATCCGTGCATGCTATGTTATTGTTCTTGCCATGTATAGCTTGTATTTTGTGTATTCTTGATGGGTGTATGCTTAGTTTCTCATGACTTGCTCTGTAGTGAGTGCATCGAGCTCGTAAACATGCCTACTTGATATCTGTTTCAGCATGCTCCAGTTTTCACTAAGTCTCAGAACTGATTATGTTTTTGCCATGTTCACATGCTTGCAAATGTATTTTCTGATCCCTTTTGGCTCAAGGTTACTAAGGGACTTTTGTTAAGCTCTTTGCGTAACTCCATGCCATGCTTTACTTTGCCATGTTTGGGTCCAAAGTGTACTATCTGATCTGAAATTCCAGACAAGTGTTAATTTCACTAAGTCTGAAATCTGTTTACCAAATGCTTTTTTGCCATGCTTGTTTGAACCTGTTAATGGATGAATTGGCCGTAGCTCAGTGTTCCTCTTTTGTTAAGCATCATGAATGGATCCCTGTCATGTATTTTGATGCCATGTTTGGGTGTTGTAGCATGTTCATCTTGTTGCATCTAGTTGGCTACTTGCTGTAAATCGCAGAACGTGGTCATATTTGAATTGCTTGCCATTTCCAAACCGTAACTCCGATTCCGGCGTTCTTTATATTGTTTTCAAGCGATTTCATCTCATCTTTCCAGTGGAACACTTGAATTTCCAAGTTGAGGCCAGGTTCATGCATTCCTTGTCAAATCTTGCATATGCATCACATATTGCATCCCGCATAGCATACCATGATTGCATCATATTGTTGGAGTTTTGCACGTGGTTGATTGTGTCCTTGTTGCTTGTTTGTCTTGTTTGGGTAGAGCCGGGAGACGAGTTCGCTAACGAGGAGCCCGTTGAGTTTGCTTTCGAGGATCCAGTCAACTCTGACAACTTTGCAGGCAAGATGATCATACCCTCGAAATCACTACTATCTTTGCTTTGCTAGATGCTCGCTCTTTTGCTATGCCTATGCTACGATGCTTACCACTTGCTTATCATGCCTCCCAAATTGCCATGTCAAACCTCTAACTCACCATGTCCTAGCAAACCGTTGATTGGCTATGTTACCGCTTTGCTCAGCCCCCTCTTATAGCGTTGCTAGTTGCAGGTGAAGATTGGAGACTGTTCCTTGTTGGAATATTATTTACTTGTTGGGATATCATTATATCGCCTTGTTATCTTAATGCATCTATATACTTGGTAAAGGGTGGAAGGCTCGGCCTCTCGCCTAGTGTTTTGTTCCACTCTTGCCGCCCTAGTTTCCATCATATCGGTGTTATGTTCCCGGATTTTGCGTTCCTTACGCGGTTGGGTGATAATGGGAACCCCTTGATAGTTCGCCTTGATTAAAGCTTTTTCAGCAATGCCCAACCTTGGTTTTATCATTTGCCACCTAGCCTCTTTTCCCTTGGGTTTCCGAAGCCCGAGGGTCATCTTATTTTAAACCCCCCCGGGCCAGTGGTCCTCTGAGTGTTGGTCCAATCGAGCGATGTCCGGGGCTACCAGGGGCAACTCTGGGCTGGCCTACCCGACGTCTGGCTCATCTGAGTATGCCCTGAGTACGAGATATGTGCAACTCCTATCAGGATTTGTCGGCACATTCGGACGGTGTTGCTGGATTTGTTTTAACTTGTCGAACTTTCTTGAAGAACCGGGATACCGAGTCTGATCGGAATGTCTCAGGAGGAGGTCTATTCCTTCGTTGACCGTGAGAGCTTGTCATGGGCTAAGTTGGGACTCCCCTGCAGGGATTTGAATTTTCAAAAGCCGTGCCCGCGGTTATGGGCAGATGAGAATTTGTTAATGTCCGATTGTAGACAACTTGAACCTTAACTTAATTAAAATGAATCAACAGTGTGAGTTACCGTGATGGTCTCTTCTCGGCGGAGTCTGGGAAGTGAACACGGTGTTGGAGTAATGCTTGCCGCAGGATGTTCTCTAGTTACTCGTTCGCGCTTTGCCTCCTCTTCTCGCTCTCTTTTGCGAACAGGATAGCCACCATATATGCTAGTTGCTTGCTGCAGCTCCACATATTTTACCTTGCCTTTCCTTTAAGCTTAAATAGTCTTGATCGCGAGGGTGCGAGATTGCTGAGTCCCTGTGGCTCACAGATTACTTCCAAACCACATGCAGGGCGTGATGACTCCATTCCAGATGACGCGCTTGAGCTCAAGTGGGAGTTCGACGAGGACTCACGCCGTTACTACGTGTCTTTCCCTGATGATCAGTAGTGGTGCCCAGTTGGGGTGATCGGCACCGTGTCGCATGTTGGGTTATCTTTTATTTTGGTGCCGTAGTCGGGCCATGAGTGTTTGATTGATGTAATGCTATTTATGTACTTTGATTGACGTGGAAAGTGTAAGCCAACTATGTATCTCCCCTTTTATTATCTATATTACATGGGATGTTGTGAAGATTGCCTAACTTGCGACATTGCTTTCAATGCGGTTATGTCTCTAAGTCGTGCCTCGACACGTGGGAGCTATAGCCGCATCGAGGGCGTTACAAGTTGGTATCAGAGGCTTCCCTGACCTTAGGAGCCCCCATTGCTTGATCGTTTTTAGCGGCCGAGTTGAGTCTAGAAAAATGTTTTGAGTCATTTAGGAATTATATATCGGAGAGTTTAGAAATTCTTTTTACTCCCAGTCTCCTCATCGCTCTGGTAAGGCATCCTGGTAAGGCTACTTGCTGTAAATCGCAGAACGTGGTCATATTTGAATTGCTTGCCATTTCCAAACCGTAACTCCGATTCCGGTGTTCTTTATATCATTTTCAAGTGATTTCATCTCATATTTCTAGTGGCACACTTGGATTTCCAAGTTGAGGCCAGGTTCATGCATTCCTTGTCAAATCTTGCATATGTATCACATATTGCATCCCGCATAGCATACCATGATTGCATCATATTGTTGGAGTTTTGCACGTGGTTGATTGTGTCCTTGTTGCTTGTTTGTCTTGTTTGGGTAGAGCCGGGAGACGAGTTCGCTAAGGAGGAGCCCGTTGAGTTTGCTTTCGAGGATCCAGTCAACTCTGACAACTTTGCAGGCAAGATGATCATACCCTCGAAATCACTACTATCTTTGCTTTGCTAGATGCTCGCTCTTTTGCTATGCCTATGCTATGATGCCTACCACTTTCTTATCATGCCTCCCAAATTGCCATGTCAAACCTCTAACCCACCATGTCCTAGCAAACCGTTGATTGGCTATGTTACCGCTTTGCTCAGCCCCCTCTTATAGCGTTGCTAGTTGCACGTGAAGATTGGAGACCGTTCCTTGTTGGAACATTATTTACTTGTTGGGATATCATTATATTGCCTTGTTATCTTAATGCATCTATATACTTGGTAAAGGGTGGAAGGCTCGGCCTCTCGCCTAGTGTTTTGTTCCACTCTTGCCGCCCTAGTTTCCGTCATATCGGTGTTATGTTCCCGGATTTTGCGTTCCTTACGCGGTTGGGTGATAATGGGAACCCCTTAATAGTTCGCCTTGATTAAAGCTTTTCCAGCAATGCCCAACCTTCGTTTTATCATTTGCCACCTAGCCTCTTTTCCCTTGGGTTTCCGGAGCCCGAGGGTCATCTTATTTTAAACCCCCCCCCCTGGGGCAGTGCTCCTCTAAGTGTTGGTCCAACCGAGCGATGTCCGGGGCTACCAGGGGCAACTCTGGGCTGGCCTACCCGACGTCTGGCTCATCTGAGTGTGCCCTGAGAACGAGATATGTGCAGCTCCTATCGGGATTTGTCGGCACATTCGGGCGGTGTTGCTGGATTTGTTTTAACTTGTCGAAGTGTCTTGAAGAACCGGGATACCGAGTCTGATCGGAATGTCTCGGGAGGAGGTCTATTCCTTCGTTGACCGTGAGAGCTTGTCATGGGCTAAGTTGGGACTCCCCTGCAGGGATTTGAACTTTCGAAAGCCGTGCCCACGGTTACGGGCAGATGGGAATTTGTTAATGTCCGGTTGTAGACAACTTGAACCTTAACTTAATTAAAATGAATTAACAGTGTGAGTTACCGTGATGGTCACTTCTCGGTGGAGTCCGGGAAGTGAACACGGTGTTGGAGTAATGCTTGCCGCAGGATGTTCTCTAGTTACTCGCTCGCGCTTTGCCTCCTCTTCTCGCTCTCTTTTGCGAACAGGATAGCCACCATATATGCTAGTTGCTTGCTGCAGCTCCACATATTTTACCTTGCCTTTCCTTTAAGCTTAAATAGTCTTGATCGCGAGGGTGCGAGATTACTGAGTCCCTGTGGCTCACAGATTACTTCCAAACCAGATGCAGGGCCTGATGACTCCATTCCAGATGACGCGCTTGAGCTCAAGTGGGAGTTCAACGAGGACTCACGCCGTTACTACGTGTCTTTCCCTGATGATTAGTAGTGGTGCCCAGTTGGGGTGATTGGGACCGTGTCGCATGTTGGGTTATCTTTTATTTTGGTGCCGTAGTCGGGCCATGAGTGTTTGATTGATGTATTGCTATTTATGTACTTTGATTGACGTGGCGAGTGTAAGCCAACTATGTATCTCCTCTTTTATTATCTATATTACATGGGATGTTGTGAAGATTGCCTAACTTGCGACATTGCTTTCAATGCGGTTATGTCTCTAAGTCGTGCCTCGACACGTGGGAGCTATAGCCGCATCAAGGGCGTTACAGCCAGGTAGGGTTGAGGCGGCGCGGGCGCCAAGTAGGGTTGCGGCGGCGGCGCGCCGTAGTAGGAGTGAGGTGGCGGGGCGCCGTAGGGCTGCTGCAGGGGCGGCGCGCCATAGGGTTGGGGCAGCGCCGGCCAAGACGGCGGCGGCGGCGGCCCACCATGGATCGCAGGAAGGCCGCCCGCAGGAGGAGCAGCGCCAGAGGGAGCACCGATCGGGGTGGCGCCGCGGTCTCCCGATCCGATCGGGGAGCGAGGCGACGACGAGACACCATGGGCCATCGCGAGAGGCTGCGAGGCAAGAAACGACGAGGCAGAGCCGGCACCGCGGTGGCGGCGGGAGGAACCAAGATTGGTGCGACGGCGGCGGTGGCGGCGGCAGCGGAAGACATCGTAACCTAAACTGATACCATGTTAAACATATGATTTGGGAACTGCTCGACACCCCTAATCTGAGGTGTGGCTATCTCATTATATAGAGGTACCCAAGGGATACAATACAATGTTATAATACAGATATACAGAGGCTACGTATATACAGTCTAACAACTAGACCAGTCAACAATTTAATGTATCGTCATTTCTCTAGGTGATTGCGGGCAGTCTTTCTTCTGTTAAAAGCGAAATTCATTATCACTGTACTTTATTTTATAGTTACAGTAAGTAGGGTTACAGTAAGCAGAGATATCTATTCTTCTTCATTACTGACACATTAGTCTTGTTCTCGTGCACTTACAAACGGGTAAACAAGTTTATGTGAACAAGTTCCTGAAGTTGGGCAGGCACAGACATTACTCATCGTGGCTCAACACATCACATGGATGATAGAAGCGATTGAAAAAACAAATGCTGCTGGGATTCCTTGACTTGTTTGTTTGGGTGGCAATTAACCACTAGAAAAAGGGGTGAGAGTAAACGATACATCAATGTTCTTAATCTTAGCTTTGCTCCATCATAGCTGCAACAAGTTCAGGATGGTGGTGTTTTCGTTTTCCTGCTGCAATGAATTCCAAATAAACAGGGTCCTACAAACCAGCAATCAGCACATAAACTTGTTCAGAGGGCTTTAGCATGCAATCTCCACATAAACAGGGTCCTACAAACCAGCAATCAGCACATAAACTGGGTCCTACAAACCAGCAATCAGCACATAATCATACACCAGTAGACTTTAGCATGCAATCTCCAGAGCGACAGTCCAAACCGCTGCTAAATCTACGAAGTTCAAGAACCCCTCCCTACAAAGGAGGGGTCAAGGGAATATAATTATAACTTTGATTTTGACGGAATTTAGTCCCGGTTTGAGGCACGAACCGGGACTAATGGGGTTGAGACCTTTAGTCCCGGTTCGTGCCACGAACCGATACTAAAGGTCCAATTTTCAAACTCTACCCCTTCTGGATCGCCTTTTTAGTTTAAAAAAAATAAAAAAAATGATGGAAATGTCAAAAAATAAAAGAAAATAAGTTTCCCATGTGATATATGGTCTAGTTGTTGGGAAAATTTGCAAATGTGAATTTTGACTTTATTTGCAAAATCTTTCTGAAATTTGTAAAAATGGGCATAACTTTTGCATACTAACTCGGATGAAATAGTTTTTTATATGAAAAAGCATCTACTCGAAAAGTTACATCCGATGGAGACCGCCTACGGCCTGTTTGCAAATTTATAGAATTCTCAAATTCCAAAAGGAAAAAAAGTTATGCTTAAATTTTAGTTTTTTTTAAATTTTCATTAAATCTGGTCAAACTATGGTCAAACTACTTATTCAAGAAGTATTAGTGTTACTAAATATTATTCAAGAATATTAGTGTTATTAAATAATTATTTCAGTTTTTTTGAATTTTGGTCAAATCTGGTCAAACTATGGTCAAACTGTGGTCAAACAATGGTCAAACTACTTATTCAAGAAATATTAGTGTTACTAAATAATTATTGTTTTTTAAAACAATAGTTTCAAAATAAAACTATGAAATGTGTCACTTCATGCTCAAGCAAAATTCCTGAAGGTTAATAGGATTGACATCTTAGTATTGTCAGGAAAACAACAAGTGCAGACTTGGAGCGAGGGAGAATAGAACCCGGAAGTTAAGCGTGCTCAGGCTGGGGGAGTGGGAGGATGGGTGACCGTTCGGGAAGTTAGATAATTTGGAATGATAAGGGGTGATTAGAGGATAAATTGAGAAGTGATGAGGGGTGGTGATTACAGACTAGAGGTTAAAATAATTCAGAAATTTGAAAATCAAAAAAAAATCAAAAAAATTCAAAAAAAAATCATAAAATTTCTTTTAGTCCCGGTTGGTAACACCAACCGGGACTAAAGGTGGAGCTCCACGTGGCCGTGCCCTTTAGTCCCGGTTCTGGATTGAACCGGGACTAAAGGGAGAGGCGAAGGCCCTTTTTCTACTAGTGCTCCCTCACCCTGTGCATTTCAAAACCGAACCGAAAAACCATACCAAAAATAAACCGAACCGATTTTGTGGTTTTTATGGTTTCTGGTTTCGGTATGGTATGAACTTTTCATACCGATTTAAACTTTGGTTTTTATGGTATATATCAAAAACCGAACGGTTAACCGAATAAACCGAAGTAAAAATAAATTTATATTTCTTGAGATGAACAACCAAACAAGTTGTCATTTTTGTTGTACATGAGTCAAATTCACTAATAAGCATGTAAAATTTTCTTGTAACATAGTCATTTTTCTCTTTTTAAAATGCTAAGCACGTCCATAACCATCAACAGATGAATTAATGCATGCATATATACTTATATATATAGTCATATACTATTTGTGTAAAATAGTATGTGTTTTGAGTCATAAATTTGCAAATTATTATTACGTCATTTTCAAATTCGCGTCAACTTTGGTTTTTATGGTATATACCGAAACCATACCGAAATAATTTGGTATATACCAAAACCGAACCATATTTTAATTTCATACCATATTTACTAAAGTATTAATACCGTACAAACCAAAAAAACATATAAACCAAACCATGTAAACCGAATAAACCGAACGCACAGGGTGAGCCCTCCCCCCTCGTTTTATAGCTATCTCGACCGCCTCTCCCTCCTCCGCAAGCGAGGTGGTACTAAAGGAAACGAAACGAAACCAAAGAGCAGGAAACCTGCTGCCTTGGGCGACCAGCCAAGCAGCCTATGCGTTTGCCTCTCGTTCGTTTGGGCTTCAACAGGCCCGACAAGAACACCACGGCCCAGTACTATGGCTTCCGGTTTATCCCTGTTCGTTCCGCTCGCTGTCTCTGACATGTGGGGACGAGCCGAGCTTGAAGGACGACGTTGGCGACTACAGCACTGCGTGAGTCTGGGACGAGATACGAGAAATTTCAAGGGATGGGAAACCGTATGAATGTCAGAGAGAGCTGTAGAGATCAATCATCAAGCCATGTAAAGTGCATGGAGAACGTACCATTGACGTAGCTCGGCATTATCTCTGATAAACTGTGATGGCTACTGGTACAATTACCATGTTTGGGTTATTTTTCTCTGAAAGCAATACACAGCACCAGGACAAAATACAGGAAGCTGGGAATAGTAAATTATGTTCAAAGTAGGTTGCAATCTCTAGGAGAGCATGCGTGTTGTTCAACCAAAAGCGACTTTCGGTAGAAAGCGGAAACTTCACTAGGTTCAGTTAAATAAAGAAAAAATAATCTTCAATGTACATTTTATTCTTAGTAGTATCTCACAGTTCTAAATACTTAAGTTGGTAGTATATGACAAGAATGAAGTACCAAAGGTGATCGGATACATATAAAAGCATCGAAATCAGCTTGACTTGTTGGTTTTATCGGTTGCTGCAGCCATCTTCTGAAGATCATCTGGAGTTTTGGACAAATGTCAGGGCAGTGTGAATCCAAAATATAGCAGAGTCCATTTCCCCAAGAATTCCTCTTCGGTGATGAGTTTCCCATCTTCTGACGATCATCTGGAGTTCTGGACAAGTGATATGTTTTTGTCACAGATTACTGAGCAAATATCTGTTGGATCATGCATGCAAAAAGAAAGGGGTGATGTGATGTTATTGTTATCAGAGATGGCGGTAGGTTCCTGACGTATTACAGTGAACAGAAATCTTATTCGTTCAGTTTGTACCTGGCCTTTGACAATTCAGTTATTGTTTCAGATATTTCAAAAACGCTCGGGGGTATTATTGCTGTCCTGGATTTCCAAAGTGAAAGTGAGCACATTAATTGGGGGATCAATTCCGAGGCAATCAACAGTTCTTGTCGTCAGAGTGTAGCATATATTCTGTATTTTATTAGTCATATGAATGGTCAAAGTTTGGCTCAAAATACCAGGGGGCTTAATAAATCCGGACAGAGGTAGTAAAAACCCACTCTAGTTGATTAAAGTGCCTTCCAGTATCAGCGCTGGGAGTGCTTTAAATCTATTGTCATTTCTCTGACTGCTTGCGGCAGTCTTTTCCTGTTTAAAGTGATATATATTCTTCCTTTATTTTGTAGTTGCAGTAAGTAGGGTTATGCAGATACTAGCTAGTATGGTATGTGATGTTCAGCATCCTCGGATTACGGCTTCGTTGTTTTCCAGGAAGAAGCTTTCCAGTGGTTGTATAGTAGAGTCTGTTTCACCAAGAAATCAAATCCTTTTCGGTCGTGAGTTTCAGTTATGGCTCGGAAGCTTGAATGGCCCACCAGTGGCTGAAGTGGATGCTGATGGTTCTTGCTTCAGAATACTTACTTGCTCTGTTCTCCGACTCTAGAAAAGACTGGTCAGGGAAAAGGATGTACTACATGAGAAATTCATAACAGGCATAAGCAGACAGACAAGGAGATGGTAGCATCC
>NC_041390.1:111138575-111151019 GCF_002162155.2 Triticum dicoccoides
CCCCTTCTTTATTTCTAAGCATGCACATGTAAAATGTTAAACAAGAGTAGTAAGCAATCCAAACTATTCAAAAAAAAGAGTAGTTAAACACATAATAGAATACAAATCTCTGTTCCTCAACATTACTGGTATATAAGTGCTATACTCGTGCACTTACAGAATGGTAAACAGACTTCCTTGAAGTTGGGCAGCACAGACATCATTCAGTTGATGGCTCAAACACATGGATAAAGGAAGCGCTTGAGAAAACAAAATGATGGGATTTCTCGACTTGTATGTTCTCCTTCATAGCTGCAACAAGTTCAGAATGTGGTTGTGTTTTCATTTTACCCATCACAGCGTCAGCAAGTACTACCAAATAAACAGATTCCAACAGGCCAAATTCGACGCAGAAATCAGCATGGCATGTTGCCGCTGCAGAGTCCTGACCGAGCAGCGTGACAGTTCCTGCTGCCGCTGCTGGATTTTCAGACCGTTAGGCGAGACCTTGAGAACATATAACTGAAACAAGTTCAGAACGGCAGCAAGTTTGACACAGCAGATCAGCTTTGCTTTGTGGCCGCTAGAAACTGAAAGAAAGTTCAGAACGGCAGCAAGTTTGACACAGCAAAATCTGAACCGTGCAGTGAGAGAGGCCCAGGCAGATTTTCATAATCATAAACTTGAAAACATTTGAACTTTGATTTTGAAGGAACTCAAAAAATTTAAGCTAGTTTTGGTTGGGGTGCGCCTGCCTGGGCTGTAGTGCAACACCTGAGCCCACATATCAAATATTAAACTGATAAGAACAGATACTACACTTGATCTTAGCCGAAATGCTCTCCTGCTGCCCTCCCCCTCCTTTTATAGCTCACTCGACCGCCTCTCCCCTCTCCGCAAGCGAGGTGGTACTAATCGAAAGAGCAGAGAGAACCCTGCTGTGCTCGGGCGACCAGCCAAGCCAGCCTCCCGTTCGTTTGGGCTTCAACGGGCCCAATAAGAACACCACGGCAGCATCCTTTCACGGCCCACTGCTACGGCTTCCCTTTTTTCCCTGCTCGCTGTCTCTCTGACGTGTGGGGATGGGCGAGCCCAAAGGTGACCAGACCGCACCGCACGAGTCCGTCGCGCTCAAGTTCCTCCTCTCCCTTCTCCAACCGCAACCCCGCGTGTGCGTAGCGATCGATCGAGGCTGCCGACGATGTACGGCGCCATGAAGGACCAGGCGGTCGCGCTGGTCCGGCGGGCGGTGCAGGAGGACGACGCCGGCGACTACGCGGCCGCGCTGCGGCACTACGTGCAGGCGCTCGACTACTTCGCGGCGCACCTCAGGTACGAGCACAACCCCAGGGTCCGCGACGCCATCGCCGCCAGGCTCCCGGGGTACGTCGCCCGCGCCGAGGAGATCCGCGCGCTCCTCGACGGCAGCCCCGCCCCCTGCGGGCCCGGCGGCGACGGCGTGGCGGCGGCGGCGACCAGGAAGAAGGACCCCCGCGGCGGCGGGGACGAGGAGGACGAGCGCGCCTCGGAGCGGGCCAAGCTCCGCGCGGGGCTCCACTCGGCGATCGTCTCCGAGAAGCCCGACGTGCGGTGGAGCGACGTCGCCGGGCTCGACGGCGCCAAGCAGGCGCTGCAGGAGGCCGTCGTGCTCCCCGTCAGGTTCCCGCAGTTCTTCACCGGTACGTGATCAGGTGCCACAAGATTCTTCGTCGATTTCGCCTCAATTCGGAGGAAGCGCCTGTTTGTGACAGTTCACAATTAATTGCAGGCAAGCGGAGGCCGTGGAGGGCGTTCCTCCTGTACGGGCCGCCGGGGACGGGGAAGTCCTACTTGGCCAAAGCCGTCGCGACGGAGGCCGACTCCACCTTCTTCAGGTGATTGCTGCGATTCACTTATCTTGCAGTTCCAATCATGTGCTCCAACAACAGAGACACATCACACATTGATTGACAATTATGTTCCAGACCAAACATGTCACATTATTTTTTGTTGCAACGCCGATGTTTGGAGCCAAGGGTTGAATTATTTTGGGATTCCTTGGTGCTAATGCATATCATCACCATCCTGCCACTTATGGACTAATGCTCAGTGTTGAACTAACTGTAGTATATCTTCGTCGGATCTTCTTTCGAAGTGGATGGGAGAAAGCGAAAAGCTGGTCGCAAACCTGTTCGAAATGGCTCGTGAAAATGCCCCCTCCATCATCTTCATCGATGAAATTGATTCTTTGTGTGGCCAACGTGGAGAAGGTAATGAAAGCGAGTCTTCTAGGAGGGTTAAGACGGAGCTGCTCGTCCAAATGCAGGTGACTTCTTCAGACATTGTAGAACACTTGTCACTGTCTTCTTTTTACAAGAAACTAGCAGGATCGTTGTCCTTCAATCAAGTAGAATGCAGTGGCTCAGATTGTTGTCAGAAAAGCAACCGCATGCATATGTCTGTCTATAAATTTAGAATTTGCAAAGCAACTGCCATCGATCACGGTTTCTTCAGCAGTAACTAAACACATTTTTTTGCCATGCTCGTAATATTGCAGGGTGTTGGCCATAACGATGACAAGGTCCTTGTTCTTGCTGCTACAAACACTCCATATGCTCTGGATCAGGTAGACACATCTATCAAATATTCATATAATTACAATGTGCATATTTTCTGCGGGAAAAAAAAATGCACTGCACATCTGTGTGGTGTGTTATCCTTGTAGTACTGAACCTGTGTCATACTTGTGCCCCAGGCCGTGAGGCGACGTTTCGACAAGCGCATCTACATTCCACTGCCTGACCTTAAAGCTAGACAACGCATGCTCAAGGTAATGAGCTGACCAAAAGAAAACTTCAGTCAACTCTACCCCACCTTGACATTGCTACCAACTTCAGTCACCCCTACAAGGTTCAGTTAACTCAGACTTCACCTTCGCAGGTCCATCTCGGCGACACCCCCCACAGCCTGACCAAGAGCGATTTCGAGAGTGTGGCTCACCGGACAGATGGCTTCTCCGGCTCGGATATCGCCGTCTGCGTATGCCACCATACCCCCCAGCCTTTTCTTGCACACAATAAACATATGGTGTCGAGACACTGATACTTCTCCCTCGCGCGCTTTTGACAGGTGAAGGACGTGCTGTTTGAGCCCGTACGCAAGACGCAGGACGCCATGTTCTTCTTCAGGTCAGAGGACGGCGGTGGCGGCACGTGGACGCCGTGCGGGCCAAAGCAACCGGGGGCCGTGCAGACCACCATGGAGGAGCTCGCGGCGGAAGGCATGGCTGACCAGGTAAACACTAAAATGCAGCAGCGTGTTATTCTACCTCTCTCTTGCCTTGTTCATCTTTTGCTCAGGTGGTTTTTCCTATGGCGATGTAGATTACCCCGCCTCCGATCTCCAGGACAGACTTCGACAAGGTCCTTGCGAGGCAGAGACCGACGGTGAGCAAGGCCGAGCTGGGAGTGTACACGAGGTTCACCAGAGAGTTTGGGGAGGAGGGCTGACTTATACGTACACCCAAGATTTTACATTCTGTAAATGTTGCCATATGATTACTGACTTGAACATTTATAGGCCTGTATAGCTTTGTGAAGTCATTGCAATTCTTCTTGTACATGTTTGTTGGTTAGAAACATCAGAAATTGATTAGACAATGCGGTAGATTTTGTTGATTCTACTCACTCATGAGCACCTGGTGTCAACGGTGTCAGATGGTACTGTCACTAAAAACATCTTTACAGTTGAGCGCTTGTTAAGATTGGGCTTGTGAAGAAATTAGACATCCAGAACAGCAATTTTTCTACTTACAAACACCGTTAGGTTTAGGCTACACCGAGCCTACATGCATCATATTCCTGTGACATACAAACTTGCTGCAAAGACAATGTCACGCTTGATGGCGTTGGACGCGATCTCCATTTTCTTGTACAAAGCAGAGTTACCCATTATGGAAGCCGCATTCCTGAACTCCCTACATGTTTCATCCAACCGCACAATTGTTCTTACAATCAGCCCTTCAGATACATCTGTCAGCTCACATATGTCCGCGAAAGGCGTTCCCTGCACATCGACGCGGCAGAAAAAGAGTTAGAATTTTACACCCATCCCACAGAAAGAGTTCCTACCAAGATGTGTGTAGTGGTAATACCTTTGCCCATTCGTAGACAACCTCAACAAGACCAAACTTGAGATTATCACGTGCATACTCCTCAGGATCCACAGGCACCTCGTGCCTCTTCTGGAGCTGCCCTAAGCTGATTGCCGTGTCATAGAGCCTAATACGGAGACAGAGAGAAGAACAAAAGGTACTTGAGGTATGTATCATGTAAGCAATTACACCCTCTGTTCATTAATGTAAGAAACAGAGGTAGTACGCAACGTTACCGGGTCCAAGACACAAGGTGTGCTGGAGAGATAAGCACTAGAAGAAGGCAACAAAAAGAAACTAACCTCTTTTTGGCATCAGCCAGTTTCGGAGTGAGAGATGGTTCTGACGCGTTCCGTTGTTGGAAAACAAATGCAGACATAATAGCCACAGCTTCTTCGGGTTCTAATTCATCCAACTGATTTTCAAATAAACACTCTGTTGATATTAACTCTTCACCAGAGTTCATTTCACATGCCACTCGGCCCTTAAGTTGCACAACAAGATCGGAATCGATGTAATGGATCTCCTTTAGTACATCGATCTGCACACATGGAAAATAAAATTGTTATAACAGAAATCTTAAAGGGTCAAAATATTAATTGAGGTGCATGTGGTCCACACTCCAAGAAATGATATTTCCCTCTTGGTATCCTGGTTGTGGCCTTTTGAGCAATCCACGGTAACTAATCAACTATGACAGTTCCCAAACACAAACATGTGTAACTGGACCACTCCGCATGCCAATTATGATATTCTGTTTGGACTGAGCCTACATAAACACATTCCATGAAAAAACACTAGCCTCGTGATTTATACTCAAAACCAAACCGTTGTTTCAACTTTCAATACAGTAGGATAGAAACCAAAAACCTCATGTGCAGACCCAGATCAGAAATGATTGGACAACTTGCGAAATTTTAAGTTTCCCAATCCCCTTGGATTTTGTTGTGCCAGAAATAATAGATATGGTTGCTTAAGGAACTTACTTCTTTTTTCTAATCTACCCACAAGAACAAGAAAAAATATGTAAAGTCTTACTCTGCCTTGAAACTGTGGCATCTGCTGAAGTGCCTCATCTGACATTTGGTATTTCAGTTGATCCAGCTCATCCTTGTGCACCTTTTGATCCTTCATCATTGACTTATGTTCCTTCAATTTTATACAACCATGGCACTTGTTTTTAGACATTTCTTCCAGTAGGTTGTTATGTGCATGGTATCTTTTAACTTGATCCATGTCTTTCATTTTTAGGTCTGCATTGCATCGAAAATAAACAAGTCAAAACAGTTGATAAATCAAGTGCAGGAAATGGAAAAAAGCATTAAAAGATTATTGAGCTCTTTCCAATCAAAAGAAACGCCTAAATAAATTCACAAAGGTTAGGTAAATCATCAAATGCTGATGTTACATCAGGGAACTCAAGATAAGTTCTACTGTACTAATAAGATAGTGAAAATTAAGAGTTATATGATCACATTTTTTTTGCCTTATCCTAGTTGCAACTTCAATAATTCTTGCTCAAGTCTTTTTAGCACAAACACCTTAGGAGTTTTTTTTTTCGGGAAAACGCAGAGGACTTGCGTTTCATTGCATTGGTAAGATAGAGAGTTATTTACAATCCTCCTAAGAGGCAAAGTTCATGCCGGAGCAGAAGAAACTAGTGTACATCCCAGGTGGTGGGTAAGATGACCCGTAAGCCACGAGCACCAGCTCGTGCCCATTGCTCGGCCTCGTCCTTGATCCTAGAGACCAGGACTGGGACAAGAGGTTGGGCATTGTCGAAGATGCATTCGTTGCGCTGCTTCCAAATCATCCACGGCGTCAGGAGGGCAATGGAGGCGAGACCCTTGCGCATCGGTGTAGGCGTGTTTTGCTTGGCGTGGAGCCACCAGTCCATGAGAGTCTCCTCCTGATTTGGCCCTGCAATTGTCATCCTTAGCCAAGCTAGGATCTCATGCCAGGTTTGCTTGGCGAAAGCGCACTCCAGGAGCAGGTGTCGCATCGTCTCTGGCGCCTGGTCGCAAAGCGGGCACCGGGGCTGGTGCTGGAGGCCACGACGGGCGAGGCGGTCCGCAGTCCAGCACCTATCAAGGTTGGCTAGCCAGTGGAAAAATTTGACACGTGGCGGCGCCCAGCTTTTCCAGATGAGCTTCCAGGAGAAGCAAGTTGTGGATCCTTGGAAAGTGGCAAGGTAGCAGGAGCGTGCTGTATAGGTGCCAGAGGTAGTCCACTTCCAGACAAGCTGGTCGGGGGCATCCGAGAGTAAGAAGTGCTCAATCGCCTGCCAGACTTGCACATATTGGCCAATCTCGCTGATCCCGATAGGAGTTGAGGGAAGTATATGCCATGAGAACACATACACCATAGCCCTGTAACTTATTCTACTTACAAGATTGACTATAAACGAATTGGAACATACTAGATGAACACAATAATCAGCATGCAGACAAGGTCTTTTTTCTAATCTGATTTGACCTTTAATGGAATAGCACAAGATTATATATGGCAGTTTAGCCATCGCAGAATATCTGTACCTTTTATTGCATCTAGCGCAGGAGGATACTTTCCATCTGTCTGCTCTTTAATAAGCATTTGAACTGTTTTAGCGTAAGCTGTTTTGCTAATGTCTTCAAGGAGTCCGACTTGATCAATCTTTATTTTGCTTGTACATATACTAATAATCTCTTTATTCTCCACAGCTCTTACTTCAAAACCCATTCCAGATGCGTCCCCCGTGTATGGTAGCTTTATATTGATAACACCTGAACTTTTTCGTGTTCTAGAGGAAGAGAAAAAATCATCATCCATGCCACGTTTTCCTTTCGGCGGGATAATAAAATATCCTTGAGAATCCCCTGGCCCCTTCTCATTTTGACTGGATAAATTAGGGGCTAGCGCAGATGAAGTGCAATCACCGGTCAGTACAAGAACAACATACTGCTTTAGTGTAGCGGATGGATTTTTCACAATTACGCCAAGCAAGTGATCATCATCCTGCCATATAACATACACATTATAATGCGGAAAAGATGCCACTGTTGTGCCAGTAACCATTTGTAATAAAAGTAGGAGAACTAAGCAAGCGCAAAGCACCGCTTTATCCTCAAGCCTACTGTGGTTTATCAGAATCCATGGTAGAAGCGTAGAAAAGATGTTTCAATATTAGAACCTATATGAAATCAAGTAGATTAAATGGGTGATGTCTAGAAGGAACAAAGAACTGATTTAATTAAGGAACAAGTGAGGACCGAACCCAAGCTGTATATCCCACTAACCATGGTGCTACCAGTGAGCCCCTGGATGACCTCTAAATTCGATTCATTATATAGAAGTGACAGACTCCTTGCGTCGAATCAAATAAATTACATAGAAGTGCCACAAGAAGTCCACAGTTAATGTAGCTTGCTTAAAATGGCTGGTCAAAGTTCTTATCATTCAAACTGGAGGTGCTGAGAAAGAAGCTCAAAGGTGGTAAGCTAATTGGGGTCCAACAGAAATTTAGTTCAGTTTTGAATCAAGAAGATGCAGATATCAAGCTTAATTTCAAACACAAGATTGAATTTGGGCCAAGCTCAACTCCAGTAAGCTACTTGTGTGTATACCCATGTCTCCTGAATTGAAGGATTTCTCCCCTTGGGATGGGATCCTTATTTATTTAATAAAAGGTCGCAAAATTGAATTCTTATTTGTGACAGGATAAGTAAACAAAAAAATCGTTGAAAGGATGAACAGAAAAAATAAAGCATGCGTAAAATGCAACCCAATAGAATGAATACATACAGATTTGGATTTAACAACCACCAATCTTCCAGGCGCAAGGAACTGCTGAGTAGTGTGCAACTGCATAATTGCTTCTGTGACAAATTCCCTGTGTTCTTCGGCTTCTAGAAACATATCGTAATATTCTTCAATAGAAGGCTCTCCTTTTATGCACCTGATGATTTAAGAATGAATTTAATAAATTATGATGCAGATAGGATAATTTATTGCATGTAATATACGATCTTGCAACTTTTTTTTATTATTACACCATATGGTTAGTGCTTTACCAAAAATGAATTATATGCTTCATAGTGCTATATAGATAACACTGCGAAGAAAATGATGAAAATGTATACTAAATAAGAAAGCCCCAAAAAGGCCCAACGAATGATTGTTAACAAGGTTGTTAACAAGGAGGAAAAAGACTGAACCGCGCCAAGTAGGGGTAAAACCTAGACCTTCTGCATAGGAAACAAACACTCTTATCTACTGAGCTGTATGTTTATTTGTTTATTAACTGTATACAAAAGAAAATACCAAGCACCAAACATATCAGCTTAGCATTTGATGACAACCAAAGATCACTGATTCTATGATATGTGCCCTGGATCAACCCAACTGTACATCTAGTCCTGCAAGGTGCTGCAAAAAATGACTATATTGCCACACTCCCATCCTTTTGGGGGCTAGATGTACAGTTCATGACTGGGAGCCTGGGAGGTAGAGGACTAAGTAAATAAATGTCTGCATTTCTGTAACTACGGTTTTTTTATCTTTTTTATCTTCTGTAACCAAGTCCAACAGACTACTCCAAGATTTGGTTATAAGATATTGCTGCGTATTTACTCATTTGCCAACTTGGACAGACGAACAAAGATTAGTCCTCTAGGAATAGATGGTCGTTTTTGCATATCCAAAAAATGAGACTAGATCAACACATTTGCCAACTACAGTATTTTCTATCACATATTTGCAGTGCCAATTACTCTAAAGCTGTGCTGGGTCTATTCTACCAAGGGTTGTAGTTCCACAAATTAGATACCCAACCCATAAATTAAACATTAGTGAAAGAATATCAAATATTGGCACCAACCGTGTTAATACAATTTGGTAAAGAAGGGTTGATGTCTCACTCGATTGTCTTTGTAGGTTGACGTAGCATTTGCAGAAGCAGCTTTTCCTTCTGAGGCAAATCCTTTTGTGCATGGAATTCTGCGAAACTTCTCTTAAGCATGTCCTCCACCTACAAGACAATGCATCTGTGAAGGATATCCTGTTTCCTCTGGAACATTTTAAAAAGAGCATAGTGGCACACATCGATCTAAGACAGTCACGCCCTCTGTAGGGCCTTTTGGCCTTGGGCATTATTCTTTCCATGAAATACATCAAGACGCATTCTAGCGTCTCCCAAAGCAAAAAATATATACTGATAGTAAAGTCAGTATGCCTAGGAGAAAAGAAAATTAAACTTAACAAAGTTTTATCAAGTATTGAGTATGTCCAGCTGATAATAACATTAATGACAATGCAATCAATTATACTTCCATCTTATGCTCATTCAGAACCAGTGCCAATTGCAACTGCCCGCGACCTCACATCAAACAGTAATGCAAATTAAGCAGACTGGAATTCAAGAAATTTAGTTGAATACATGAGTCGATTTTCTGCTTGTATGTATGGCTGGGTGCTTCCACTGTGTCAGCCATTCAAACAATACCTCGAGATTTGTGCACATGCTCTCACGATATATTTGTGGTAACAGAATGTGCGCAGATCTCAATGCACATCCAATGGTAGAGATAATGGGGGCACCAACCCATGCCAGGTACAAGGTGTTACCCCCGAATACAGACTCTCTGGTCAACATATTTATCAAAACATGGATTGACAATATACTGTGGTTTAACAAGTAAATAACCTGAGTTGAGCAGTGCAGCTGTTAGGAATAGGAACTTGTATTCTCATGAGGCCATAGCCAGTATACAGGCAAAGAAAAAATGCACTAAACCCCTTAAAACAATAGGGATATCAGACAGCTAATATATACATGTCTAACAGAAGCAAGAGCAACATATATTTCTACCTTATTTCAGTTTTTGGTCTATAATTCAAACATATATATTCGCAATGCATGTGCTTCAGCGCCGATAAGCTCAAGAAAGAAGATTGTATAAGAGGAAATAAGCTGATTTGAGCAGTTTAGCAAGAGGGACATATATGTCGAGTTTATGTTGCAATTTTGAGTATCCAGAGTTGAAAGTTGAAACATATATATTTCAGAGCATGTGCATGTGCCCCATGAGCTCGAGAAATTGAAAGATGGTTGGCCACAGGAAATACACCCACATCTAAATACAAAACTTATTCAAATAACATGGCTGAGCAGGAAACTTTTCTAATCGACAGTGAGAGGTATACCTTAAGTTCCTCCACACGTAGAAGATGTAGTATCATAGTGTATGTTAGTCGAAACTGAGATTCCAGTCGAGTTGGTTTTCCAACAAGAAGATTTTTCAGATCACTTTCCTCAGGAATTTCATCACGGCACATCATTATCACTGTACCTATGGTATCTAGTCCTCTCCTACCAGCTCGTCCAGCCATTTGAATATATTCCCCTGGAAGTAACCTTCGATGTTCCTTTCCATCAAACTTCCTTAAAGTATCAAACACGACCTGTTGAATTTGCAAGGTTTAGTCGGAGGCACAGAGCAGTTTATCAGAATCTTGGGCTTAAAAAAAGGCATGGTAAGCTCAAACCTATAAACTAAGCATGAGCAACAATTAGCTTGATTCCAAATGGCGCACAGAAATAAGAAAAAACACTATGTGCATCAACCTGACTACATTTATGTTTGCACGAACTAAACACTGGACATTATGTGTAACTGTCAACAGCAAACTGCAAAATATATTTAGAAAAAGAAACCTGTCAATCAATGTTGGCAAGATACTAACAATACATTAAAATTGGTCTAGTCCAAAGCATATTCAACAGAAGTGACCGCAAACCATAATACAATCACTAGATATTATTGTCCCAAACTCCCAATACACATGCCAAGACAAAAAATTGACAGTTATATCCCAAATCTCAGTGAGGTGAGTGTTAAGTGGTGACTACTTCATGCTTCCCACATGAATAAATCGAAAAAGGACTTCCAAGGTTCTGAACTATAAAACATAACAATTTGACCATTAGCACCTCGCTGCAATTAGAATTAATTGCTAAGGTATAGCAGCTACCAGCCAGAATGAATGATGTTAGTTTACACTAAGTATAAGATATGCATCATTAGCACATTGCAGTCAATTAGAAAAATGAGGAGACAATTGATTGGTTTCATTACCACAGTTCAAATATACAAATATAAGTAAAACTACGAGTGGGTCGACCATGCTTAGTTTAAGTATAATAGAAATATGAAGTCTGAACACAAGATACAGAAATACTGAAACCCTCCGTATGAGAGAAGAAACAAAAAAGAACTCACCGTTCTTGCAGGAGCATTAACACCCATTGCAAATGTCTCAGTGGAAAACAGTACCTGCAACGAGTTTAAGCAAGTCAAAAGGTTCCCACTCGGTTAATTTATAAAATATAACTGCAGCAGCACATGCTATTTTAAAATATAACTGTTTAACTAGTAGCTGACAACACTGTGGTTTGAACCGAACAATCATTTCACTGTTAGCTCACTCAAGCTAAACAAATTGTCCCCATGATACTGGTTCGGCAATGATTATTCGAGCACAGTGCACAACTGCCAACTAGTAGCCACTACTCACTAGTAAGCATTTATAGTTTTATACTTTGTTTACATCTAGCAAATATCCTACATCATATGGACCGTCCATGAATGTTTCCCTTCAGGCTTCAAGAAGTGCAACTATTAAGACAAAAAGTAGATAGATGACAATGGAGTAGTTAAAATCCTGGTAGCTTAGTACATCAGTTTCTAACATGTAACTGAAAGACGAAAAGAGAAGTCCAGTTTACCCTCACAAGTATAATACTTGGCGCACTTAAACCTCTCAACTATCAAACCTGACATCTGATCTTCCCAGCTTCCAAAACCAGTGCAGAAAACCCTTTAGAGCGGTTTCGCGAGGTGGTTTTGCAACTGTGCTAATAGCTCTCCACAGGTGGAGCTCCGGCTTAGATAAGTAGGAAGACTGCACAGCCATGTCAGGACCCCACATGGACACATAGCATCATGTTCCACTCACTCTCTTCAGGCGAGAGACACCATTGGAGACGATCGGAAAATCAGCTGGGAGGAAGAGTACAACGCTAGTTGGCAGTATTTGAGATGAGCTCGGCTCCATGTGAGCAGCAGACCTGCACCACTGGACTCGAGACACAAGCAGCATACGGGTCAATCATTATCAGCTCCAGATCCGCGCTCGGGTTGAGGAGATAGTTCCACCATGCCATGGCACACGGGAGCTTCATCCTGCTCCGAGTCAGTGCGGAGTGTAGCGAGCTCTGGAAGGCATGGAGGAGCACGCGGCCATCGAGTAAGGAGGTGATGGCTAACAAAGAGGAGCAGGTGGCGGTGGCCACTGGC
>NC_041390.1:111151411-111154693 GCF_002162155.2 Triticum dicoccoides
GAGGAGGAAGAAGATGACATGCGGGGCCATGATGGTGTGGTTGTCCAATATTCTAACCTATCCACGTTGGAGCTCCATGTGTTCAAAATCGCTGCAACCGTGAAAACACCACCATGCAAAACCACCATAGAGGGTTATTTCCACCAATTTTTAATGTTAGGAAGGTCAGACCTCAGATTTCAGGTTTTATAGTTGACAATGTTAAGTGCGCTAGGCACTATACTATAAGGGGTTTGCGGACCACAGTGAACCTTTTCCAAAGAAGAAATATCAGTTAGATGTTCAAAGCTTAACCTTGATCACACCGCGACAAAACAGCATCTCAACTACTTCTTTCACAATAGGAAGAAGCCCAGCATGGTGAACTCCAATTCCTCTTCGCAGAAGGCTTTGTATTCCTACGACCTAACAAAGATGTCAAAATCTATAGCATTAAAACAAAGTTAAGTTAACCAGTCAAAAACTTTGCTATTGGATAACCTGAGGAAGGTTCCTGTCGGATCCTTTGAGGCGCGAAAAGGCCTTATCACAGAAGACACGGATTTCGCTTTTATCAGAACTACTGGTGAGATCAGCACCAAACATGCTATCTGCTGACCTATCACACCTGTTCTTTGAGAAGCAAAAAATTACCACCTGCAGAAGAACCCTAGAAATGATCAGAAAAGGTCATGTCAAATGTTAAGTAACATACAATAGTACAATAGATAAAGGAAAATTATGTTCATGACCAAAAAATGATAAGATAAATTGTTATTCTACAATGGAGTATTAGGTTCAGAATGCACAATGAAAAGTAACATTTCAAAGCAGAAGAACATGAGGTCCAAAGAACTTGTCGTGAATTAAAACATGGAGAGATGTCAAAAGCAATCTTTCTCACATACAGGCACAAGTGATTTCTTCAAAAGGTTATTTATAAGCGGCATCCAGAATGAAGACTCAGATCTCCTTGACCCTGAGGTGCTTTGCTGAATTGCTGCTGCTCCTGAATTGGTTTGGTGGTGCTTTGGGTGCTTCTGATCTCTCCCTTTACTAGACGTGTCTGGATTTCTGCCTTGAGTTCCAGCACGTACTGCAGGAGTTCCTGATTTTGTTCCAGGTTTCGCTCCAAACTTGTTTGCATTTTTCATTTTGAAAGCGTCCTTGGCGTCTCTAAATCCTTGAGTAAGAAATATATCCTTCTCACATACTTTGTATACCTCTCCAGAGTAGAACAGGCAATGCTCGAGGGGAACGGGCCTTTTGTTAGTCCTGGTGAAATATAGTGGTCATACGGTGATGCAAATTGTGATATGACAGTATATGGTGAAAGAGCTTAAGAACAGGAAGCATGTTATTACAAAAGTGCAGTTAAGAATGTAAAATTACACTGTAAGGCGCTGAATTATTTAACCTCACCTAGAGCCCAATATTGTTGAAGCTCCTACACTGTCCAATTATGTGCAACCAAGCCAAAAAGGTATCTTGTGTTATGCCCCCCATATCGGGGAAGGGCAAATTGTTGTCTGTATACTAGAGTAAGAAGAGTGTTTCAAAAATACCCCTCCTTTAGGGAAAAATGAGAGGGCAAGAAGCAGAACTCAGCTCCCACTATAAACATGTCAAAGGAACGCAGTACCCTGACTGTTTCCTCTAGCTACTCAACTCCATCCTGTGTAATTCAACTCCTCCCTCTATCTCTCTGAGTGTATTTGCATTCTCTCTCAGCCTCTCAGGGACAAATACACACTTGCGATAGGCAAATGTTTAACACCAAATGACACATTTTGTTCCACTGAAAGATGAATCAAATAGATAACCAGCTAATCATGCAAGCCACTACCACCTGAATTATCTCCATGATCCACGCGGCCAGGCCCTCTAACAAATTACTGGCTCAATCAAACTACATGAAGGTGATTAACATAGCATGTGTATGTAATATCATCATATGTGCGTGCATGTTGATTACTTCTCCGGGATCCAAGCGTGCACCTCCTCATCCATACAGCTAGCAAGTTTTAGTAGGCGTGGACCATTAATAGGTCATATGACATGTTATTAATTTATTATACATGTGAAAAAAAGGGCCTAATAGGATCATCATAATTAGCTTATATGCTTATACCAACAGAAACAGTTATCAAGATTTTTATTGCACAAAATACTATAGTAGAGGGGCTGGTTGGAATTAACAAAACTAGATTAGAGGAGCAAAATCAAATAGGTTCAAGGGTAAACTGTACATTTTTCCCCCGCTTCAAAATTATAGCACGTTACACTTACGATGTGACACGAATTTTCTTCTGTTTTGTTCGGCCAATCCAGTCAGCAAATTCAACTGTATTCGGAACCTGGCAGAATAATTAAAAAGTCAAGCCTAAAGTAAACCTGAACATGAACGAAATAATATGGAATATCAAACTTCAGATTTTTCGTAGCACAACAGTGAAACGCACTTTTCCAATATATTTAATGTGTTAGTTTGTAATCAAATTTTCACACTAACCATTGCTTATCATTAAGCGGTTGCTACAGCCAGTAATAGGTGTGGTTGAATACTGTAGCAGCCAGAAACTTGCATAACCATAACCAGCAAATAAATTGCATTCCTGTACATGTATGACATAATCTAGGTTCCTGGATCATAAGACCGTACTTGCTTGCTATGAAACTTACACAATCAGACAATCTTCGATACTATGAAACTTACACATACTTGCCATAATGCTACGACCAAATCACCTTAAGATCTTCAGTATCAATTAAGAATCCAAAGGCAGCTGAATAGTACTAGTATTCCCTGTTCTGAAGAGAAGTCTGAACTATTATGTACTCCCTCCATTCTAATATCTAGTGCGCATAGTTTTTAGCCCATATACCAATGAGTGTGCTGGCATCAAATTTTGGACGAGAAAGCCCCCACTCCATCTCTATCCCAGCCCAGGTCCAAGTAGTAGTACTAGTTCGTACTCCACCCATCAGCGTTGCCGATGCTAGCTAGACTCCGGTGGTGCCGTCGTCAGCCGTCTCCTCCTCCAGCGCTGCCGTTCGTTAGGCGGCTCCTCCTCCAGCACCGTCGTTCGTCAGGCGGCTCCTTTTTTTGGCTCTTCCCCATCTTCTTCCTCCTCTCCTCCCCCTCACCCTCCTTCATCCTTCAACCAGTGTCGCCGTCGCCAGCCATACACGCACGCGGTGGCCGCCCAGAAACCGGACACAGGCGCATTGCTTCAGCTGCTAGTCGAATCTTGCCGCCGCCCATCGATTCTCGCTGCTGCCAGACACGGTGCGCAGCTGCAC
>NC_041390.1:111154974-111254648 GCF_002162155.2 Triticum dicoccoides
GAACATGCTCTGCCCCGTTGATGCTCGCGTGCGCGTGCTCACGCTGGAGCTCCTGTGGCTGGTGAACCTGCTCTGTGCCACTGAGCTTCACGTGTTGGAGCTCGCCCTCCGTGCGGCGTACTACGGCCGCGGCGCTGGAGCTCCCGCTTGCCGATTTGTGCAGCACCTCGTCCGTCAACCTTGGCCCTCTTGCCTAGAAGCAACTCGATCTACCGTGTCGTCGCAATGGAGGTAGGGATCAGTGGGGATCAGCAACAGAGGTGGCAGATCGGTGGCGAGGCAGGTGGGAAAAGCCGCGAGACGAAGGGATAAGGGAGAGATGCGAGTGAAGCGGTGGGCTGGGGCGCTGGCTGTTCGGTTTGGTGGGAGGGTAGTTTCGTCCAAAATCGCTTGGGGAGGGAGATACGCACTACATTGCGGAATATCTCTAAAAAGCTTATACGCACTATATTTAGGAATGGAGGGAGTACTAAATTAATGACATGCCATTCTTGCATAATTGGCATGACTCAACTATTACTGGGTAACAGTTAACATCAATACTATATATAACATATTTGGTTGATTGCAACAGTCGTAATAAAATTGCAGTTTTCACTCGATCCATACCGTTGCTGAAAGGAGGACAATGTTAATGTGCTTTGGGAGCATTATAATAACTTCCTCCCAAACTACACCTCTCTCGGCATCATTCACATAATGCACTTCATCAAATATTACCTGATTGCATCATTAATCACACATCAGAAACATGAAGCATGATCCCTTAGGCCTTGTTCGGTTGCTTAGGATTTCAAGGGGTTCGAAGGGGATTGGAAGGAATTAAATCCCCAGCAAGTCAAAATCCACCTCAAACCCCTCCAATCCTCTCCAATCCCCTTGTGGTGGGGATTAACCGAACAAGCCCTTAACAAGATTGCAAAAATGTGAAGTGAAAAGTGAAAAACAGAGCATATTACACTAAGAAAAAATAATCAGAAATGCAATGACATACCCATTCAATATCCCGTATAATATCAGCACCTCTGTAGAGCATTGAGCGCAATATTTCTGTTGTCATAATTAAGCAAGTTGCCTCTGGTCTGATGCTAACATCTCCAGTAAGAAGTCCCACATCAAACTTCCCGCAGAAATCTCGGTATTTCTGGTTGCTGATAGTCTTAATGGGAGCAGTATAGACAGCCCTGGTGCAATGCTGCACAATAACGTCTGTTATCATAGTGTCCACACTTACATTCCTTCTATCGAGACATGTCATAATATGTTTGGGAGGGCCTGAATAAACTGCTACAGTACATGGAGAAATAGTGTAACAAAGTATGCAATACTCTAGACATAAATCTACTAACAAAAGTAAAAGTGAGCGTGATTCAGGAATACTGTGTACTTCTCAAAGCAGCTATAGGTAATAAATAGTAAGCTAGAGATCTCCTAACTCAAGCACATTGCTGTCAAGCACATTGCTAACCGCAAATAACAGAGTAAATAAGAAGAATGAAAGGCCGCAGTTTCGAAAAAATATACAGAAAAGAATCAGTGAAGTCAGCCGTACTTTTGATGCTAAAGCAAAGGCATACTCTGCAACAACCGTCTTTCCTGCTGATGTATGGGCTGCCACAAAGACTGATTCCCCCTTCTCAAGATAATATATAGCCTATTTATGGTAAATACAAAGAATACAGGTTAGCAATTGTATCAAGCATTAAGTAACATACTATTCTAACCATAAGGTGATAGCAATTAGGGATTGCTCTTGCTTGTATGCATAACTTTGATAGGAAGTATATGAAGGGGACACCCCTTCTTGCTTCATGTTTCCTTTCGTTCGAAATTTATATGGCAGTCTTGTGTCCCAAAAGGGCCAAAGACAAGGAACAAATAGAAATGGAATGTACCATTTGCAGCTATCATAATACGTAATTTGTTTCCATATGTAGTCAATGTGTAACTCCGCCTATGTTGTCTCAACATAGCCGGTCCCAAGCCCGGGTAAAGGAGGAGGGTTGTGATAGGCTTGGCGAGCCAACGTAAAAACTCAGCCACTCTTATGGAGATGAAACCCAAAAGATTTTCGTTGGGGCGTAACCCTCTCAGCGACGCGCCACATCGGAACCCGGGTGTGGTGGAAAATGGGCAAGGGCCGGGCCGTCACCCCCCAGGTGGCGCGCCGTATCTTGATCCGGATACGGTGGCAAGTGAGCGAGGATCGGGTCGTCGCATCCTTAGTGGCGCGCTACATCGGCGCCCGGATGTAGTGGAAAATGAGCAAGGGTCTTCGCATTTGACTCGACGAGTGCGAAGGGTAAGGAAGCTAGCCGAGCCTAGGAGGATTCGCTTAGGTAGCTGGAACGTAGGGTCTCTGACAGGGAAGCTTCGGGAGCTAGTTGATGCAGCGGTGAGGAGAGGTGTTGATATCCTTTGCGTCCAAGAAACCAAATGGAGAGGACAGAAGGCGAAGGAGGTGGAGGATACCGGCTTCAAGCTATGGTACACGGGGACGGCTGCAAACAGAAATGGCGTAGGCATCTTGATCAACAAGAGCCTCAAGTATGGAGTGGTAGACGTCAAGAGACGTGGGGATCGGATTATCCTGGTCAAACTGGTAGTTGAGGACTTGGTTCTCAATGTTATCAGCGCGTATGCCCCGCAAGTAGGCCACAATGAGAACACCAAGAGGGAGTTCTGGGAAGGCCTGGAAGACATGGTTAGGAGTGTACCGATTGGTGAGAAGCTCTTCATAGGAGGAGACCTCAATGGCCACGTGGGTACATCTAACACAGGTTTTGAAGGGGCGCATGGGGGCTTTGGCTATGGCATCAGGAATCAAGAAGGAGACGATGTCTTAAGCTTTGCTCTAGCCTACAACATGATTGTAGCCAACACCCTCTTTAGAAAGAGAGAATCACATCTGGTGACTTTTAGTAGTGGCCAACACTCTAGCCAGATTGATTTCATCCTCTCGAGAAGGGAACATAGGCGTGCGTGCCTAGACTGTAAGGTGATACCTGGAGAGAGTGTTGTACCCCAGCATAAGTTGGTGGTTGCTGACTTCCGCTTTCGGATTCGTGTCCAGCGGGATAAGCGGGCTAAAGTCGCTAGAACGAAGTGGTGGAAGCTCAAGGGGGAGGTAGCTCAGGCGTTCAAGGAGAGGGTCATTAAGGAGGGCCCTTGGGAGGAAGGAGGGGATGCGGACAATGTGTGGATGAAGATGGCGACTTGCATTCGTAAGGTGGCCTCAGAGGAGTTTGGAGTGTCCAGGGGAAGGAGAAGCGAAGATAAGGATACCTGGTGGTGGAATGATGATGTCCAGAAGGCGATTAAAGAGAAGATTGCTTTAGACGCCTATACCTGGATAGGAGTGCACACAACATAGAGAAGTACAAGATGGCGAAGAAGGCCGCAAAGCGAGCTGTTGGTGAAGCAAGGGGTCGGGCGTATGAGGACCTCTACCAACGGTTAGGCACGAAGGAAGGCGAAAGGGACATCTATAAGATGGCCAAGATCCGAGAGAGGAAGACGAGGGATATTGGCCAAGTCAAATGCATCAAGGACGGAGCAGGCCAACTCTTGGTGAAGGACGAGGAGATTAAGCATAGATGGCGGGAGTACTTCGACAAGCTGTTCAATGGGGAGAATGAAAGCTCTACCATTGAACTGGACGACTCTTTTGATGAGGCCAGCATGCGTTTTGTGCGTCGAATCCAGGAGTCTGAGGTCAAGGAGGCTTTAAAAAGGATGAAGGGAGGCAAGGCGATGGGCCCGGATTGTATCCCCATTGAGGTGTGGAAAGGTCTCGGGGACATAGCGATAGTATGGCTAACCAGGCTTTTCAATCTCATTTTTCGGGCAAACAAGATGCCAGAAGAATGGAGACGGAGTATATTAGTACCAATCTTCAAGAACAAAGGGGATGTTCAGAGTTGTACTAATTACCGTGGAATTAAGCTGATGAGCCATACAATGAAGCTATGGGAGAGAGTCATTGAGCACCGCTTAAGAAGAATGACAAGCGTGACCAAAAACCAGTTTGGTTTCATGCCTGGGAGGTCGACCATGGAAGCCATTTTCTTGGTACGACAGCTTATGGAGAGATATAGGGAGCAAAAGAAGGACTTGCATATGGTGTTCATTGACTTGGAGAAGGCCTATGATAAGATACCGCGGAATGTCATGTGGTGGGCCTTGGAGAAACACAAAGTCCCAGCAAAGTACATTACCCTCATCAAGGACATGTACGATAATGTTGTGACAAGTGTTCGAACAAGTGATGTCGACACTGATGACTTCCCGATTAAGATAGGACTGCATCAGGGGTCAGCTTTGAGCCCTTATCTTTTTGCATTGGTGATGGATGAGGTCACAAGGGATATACAAGGAGATATCCCATGGTGTATGCTCTTTGCGGATGATGTGGTGCTAGTTGACGATAGTCGGGCGGGGGTAAATAGGAAGTTAGAGTTATGGAGACAAACCTTGGAATCGAAAGGGTTTAGGCTTAGTAGGACTAAAACCGAGTACATGATGTGCGGTTTCAGTACTACTAGGTGTGAGGAGGAGGAGGTTAGCCTTGATGGTCAGGTGGTACCTCGGAAGGAAACCTTTCGGTATTTGGGGTCAATGCTGTAGGAGGATGGGGGTATTGATGAAGATGTGAACCATCGGATCAAAGCCGGATGGATGAAGTGGCGCCAAGCTTCTGGCATTCTCTGTGACAAGAGAGTGCCACAAAAGCTAAAAGGCAAGTTCTACAGGACGGCGGTTCGACCCGCAATGTTGTATGGCGCTGAGTGTTGGCCGACTAAAAGGCGACATGTTCAACAGTTAGGTGTGGCGGAGATGCGTATGTTGAGATGGATGTGTGGCCACACGAGGAAGGATCGAGTCCGGAATGATGATATACGAGATAGAGTTGGGGTAGCACCAATTGAAGAGAAGCTTGTCCAACATCGTCTGAGATGGTTTGGGCATATCCAGCGCAGGCCTCCAGAAGCTCCAGTGCATAGCGGATGGCTAAAGCGTGCGGAGAATGTCAAGAGAGGGCGGGGTAGACCGAATTTGACATGGGAGGAGTCCGTTAAGAGAGACCTGAAGGATTGGGGTATCACCGAAGAGCTAGCTATGGACAGGGGTGCATGGAAGCTTGCTATCCATGTGCCAGAGCCATGAGTTGGTTGCGAGATCTTATGGGTTTCACCTCTAGCCTACCCCAACTTGCTTGGGACTAAAGGCTTTGTTGTTGTTGTTGTTGTTGTTGTATGTAGTCAATGTGTGAGCCGTAAGTATGAACACAAGTGTCTGCATGTGATGGATAGAGAATTTGGAAGGGATGCTGAATTCCTAGACTCCTAGTCTATCGACCTCTCAGTATTTCACAAGATGGTGGTAAAATCATATGAGTGCAAATTTATTAGTTCTTAGCACATAATTCTGTATCATGCATAAACCTGAAGCCCTTCAAAACGTGAATGAGCTTTGTCAGAACTATGGTTGAGACTTCAAAACACATAGTTATTCACAGTTTTCAGGGCATAAGGGGAAGGTTAAGACGACAGCTTCAAGTTTCTTAATGTTGATAACTCGCATGCACAAAGAAAGTTTGTGCCATCCTAAGTAATACCAATACAAATTTAAAAATTCTTTCATATAGTTGCTAGGTAAATTGAAATTGGATGTTTTCTGTTCGTGGTAATTGACAAGGCAAATGGTGTAGACGGTCAAAGCACAGAGATATGGTACCACACTATCACCGATTTACTGGTGCATGAACCACTACACAAGCATGTGGCATGGTTGTGCCTATTGAACATCATGTTAAAAGAAATGTGGTTCATGCTCTTAAACAGCATAACACACTAGATGCTCATCAGCATAGGAAACTTCAAATATTCAGATAAAGGTACAGATGCTAATGAGAATTTTACCTCCTTCTGGAACTTATCCAATTCAAAGGGATATTCAATTGCCATATCTGGAACAAGTTTGTGGAAGTTTGTCACAATAGAATTATCCCCAACAACGAGTGCCCAATCCTATTGAGTGAAATGGAAACAAATAACAATCAGTGGTTCGGTTTTCTTCAGAAATGTTGCTGCTTCTGCAACACCAAGCACCAATGAAGATAATGGAATAAGAAACACAACAGATGCAAAGAGTCGCATTTTTTTTATTAATGTGTGCCTACCGTGCCCTCCTGTGCTGGCTTATCATCAACTAATCCACTTGTTTCTCTGCGGGTATCTTTCACTTCAGATGATAACATTTTATCCAAGTCCGTTTGAGCTTCAGAAATATCTCCTCTGATATTAGCTTCCTGTTTGTCAGTGTCTGCCATTGTAAGAGTTTCAGAAGCATCTTGCAACTTATCAACCTTTCGTTCATTGACATCTACAAATGGGAAATGGGAGGATTAACACGGAACCGGATAAGACTTAATAGCATTGAGAAACACATGTAGCCTATATACAGTTTTTTCTTTAAGTAACCGTAATTTATATATGTTTTTTTTTCACAAGAAACCATACTCTATACATAGTAGTAACGGGCATTTTATCAATTACTTCATATTCCATCTCTAAGTGTAGGTTTTTGTGTGATCCTTGCGGACTGCATTTTCAAACTTTGGTCTATCTTAGAAATGCTTTCATAATACATTTCTTTTGTCTTTTGCTAGTATTAAAAAACATATTCAAATTATTGCATTGATACTGTGAAAAGTCAAAATGGCATATCTGTAGGTATAGAAAGTAACTGCTGCGATTCAAAAAAAGAGAATATACTCATGTGACTTGAACATATGAAGTACATCGGCAATAAATTACCGTTGGTTCCCTCATCTCCAGCCAATTGCTCACCATCATCTTCATGTGGCACAATGTTGACATCATCTTCCTCCCAAGCTATCTTGAACAAATCATCAAACTGCACCGAGTACTTATCCTGCAGGACCATGGGGCAATCAGAATATAATGCCAAAACTGCAGGGATGTGGATGTTGAACCGTAAGCATTTAAGCTGGTTACCGTTGTGTCATTTGATGAAGATGCACGTTCCTCGACATGCTCACCATCCCGGAAACACTTCCAGTGGCTGTTATACTCCTATAACATAAGACAGGAGTTCTTAGTTGTTACTGCCCCAGTTTAGAACACCCATATCATTCCTTAGTAAAATAAACACACACTTTGATATTTAACAAGGATCGCACCTTCAACTGGCCTAAGTCCAATCCCTTGGGGAACCCTGGCGGAGCATTTAGAGCAGGGCCACCACTCATAAGCTCACGCACCCAATCACCATTCCGCGCACCCTCTGGAAATGCCTTCTCCAATGCTGCCGCCTCAGCTGCATCGTCCTGCAGGCCTCCCGGGCGGAATGGCCGGCTGTTGACTCTCCCCCTCACAAAGTCCTTTGCCGGGCCTGGCATTCGTGGCACCATCCCCCCAGTCCCCGAGTCGAACACTTGGCTCATCTCCATCTGCACAGACTCAGGGTCCCAAACTTGCTGCTCAGACGACGACAACGATTGTCGACGAAAAGGTGGCTCCCAGGCGGGGACGAGCATGGTGCGCGGGGCAGAGGGCTCCAAAGGCGGCCTGGCGAGGTCGAACCAGTCCACATCCCACACCCTGCCGTCATTGGCCGCGGTAGGGACATAGAGCTCGGGGTTGAGGTAATTGGCCTCGAGGTACTCCTTCACGCTGCTGGGACTCTCGGGTGGGTAAGCCGGCGGCTGCGGTTGCCATTACAGCATCGGTGGGTTTAGGGTTCAGACTCCGCACTGAGTAAAAACGTGCAGTGTGGGACGGAGTTTGGGGGGTCGCGTACCAGGACGAAGTCGGGCACGGGGCTGAGCGGGTGGGGGGTAGGGTCGAGGCGGAGGTGGCCGCCGTGGCCGGAGAAGCTGATGCGGAACGGCACCTCGCTCGCCGGCGATGGGGTGAGGTCGTCCATGGAGGCCCCCGCAACGAGGCGGTCCGTTAATCTCTCCACTGAACTCTGCTTCTTCACAAGCTTATTAGGGCGCGGGCGGAGCTAAGCGGCGGCCGGAGTTGGGGCCGCGGGGCGGCGCCGGAGATGGGGGGTGGGGATGGCGTCGGCTCGGTTGCTCGCATACTCCGATGCGTCGGGTCACTCTGGCTAGTCGTCTCGCTTCGCCCGCTCGGCTACGCGGTGCGACTCGACCAGATTAGAGCATGTCCAACCGGCGCGACATGACTACGTTTTCCTTTTTTTTTAGGAGAGACTGCCTTTTTCTTAGGGAAAACCACATGGCAACTTTATTGATCATCATGTCAAAAAAAACTTTACTGGTCATCAAAAAAACTGTACATTGTCTGCAAGGGAGATTACAAGATAATCAAGGGCCTACTCATGCCAAACAACAGTGCAAGCCATGGCATTGCTTTAATTTCAGCAAAGCCCTTACCTAAGCTACTACAATGTTCATACGTAGTCGCAGTAGCTTCACTAGAGTTTTCTCCATCTTGCACTATGTTGATAACGTCGAGGCAATCATTGTTAACAACTATACAGTTGTAGTTTATTTGTCCAACCAGGATACAATCATCACAAAGAGTTTTATCTTTTGTCGAGGGCACGTCCACAACATGGTTGGGTGAAAATTCGCTGCAAGAAATGAACCATGATCATCTTGAACTACTAGTTCCTTGAATTTCATGCTTGCAAGAATTGAGAACGCAACGTCAACATTTAATTTGGTCAATCCCGTCACTGGCTTCACCCAGCCAACCTTCCAGGCAGTGGCGGAGCCAGGATTCGATTATAGGGAGGGCCGAGTACGTATATTGATCTAATCTTGTTGGTAATTACTCGTAGCTCCTACTAAAATTGTCGATCGTTGGGGGGGGGGGGCAGGCCCCTGCTCGTCCCCCCTGGCTCCGCCCCTGCTTCCAGGGTATAGAATTTTTTTTACAACTTTTCAATAATTTAGAGCTAATGCAAGAATGGATCGGCCCAATCGCATTGGCTTCTCGATATTTTTGCCATGGACTACCTGACGTCTCTCCCACCACAAGTATCATGGGGTGTTGGCAGCTAATTCACCCAACCCTTAGTCGCCAAAAAGGTGCGCCTTTGATTATTCTTAATCAAAAAATGACTCTAAGAAACAAATTAACCCCTGTCATTGGGCCTAACGGCTCGGCAAACAGCTACAGAATGACCAGAAATAGTGGCAGATTTCTACTGTTTTAGGATATTAAAAGAAGGCATGCTATGTATCTTCAAATGGATTTTACAAACCAGACATGAACTACCGCTCTAGATATGTCAATTGGCAAGAACGCTACAACAATGGTGTTTTCCATAAGTCTCCAAGAAAGTATTTTTACTTGGGGGCCTACTCTCGGCGACCAGACTTTTATGCATGCCAGTCTTATTTTGGAGGTTGATTGACCATTGTTGGTTCAAGCTTACGACAATGTTGAAACTATCATTCCGTGGTATAAGCTGATGAACTGAAAATACCTAGTTTCCTTGTTGTTCCAGGCGACAAAGTCTTCCATCAGTCCAATGGCTAAGGGACTGTTCAGAATTTTATTTCGCATATATTGCTAGAAAAATATCTTTTACTAGCTCTTCATCCCATTACTAGTTGTTCACTTGTGCAATACTTGGATGTGAAATAGGTTATAAATGCAATTTTCAAAAGATTGAAATGCATGTGGAATGGTTGTGTGGTGAAGGATTATGGTCAACGATGATATGATGCAAAATAGGAATATTTGTATATTTGAAATCGCACTGTAATGGTCGCGAAACTGCACATAAATGATTGAAAAAGTGTTTCAAAATGCATGTGGATTTATATATATTTTTTTTCTTTTTTGAGAAGGATGTTGAAACCCTTGGCCTCTTCATATAAGGATAACACATCCATTTTTCTTATATTATTAAACAAAGCTTGGCAAAACAAACACATAGATCAACCCGAAGCCCCTTCTCGGCGACCTTTATCGTTATACCTACAAGCTTGATGATGTGTGACGGAGTTGAATCTGACAGATCTCAGGTAGAGGTCCCGAGCTGGCACTCTTGGCACGATGATAACATGACACAAGAGGACACGATGTTTGCCCAGGTACAGGCTCTCTCGATGAGGCAAAACCCAACGTCCAGCTTTGTTTGTATTTGATTGTGGGTGAGGTATAAGGTATAGGTTGATCTACCTCAAGATCGTGCGTGAATGAGTTGGCCTCTATGGTCTAAACCCTTTGGTTTATATAGACAGCGAATGTGTGCCTAGGGTTACACATAGATCGGTTGCATTTGAAGATAAGCATGCTAAAGGTTGCATTCGTGCCTTGGATTATGCATCAAATCTTTAGAAGATTCCATCTCGATCCTTTCATGGGGCCTGGCGAATGTGGCCCACTTGTTAGTTATATGGGGGTCCTTGGCCTGGCCCACGCCATCGGAGTCCGACATGGTTAACACCTCCTTATCCAGGACAACATCAATGTGCCATGGCCTCGCACCAACACACAACAACTAATTCGATGACTTCACAAAACGGCACAACGGTGAGCCGAGAGCACCAACCGGTCTAGCAGACGCTCAGCGCGCACCGTATTCGCACGCTCTAGAATTTGTTGCCGCCATCTTCCATCATCCCATCTTCAGGAGGGATCAATACATTGACCTTGTCAGGCATTTCTGTCGTCGATGCCACCACGCCGCCAGACAACGTCACCATCCTGCGCGCGCCCACCAATATGCGTTCATCGCCGAGGCCCCACTGCACCACGCCGCAGGGGCGAATCTACGTGCATGTCTGTGGGGGCGAATGCCCCCACTCGTTTTGTCAGCCCACTTATACTAGGCCCAACATATGCAGCGTTGCCCCCACTCAGCCCAAAGGATTTGCCCCCACTCCTTTCTTTTTCTGTTGTATGTTTAAAGCCTGTGTATGAGAAATAAATAAGTTATTAGCCCAGCAGCCCATCCAAAGAAAATACGAGCAGGCCTTATGCATACGATCGTGGTTCTCAATTGGATAATCGCTAGCGCTAGAATAGTGAAAGGATCGAGAAGAGGTGTCTAGAGGGGGTGATTAGACACTAAGTCCCAAAAGTTGTAGTTTTTAATTTTTTTAAGTTGAAGTGGAGTTTTGGCACAAGTTTAACAAACAGAAGACATATCAAGCAAGCATGCAAAGAGTATATGAGTAGCGGAAAGTAAAGCATGAAACTTGCAAGAATGTAAAGGGAAGGGTTTGGAGGATTCAAACGCAATAGGAGACTCGGATGTTTTTGTCGTGGTTCCGATAGGTGGTGCTATCGTACATTCACGTTGATGGAGACTTCAACCCATGAAGGGTAACGGCTGCGCGAGTCCACGGAGGGCTCCACCCATGAAGGGTCCACGAAGAAGCAACATTGTCTATCCCACCATGGTCGTCGCCCACGAAGGACTTGCCTCACTAGCGGTAGATCTTCATGAAGTAGGCGATCTCCTTGCCCTTACAAACTCCTTGGTTCAACTCCACAATCTTGTCAGAGGCTCCCAAGTGACACCTAGCCAATCTAGGAGACACCACTCTCCAAGAAGTAACAAATGGTGTGTTGATGATGAACTCCTTGCTCTTGTGCTTCAAATGATAGTATCCCCAACACTCAACTCTCTCTCACATGATATGGATTTGGTGGAAAGAAGATTTGAGTGGAAAGCAACTTGGGAAAGGCTAGAGATCAAGATTCATATGATAGGAATGGAATATCTTGGCCTCAACACAACTATAGGTGGTTCTCTCTCAAAAAAAGTAAGTTGGAAGTGTAGGTTCGTTCTGATGGCTCTCTCTATGAATGAAGAGGAGATGGAGGGGTATATATAGCCTCCACACAAAATCTAACCGTTACACACAACTTGCCAATCTCGGTGGGACCGAATTGATAAACTCGGTCGAACCGATTCAGCAAAGCTAGCGACCGTTTGGATTTTTGGTGGGACCGACTGGATCAACTCGGTGGGACAAATGTGCTAGGGTTAGGGTAAATCCAAAACTCGGTTTGACCGATTACTCAAACTCGGTGGGATCGATTTGGGTAATAAGCGAAACAGAGAGTTGGCCAAGCAAACTCGGTGGGGCCGATTTCATATCTCGGTGGAACCGAAAATATTGCAATAGGTAACAGAGAGTTTGCAAGCCCATCTCGATGAGACTGAGATCCCTATCAGTGAGACCGAACTGATTAGGGTTTGTGGCAGTGGCTATGACATCTAAACTCGGTGGCGCCTGATAGAAAGAATCAGTGGGGCCGAGTTTGTGAGAAAGTAGTTGAGGGCTTTGGAGCATATTACTAAGCATTTTGAGCAAGAGCCTCATTAAGCAACACCTCATCCCTCCTTGATAGTATTGACTTTCCCTATAAACTCAATGTGATCTTGGATCACTAAAATATAAAATGTATAGTCTTGAGCTTTGAGCTTGAGTCAGTCCTTTTGTCCTTAGCATTTTGAAGGGGTTCCACATCCTCTAGTCCATGCCACTTCATTGTTGAACTTATCTGAAACATACTAGGTAAAAGTGTTAGTCCAACAAAAGATATGTTGACATTAATTACCAAAACCACCTAGGGAGCACTTGTGCTTTCAATCTCCCCCTTTTTGGTAATTGATGACAACATACATC
This sequence comes from Triticum dicoccoides, assembly GCF_002162155.2. NCBI lineage: Eukaryota > Viridiplantae > Streptophyta > Magnoliopsida > Poales > Poaceae > Triticum > Triticum dicoccoides. The sequence continues at coordinate 111,167,624 of NC_041390.1, forward strand.
AAAGCTTTAGATAAAGATATAGAGAATAGTAAGTAAAGCTTTGGAAAGACATGTAACATGCATAGGCTCCCCCTACATGTATGCAATCATGTGAATATGGAATATAGAAGCATGTGAATGCATAAACATGACAGAGTAAGCAATGTGTTACATGTATCTTGGATATATGCATCAGAGCAAATGATGTGAATATGAGAAATGTACCTTCATGCTTATGAGTCCTTGCAAACAGTATGTACATCAGCAAGAATTTCTCATACACATGACTGTGATGCATATACTTACCTTGTGGTCTTGAGTTGGCTTAGGATGGGATGAACCTGCGTAAACAAGGTTAGATAACACAGATACACCTACTGGCCAGAGCAAACAAAAGAAACCACAAGAGTACCAAGACTGGGATGACATGTAGAGTGAGTACTAAGTACCACATTGGATATAGACATGTCCCCAAAGGTAAAGGTGTGCAATAAATTCAAGAATTTCCTTCCCTTAGATGTCTTGCTCCCCCTGAATCTAGCATGAGATACTGGGAGAAGATAGGGAACAGAAAATCAGAGCAAAACCAGAGCTCAAAGGAAATAAACAGAGCTAATGCAAACGAGCAAATATGAACATGTCTTTCCCCTCTTGAAGACATGTGACTTCTCTCCTCTTGAACACCAAGCATCTGGGGTCCTTGATGATTACTCTTTCTTCCCTAGAGTATTCTCTCCCCCTATAGATATGATTAAGTTTTGATGTGATCTCTCTCTTCCCCTTTGACATCAATTTCCAAGAAGGGATCTTCTGGATTTTTGTCATGATGGGTTTGGTCCTTGAGTCACAGAACAAATCAACAAGTTGAATGGGATGCTGGTCGAGGACAAGATTCATTGAGTGAAGCTGGATCAAAAAGAATGTAGAAACAAGTGGCAAGATGTCTTTTCTGTAGTGAAATCGGTGACACCGAGTTGTATGGTTCGGTTGTACCGAGAGGATTCGGTTGGACCGAAAGCATCAGACCGGTGAGACCGAGTTCACCGAAGAGAGAACACTTGTCACCTTAGCTCACTAGACAAGTAAGATCTCACAAGGATTTGCAAGGAATAAACTGAAAGATTTGCAATGAATTGGATGCAAGGAATGCAGAAAAGATAAGAAACTAAAAAGAAGTCTAGATGAAGTTGGAAACAAATATGCATGAGACAAGTGCAAGAGCACAGAAAAGAACACAAGAGAACTTCATCTAGAATTGGTCGGCGACAAAGTCACCTATGTTAGAGTATATTGACTTAGGAGTCAATTGAGATCACTTGATCATAGGTCATACTCATCGTTTAAGCTCAAAATGGGGTTACCATTTTTCGTTTAAGCTTTTTTTGATGTATTCACATCTTGTCGAGTTGCTTTGACTCACGACTTGGAGTAAAGCTTCTCTAAGATGGAATAACATACCTTGGGTGGTGGCGTTGATCATGATCATGTAGTTGAACTTGTGTGGGTTGCTCAAGGTTGATGTAGCTCATCAAGAGTTGGGAGCACCACTTGGAGTTTGAGTTCATCTACCTACATGGGTTAGTTTTTGCAAGGAAGAGCACTTGTGTATCCAAAATGACAATCATGAAACTCAACATAAATTTTGTCAAAGGATATGTTTGAATGGTTGCGTGCTTCCTTGTCTTCATCCACCATTGTGTAGAGACTTGGTGATATAGAAATTGCTCAAGATGTGAGTGAGTTGCAATCTCATAGATTTAGATTCATCCAAGTACCTACACGGGTTAGATAACATGCAAGGTGCAAACTGTTGGAAATATGCCCTAGAGGCAATAATAAAAGCATTATTATTATATTTCCTTGTTCATGATAATTGTCTTTATTCATGCTATAATTGTGTTATCCGGAAATCGTAATACATGTGTGAATAATAGACACCAACATGTCCCTAGTAAGCCTCTAGTTGACTAGCTCGTTGATCTATTGATAGTCATGGTTTCCTGACTATGGACATTGGATGTCATTGATAACAAGATCACATCATTAGGAGAATGATGTGATGGACAAGACCCAATCCTAAACATAGCACAAGATCGTGTAGTTCGTTTGCTAGAGTTTTCCAATGTCAAGTATCCTTTCCTTAGACCATGAGATCGTGTAACTCCCGGATACCGTAGGAGTGCTTTGGGTGTACCAAACGTCAGAACGTAACTGGGTGACTATAAAGGTATACTGCGGGTATCTCCGAAAGTGTCTGTTGGGTTGACACGGATCAAGACTGGGATTTGTCACTCCGTATGACGGAGAGGTATCACTGGGCCCACTCGGTAATGCATCATCATAATGAGCTCAAAGTGACCAAGTGTCTGGTCACGAGATCATGCATTACGGTACGAGTAAAGTGACTTGCCGGTAACGAGATTGAACGAGGTATTGGGATACCGACGATCGAATCTCGGGCAAGTAACATACCGATTGACGAAGGGAATTGTATGCGGGGTTGCTTGAATCCTCGACATCGTGGTTCATCCGATGAGATCATCGAGGAGCATGTGGGAGCCAACATGGGTATCCAGATCCAGCTGTTGGTTATTGGCCGGAGAGTCGTCTCGGTCATGTTTACATGTCTCCCGAACCCGTAGGGTCTACACACTTAAGGTTCGGTGACGCTAGGGTTGTAGGAATATGTATATGCAGTAACCCGAATGTTGTTCGGAGTCCCGAATGAGATCCCAGACGTCACGAGGAGTTCCGGAATGGTCCGGAGGTAAAGAATTATATATAGGAAGTGCTATTTCGGGCATCGGGACAAGTTTCGGGGTCACTGGTATTGTACCGGGACCACCGGAAGGGTCCCGGGGGTCCACCGGGTGGGGCCACCTGCCCCGGGGGGGGGGCACATGGGCTGTAGGGGGTGCGCCTTGGCCTATATGGGCCAAGGGCACCAGCCCCAAGAGGCCCATGCGCCTAGGGTTCAAGGAAGGGAAGAGTCCCAAAAGGGGAAGGCACCTCCGAGGTGCCTTAGGGAGGAGGGATTCCTCCCTTGGCCGTACCCCCTAGGAGATTGGATCTCCTAGGGCCGGCGCCCCCCTTGGACTCCCTATATATAGTGGGGGAAGGAGGGCCTCTCCATCCACGCCTTTGGTGCCTCCCTCTCCCTCTCCAACACATCCTCCTCCTCCATAGAGCTTAGCGAAGCCCTGCCGGAGTATTGCAGCTCCATCATCACCACGCCGTCGTGCTACTGCTGGAGCCATCTTCCTCAACCTCTCCTCCCCCCTTGCTGGATCAAGAAGGAGGAGACGTTACGCTGACCGTACGTGTGTTAAACGCGGAGGTGCCGTCCGTTCGGCGCTAGGATCTCCGGTGATTTGGATCACGTCGAGTACGCCTTCCTCATCCCCGTTCTTTGAACGCTTCCGCGCGTGATCTACAAAGGTATGTAGATGCAATCCGATCACTCGTTGCTAGATGAACTCCTAGATGGATCTTGGTGAAACCGTAGGAAATTTTTTGTTTTCTGCAACGTTCCCCAACAGTGGCATCATGAGCTAGGTCTATGCGTAGTTCTCTTGCACGAGTAGAACACAAATTTTTTGTGGGCGTAGATGTTGTCAACTTTCCCGCCGCTACTAGTCTTATCTTGCTTCAGCGGTATTGTGGGATGAAGCGGCCCGGACCAACCTTACACGTACGCTTACGTGAGACCGGTTCCACCGACTAACATGCACTAGTTGCATAAGGTGGCTGGCGGGTGTCTGTCTCTCCCACTTTAGTTGGAGCGGATTCGATGAAAAGGGTCCTTATGAAGGGTAAATAGAAGTTGACAAATCACGTTGTGGCTTTCACGTAGGTAAGAAAACGTTCTTGCTAGAACCCTATTTCAGCCACGTAAAACTTGCAACAACAATTAAAGGACGTCTAACTTGTTTTTGCAGCAAGTGCTTTGTGATATGATATGGCCAAAGTTGTGATGAATGATGAATGATATATATGTGATGTATGAGATGTTCATGCTATTGTAATAGGAATCACGACTTGCATGTCGATGAGTATGACAACCGCCAGGAGCCATAGGAGTTGTCTTTATTTTTTGTATGACCTGCGTGTCATTGAGGAACGCCATGTAAATTACTTTACTTTATTGCTAAACGCGTTAGCCGTAGTAGTAGAAGTAATAGTTGGCGAGCAACTTCATGGAGACACGATGATGGAGATCATGATGATGCAGATCATGGTGTCATGCCGGTGACAAGATGATCATGGAGCACCAAGATGGAGATCAAAGGAGCTATGTGATATTGGCCATATCATGTCACTATTATTATTTGATTGCATGTGATGTTTATCATGTTTTGCATCTTGTTTACTTAGAATGACGGTAGTAAATAAGATGATCCCTCATAATAATTTCAAGAAAGTGTTCCCCCTAACTGTGCACCGTTGCGACAGTATGTTGTTTCGAAGCACCTCGTGATGATCGGGTGTTAGATTCTAACGTTCACATACAACGGGTGTAAGACAGATTTACACATGCAAACACTTAGGTTGACTTGACGAGCCTAGCATGTACAGACATGGCCTCGGAACACAGAAGACTGAAAGGTCGAGCATGAGTCGTATAGAAGATACGATCAACATGAAGATGTTCACCGATGTTGACTAGTCCGTCTCACGTGATGATCGGACACGGCCTAGTTAACTCGGATCATGTTATACTTAGATTACAGGAGGGATGTCTATCTAAGTGGGAGTTCATTGAATAATTTGATTAGATGAACTTAATTATCATGAACTTAGTCTAAAATCTTTACAATATGTCTTGTAGATCAAATGGCCAACGTAGTCCTCAACTTCAACGTGTTCCTAGAGAAAACCAAGCTGAAAGACGATGGCAGCAACTACACGGACTGGGTCCGGAACCTGAGGATCATCCTCATAGCTGCCAAGAAAGATTATGTCCTACAAGCACCGCTAGGTGACCCTCTCGTCCCACAGAACCAGGACGTTATGAATGCTTGGCAGACACGTGCTGATGATTACTCCCTCGTTCAGTGCGGCATGCTTTACAGCTTAGAACCGGGGCTCCAAAAACGTTTTGAGAGACACAGAGCATACGAGATGTTCGAAGAGCTGAAAATGGTTTTTCAAGCTCATGCCCGGGTCGAGAGATATGAAGTCTCCGATAAGTTCTTCAGCTGTAAGATGGAGGAAAATAGTTCTGTCAGTGAGCACATACTCACAATGTCTGGGTTACATAACCGCTTGACTCAGCTGGGAGTTAATCTCCCGGATGACGCGGTCATTGACAGAATCCTCCAGTCGCTTCCACCAAGCTACAAGAGCTTTGTGATGAACTTCAATATGCAGGGGATGGAAAATACCATTCCTGAGGTATTTGCAATGCTGAAATCAGCAGAGGTAGAAGTCAAAAAGGAACATCAAGTGTTGATGGTGAATAAAACCACTAAGTTCAAGAAGGGCAAGGGTAAGAAAGCCTTCAAGAAGGACGGCAAGGGAGTTGCCGTACCCGGCAAGCAAGCTGCCGGGAAGAAGCCAAAGAATGGACCCAAGCCCGAGACTGAGTGCTTTTATTGCAAGGGAAGTGGTCACTAGAAGCGGAACTGCCCCAAATACTTAGCGGACAAGAAGGCCGGCAAAACGAAAGGTATATGTGATATACATGTAATTGATGTGTACCTTACCAGTATTCGTAGTAGCTCCTGGGTATTTGATACCGGTGCGGTTGCTCACATTTGTAACTCAAAGCAGGAGCTGCGGAATAAGCGGAGACTGGCAAAGGACGAGGTGACGATGCACGTCGGGAATGGTTCCAAGGTCAATGTGATTGCCGTCGGCACGCTACCTCTACATTTGCCTTCGGGATTAGTTTTAAACCTTAATAATTGTTATTTAGTGCCAGCTTTGAGCATGAACATTGTATCAGGATCTCGTTTAATTCGAGATGGCTACTCATTTAAATCCGAGAATAATGGTTGTTCTATTTATATGAGAGATATGTTTTATGGTCATGCTCCGATGGTGAATGGTTTATTCTTAATGAATCTCGAGCGTAATACTACACATGTTCATAGTGTGAGTACCAAAAGATGTAAGATTGATAATGATAGTCCCACATACTTGTGGCACTGCCGCCTTGGTCACATAGGTGTCAAATGCATGAAGAAGCTCCATGCTGATGGACTTTTAGAGTCTCTTGATTACGAATCATTTGACACGTGCGAACCATGCCTCATGGGTAAAATGACCAAGACTCCGTTCTCAGGAACAATGGAGCGAGCAACCAACTTATTGGAAATCATACATACTGATGTGTGTGGTCCAATGAGTGTTGAGGCTCGCGGTGGCTATCGTTATGTTCTCACCCTCACTGATGACTTGAGTAGATATGGGTATGTCTACTTAATGAAACACAAGTCTGAGACCTTTGAAAAGTTCAAGGAATTTCAGAGTGAGGTTGAGAATCAACGTGACAGGAAAATCAAGTTCCTGCGATCAGATCGTGGAGGAGAATACTTGAGTCATGAGTTTGGCACACACTTAAGAAAATGTGGAATAGTTTCACAGCTCACGCCGCCTGGAACTTCTCAGCGTAATGGTGTGTCCGAACGTCGTAATCGCACTCTATTAGATATGGTGCGATCTATGATGTCTCTTACCTATTTACCGCTATCTTTTTGGGGCTATGCCTTAGAGACTGCCGCATTCACTTTAAATAGGGCTCCGTCGAAATCCGTTGAGACGACACCGTATGAATTATGGTTTGGGAAGAAACCTAAGCTGTCGTTTCTGAAAGTTTGGTGATGCGATGCTTATGTCAAGAAACTTCAACCTGAAAAGCTCGAACCCAAGTCGGAAAAATGCGTCTTCATAGGATACCCTAAAGAAACTATTGGGTATACCTTCTACCTCAGATCCGAAGGCAAGATCTTTGTTGCCAAGAATGGATCCTTTCTAGAGAAGGAGTTTCTCTCGAAAGAAGTAAGTGGGAGGAAAGTAGAACTTGATGAAGTATTACCTCTTGAACCGGAAAATGGCACAACTCAAGAAAATGTTCCTGAGGTGCCTGCACCGACTAGAGAGGAAGTTAATGATGATGATCAAGATACTTCTGATCAAGCTCCTACTGAAATTCGAAGGTCCACAAGGACACGTTCCGCACCAGAGTGGTACGGCAACCCTGTCTTGGAAATCATGTTGTTAGACAACGGTGAACCTTCAAACTATGAAGAAGCGATGGCGGGCCCGGATTCTGACAAATGGCTAGAAGCCATGAAATCTGAGATAGGATCCATGTATGAAAACGAAGTATGGACTTTGACTGACTTGCCCGTTGAGCGGCGAGCCATAGAAAATAAATGGATCTTTAAGAAGAAGACAGACGTGGATGGTAATGTGACCATCTATAAAGCTTGGCTTGTCGCTAAGGGTTATCGACAAGTTCAAGGGGTTGACTACGATGAGACTTTCTCACTGGTAGCGAAGCTGAAGTCCGTCCGAATCATGTTAGCAATTGCCGCATTCTATGATTATGAAATATGGCAAATGGACGTCAAAACGGCATTCCTTAATGGTTTCCTTAAGGAAGAATTGTATATGATGCAGCCGGAAGGTTTTGTCGATCCTAAGAATGCTAACAAGGTGTGCAAGCTCCAACGCTCGATTTATGGGCTGGTGCAAGCATCTCGGAGTTGGAACATTCGCTTTGATGAGATGATCAAAGCGTTTGGATTTACGCAGACTTACGCAGATACAAGAAAGTGAGTGGGAGCTCTGTAGCATTTCTCATATTATATGTAGATGACATACTTTTGATGGGAAATGATATAGAACTCTTGGATAGCATTAAGGCCTACTTGAATAAGAGTTTTTCAATGAAGGACCTTGGAGAAGCTGCTTATATATTAGGCATCAAGATCTATAGAGATAGATCGAGACGCCTCATAGGTCTTTCACAAAGCACATACCTTGATAAGATATTGAAGAAGTTCAATATGGATCACTCTAAGAAGGGGTTCTTGCCTGTGTTACAAGGTGTGAAATTGAGCTCAGCTCAATGTCCGACCACGGCAGAAGATATAGAAGAGTTGAGTGTCATCCCCTATGCCTCAGCCATAGGTTCTATTATGTATGCCATGCTGTGTACCAGACCTGATGTAAACCTTGCCGTAAGTTTGGTAGGAAGGTACCAAAGTAATCCCGGCAAGGAACACTGGACAGCAGTCAAAAATATCCTAAAGTACCTGAAAAGGACTAAGGAAATGTTTCTCGTCTATGGAGGTGACGAAGAGCTCGTCGTAAAGGGTTACGTCGACGCTAGCTTCGACACAGATCTGGATGACTCAAAGTCACAAACCGGATACGTGTATATTTTGAATGGTGGGGCAGTAAGCTGGTGCAGTTGCAAGCAGAGCGTCGTGGCAGGATCTACATGTGAAGCGGAATACATGGCAGCCTCGGAGGCAGCACATGAAGCGATTTGGGTGAAGGAGTTCATCACCGACCTAGGAGTCATACCCAATGCGTCGGGGCCAATCAAACTCTTCTGTGACAACACTGGAGCTATTGCACTTGCCAAGGAGCCCAGGTTTCACAAGAAGACCAGGCACATCAAGCGTCGCTTCAACTCCATTCGTGAAAATGTTCAAGATGGAGACATAGATATTTGTAAAGTACATACGGACCTGAATATAGCAGATCCGTTGACTAAACCTCTCCCTTGAGCAAAACATGATCAACAACAGAATTCCATGGGTGTTCGATTCATCACAATGTAACTAGATTATTGACTCTAGTGCAAGTGGGAGACTGTTGGAAATATGCCCTAGAGGCAATAATAAAAGCATTATTATTATATTTCCTTGTTCATGATAATTGTCTTTATTCATGCTATAATTGTGTTATCCGGAAATCGTAATACATGTGTGAATAATAGACACCAACATGTCCCTAGTAAGCCTCTAGTTGACTAGCTCGTTGATCAAAAGATAGTCATGGTTTCCTGACTATGGACATTGGATGTCATTGATAACGAGATCACATCATTAGGAGAATGATGTGATGGACAAGACCCAATCCTAAACATGGCACAAGATTGTGTAGTTCGTTTGCTAGAGTTTTCCAATGTCAAGTATCCTTTCCTTAGACCATGAGATCATGTAACTCCCGGATACCATAGGAGTGCTTTGGGTGTACCAAACGTCACAACGTAACTGGGTGACTATAAAGGTATACTACGGGTATCTCCGAAAGTGTCTGCTGGGTTGACACGGATCAAGACTGGGATTTGTTACTCCGTATGACGGAGAGGTATCACTGGGCCCACTCGGTAATGCATCATCATAATGAGCTCAAAGTGACCAAGTGTCTGGTCACGGGATCATGCATTACGGTACGAGTAAAATGACTTGCCGGTAACGAGATTGAACGAGGTATTGGGATACCGACGATCGAATCTCGGGCAAGTAACATACTGATTGACGAAGGGAATTGTATGCGGGGTTGCTTGAATCCTCGACATCGTGGTTCATCCGATGAGATCATCGAGGAGCATGTGGGAGCCAACATGGGTATCCATATCCCGCTGTTGGTTATTGGCCGGAGAGTCGTCTCGGTCATGTCTACATGTCTCCTGAACCCGTAGGGTCTACACACTTAAGGTTCGGTGACGCTAGGGTTGTAGGGATATGTATATGCAGTAACCCGAATGTTGTTCGGAGTCCCGGATAAGATCCCGGATGTCACGAGGAGTTCCGTAATGGTCCGGAGGTAAAGAATTATATATAGGAAGTGCTATTTCGGGCATCGGGACAAGTTTTGGGGTCACCGGTATTGTACCGGGACCACCGGGTGGGGCCACCTGCCCCGGGGGGCCACATGGGCTGTAGGGGGTGCGCCTTGGCCTATATGGGCCAAGGGCACCAGCCCCAAGAGGCCCATGCGCCTAGGGTTCAAGGAAGGGAAGAGTCCCAAAAGGGGAAGGCACCTCCGAGGTGCCTTGGGGAGGAGGGATTCCTCCCTTGGCCGCACCCCCCTAGGAGATTGGATCTCCTAGGGCCGGCGCCCCCCCTTGGACTCCCGATATATAATGGGGGAAGGAGGGCCTCTTCATCCACGCCTTTGGTGCCTCCCTCTCCCTCTCCAACACATCCTCCTCCTCCATAGAGCTTAGCGAAGCCCTGCCGGAGTACTGCAGCTCCATCACCACCACGCCGTCGTGCTGCTGTTGGAGCCATCTTCCTCAACCTCTCCTCCCCCTTGCTGGATCAAGAAGGAGGAGACGTTACGCTGACCGTACGTGTGTTGAATGCGGAGGTGCCGTCCGTTCGGCGCTAGGATCTCCGTTGATTTGGATCACGTCGAGTACGCCTTCCTCATCCCCGTTCTTTGAAAGCTTCCGCGCGTGATCTACAAAGGTATGTAGATGCAATCCGATCACTCGTTGCTAGATGAACTCCTAGATGGATCTTGGTGAAAGCGTAGGAAATTTTTTGTTTTCTGCAACGTTCCCCAACACAAACATATCCAAGACATAAGATAGTCAACATAAGAGAAATATCAAGAATTAGTCATAGGATCATGCCTTGCATGTATCAAATGGAGTTCTTACTCTAAGTTTGAAGCATCAATGATGCTCAATTCACCTCTTAACCTGCAAAACACTTTCTCATCAAGTGGTTTCGTGAATATATCAGCTAACTGCTTTTCGGTGCGAACATGCTTAAGATTAATGTCCCCTTTCGCAACATGATCTTGAATGAAATGATGACGAACTTCAATATGCTTAGTTCGAGAATGTTGCACAGGATTGTGAGCAATCTTAATAGCACTTTCATTGTCACAAAGTAATGGAACATGTTTCACAGATATCCCATAATCTTTAAGAGTTTGAGTCATCCAAAGTAATTGAGCACAACATGATCCAGCGGCAATGTATTCCGCTTCGGCGGTGGATAAGGATACCGAGTTTTGTTTCTTGGAAGACCAAGACACAAGAGATCTATCAAGAAATTGACAAGTACCCGAAGTGGACTTTCTATCAACCTTGTCACCGGCATAGTCTGAGTCGGAGTAGCCAACAAGATCAAAGGAGGCCCTCTTTGGATACCAAATGCCAAAGTTTGGTGTATGGATTAAGTATCTCACTATCCTTTTCACGACCTTAAGATGACATTCTTTAGGAGCGGCTTGATATCGTGCACACATGCACACACTTAGCATAATATCGGGGCGTGAAGCACATAGATATAACAATGAACCAATCATAGAGTGATAAACCTTTTGATCAATCGGTTCACCATATTTGGTTAAATCAAGATGTCCACTAGTAGGCATGGGTGTAGTCATACCTTTGCATTCTTGCATATTGAACTTCTTGAATAAGTCCTTGGTGTACTTCGTTTGAGAGACAAAGGTACCTTCCTTAGTTTGCTTGATTTGCAAACCAAGAAAGAATTTGAGTTCACTCATCATCGACATTTCAAACTTCTCCGACATTAGCTTTCCAAACTTTTCACTAAAATGAGGGTTAGTTTATCCAAATATAATATCATCGACATAAATTTGGCACACAAATAGTTCTCCATTAACCCTTTTAGTAAAAAGAGTAGAATCTATTTTTCCAATTTCAAAGCCTTTTTCAATAAGGAACTTGGTCAAGCATTTATACCATGCTCTAGGAGCTTGTTTAAGACCATAAAGAGCTTTGTGAAGTTTGTAAACATGATTAGGTTTCTTAGGATTGACAAATCCAGGAGGTTGCTTAACATAAACTTCCTCCTCTATTTCACCATCTAGAAAAGCACTTTTAATGTCCATTTGGTACAAGGTATATCATGATGATTAGCATAGGCAAGTAAGATGCGAATGGACTCAAGTCTAGCAACGGGGGCATATGTCTCACCATAGTCCATACCTTCGACTTGAGTGTAGCCTTGGGCGACGAGACGTGCTTTGTTGCGAACTACTTGTCCATCTTCATCTTGATTGTTCCGGAACACCCATTTTGTACCGATGATGTTGTGGTTGTTGTCGGGCTTCTCAACTAATGTCCAAACTTGATTTCTCTCAAAGTTGTGTAGCTCTTCATGCATGGCATTTATCCAATCTGGATCTTCCAAAACTTCTTCAACCTTCATAGTTCAATGCTAGAGATGAATGAATAGTGTTCACAAAAGTTAGCTAAACGAGTTTTTGAGCGAGTGATTGTAGCGACCAGACCCCAAATAGTCTGATCTCTGTGCTCTGGTGTCATCCCTGGATCAGTAATGCTGACACCACACAGTACTCGGAGGACTTATAATAGAGTAGCAATCACACACTTATTACATCGAGTGTCTCAAGAGAGAACTTATTACAATAAATATGGCTTAAGGCCATCTAATACGATAACAGCGGAAGACTTGGAAGATAAGTGAGTCCATCAACTCCAACGGCATCACTGAGTATAGAACCACGACCTAAAAACTCCTTAATCGTCATCTGAAACGTCTGCAACATTAACGTTGCAGCCCGAAACGGGTTAGCACATGGAATATGCTGGCAAGGTAACACATATAGAGTAATGGAATGAAACATCTATACTATATGCATATTTGGCTGGTGGAAAGCTCTATGGTTATAGCTTTGCGTAAAGCCAATTTTTCCCTACTGCAAAGGAATAAATTTATTTAACTATCATGGTAGTTGTTAAACATTGAGAATGGTTGACAGCATCCTCAATCCCAATTAAACATCATCATTACAAAACTCAACAAAATTAATTTAGAGTAACATGTTGAGATTCACATGATAAATCCAGGTACTAGATACTCAAGATTGTCCATAACCGGGGACACGGCTAACCATGATTAGTTTATTACACTCTGCAGAGGTTTGCGCACTTTTCCCCACAAGACTCGATCGCCTCCGTTTGGTTTCTCGCACTACATGGTGTTTGAGAAGACGGATGACCGAGACATAGTCTTTCAGAAGTGCTAGCACCTTACGATGGATAGACCGTTACACCTACTTTCCCCTACATCTGCTAGTCTACCCTGTAAGAGTTCGCACGACTTAATCAACTATGCTAGAGCCCATAATAGCTTGTGGCTGCACACAAAAGTTTCTAGTATGAATAGTCTCATGATCCCTTTGAGCCTGGGTGGCGGTCCAAAGAAAAACAGGCAAGTCCTGGAATACCCAGGTGCCTCAATCCACCCAGATGTGTGCTTAAGTTGCCACCTTAGATAAACCATTAATTAACAAACTCACATCTGTCATGGATATCACTTACCCAATCCACGTCTACTAGCATAGCATGTCATAATAAGCAAACGTAGAAGTAACTCCCAAAGAATTGTAAGTAAACAGGTAATAGGTACTACCTCAACTACTTCCCATCCCACAATTTAATTAGATCCTAATCATGCAATGTGTGAGGATTGATCTAATGCAATAAAACTGGGTAGTAGGAAAGGTATGATCAAAGTGTTACTTGCCTTGTTGATGATCCGGAAAACCTAGCGATTCGAAGTAACAGGCGGCGCACTCCGGGTATTCTATCACAGACAAACAAACAAGCATACAATAAGTACTCATCTAATGCACAGGTAAAAGTCAAATAAGAGATCTAACCAGAAGGTTCAACTTAAGAACTCCGGTTTGCAAAAAAATCAGATCGAACGAAGCAACGAAAGTCAAACGGCGAAAGAAAACAACTTCGTTCTACTAATCTGGATCTAAGGCAAATTTTACAGTAGCAAAAACTTGTTTAAGTTGGTTAAACGGATAGAGGGTTTCGAGACGAAACTCCAGGCGCTTGAATCGCCTGATTCCGATAAACGAGCGAAAAGTTATACTAAAAAGAAAATCGGATCAGGAATCGCGATCAGAAAAATCGCGGATTAAATCCGAGAAAAAGAAAAAATGACGAACGTTCACTAGAATGAACGAACGGACGAACGCTCGCTAAATAAATAAATCGGAAAACCAATCTATTAAAAAAATCGAATCTAAAAAAAACCGACGGAAAAACCGGACGGTTTTTTGGAACGAAAAAACTAATAATAAACCGGCGCAGATACCGAGGCGCACCTCGGGCGGCGTGAGGCGGCGACGGCGTCCGCGGCGGGGCGGCGGCGGCGGCAGGGCGGCGCTGGCTAGGGTTCGGGGGCATGGGCTGAGGCTGGCTGGGCTCCCCCCCGGCTTATAAAGCCTGGCGGGCCGGGACTCTAGATCGGACACGGCCCCTAGGTTAGTTCATTTTTTTTTAAAAAATAATTAAGCACAGAAGAAAAATAAAAAGAAATACTAAATGGACTCCAAAAATCCTGAAATAAATTTTCCCGGGCTTCTAAAATCAAGCCGCACAAGATGAACATTTATTTAGGGCCTAAATGCAAATTTCAAAAACGCACATTTTTCCTAAATTCAAATAAAATAACGAAAAACTCCGAAATAAAATCTTATTTGATTTTATTATTAAATCCTCAATATTTCTTTATTTTGGGAAAGTCATTTTATTCCCTCTCTCATATTTTTGTAATAGAAATAATTGACGATAAAATAACAAAATCAAATGATCCTATTCTCAAAATTTGAGAAAACTCAAATATGAAAATAACGAAATCCCCAACTCTCTCTGTGGGTCCTTGAGTTCCGTAGAATTTCTAGGATCTACCAAAATGCAAAAATTAAAATATGATATGCATAGATGATCTAATGTATAACATTCCAAATTGAAAATTTGGGATGTTACAGTGATTCTCCGGGTTTGGATATCATTGTAGATTTGCTCGACGGGATGGTCTTTAGCAATTCTTGCTTGAACTCGTGAAAGCTTTTGCTTGGATCTTGGTTGAACATCTTCTTCATCTTGTTCTTATTCTTGGCCTTCTTCGTTGTTGGCGTTGTCGTTCTCTTGTCGTGGTGGAGAAGGAGGTTGTTGGCGTCCATCTTGGTGCACTTCCTCGTTTTCTTCATCTTGGTGTGTCCCACTTGTGGATGCTTCCGTATCAACTCTTGGTTCTCCTTGTCATGAGGTAGAAGCTTCCACTTGGATGGACAAGGTACTTTCCTTCATCTCCGTTGGACAAATCTTTCCAATAGACAAGTCTTGGATTGCTTCCAAAGGGTCTTTGTCTCCTACATCAATTGGCAATTGCTCTACTTACGAGCCGTTAGATTCATCAAACTTCACATCTACCGTCTCTTCAACCTTTCGGGTGAAATTATTGTAGACACGGTATGTGTGAGAGTTTGAGCCATAACCAAGTAGAAAACCTTCATGAGACTTATGAGCAAATTTAGAATGACGATGCTTATCAAGAATGTAACACTTTGAGCTGAATACTCGAAAGTATCCAGCTTGTGGTTTGTTACCGGTGAGGAGCTCATATGCCGTCTTGCCGAGTAGCTTGTGAAGATACAAGCGATTTGTTGCATGACAAGCTGTCTCAATCGCTTCCGCCCAAAAGTGCTTTGGCATCTTGTACTCATCAAGCATCGTTCTCGCCATTTCGATGAGTGTCCGGTTCCTTCTCTCAACAACTCCATTCTGTTGAGGTGTGTACATAGCCGAGAACTCATGTGAAATCCCTTCTTCGTCAAGAAAGGTGTTCACATTTGCGTTCTTGAACTCCGTTCCTTGTCGCTATGAACCTTCTTGATTTTCACTTCAAATTGATTTTGGGCCTTCCTAGCGAAGTTTTTGAAGATCTTTTGGACATGCGATTTATCATCGAGAAAGAACACCCACGTAAATCTTGAAAAATCATCAACTATAACTAGACCAAAAGAATTTCCACCGAGACTTTTGTAAGCGTTAGGACCAAAAAGATCCATGTGAAGTAGCTTGAGTGGCCTCCTTGTGGTCATGATGTTCTTCACGGGATGCCTTCCTCCAACCTGTTTACCTGCTTGACAAGCGCTGCAAAGTCTATCCTTATCAAATATGACATCGTTAACGCCAAGGATATGATTTCCTTTAATAAGCTTGCCAAGGTTTCGCATACCAACATGACCTAATCGTCTATGTCATAACCAACATTTAGAGGATTTAGCAATTAAGCAAGTTCTAGGTTGAGCCTTTTTAGTGAAATCAACAATGTAAAGATCACCTCTACGTATACTGGTAAAGACCATTTTATGATTGTCTCTTTGAAACACTTGGCAATCTACTTCAGTAAATAGGACATTTAAACCGAAATCAGCAAGTCTAGATACTGAAAGTAAATTATACCCAAGAGATTCAAAGAGCATGACATTTTGTACGGAGCTATCATGTGAGATGGCCACCTTACCTAGGCCAACCACCTTACCCTTTGAGTTATCACCAAAGGTGACATACTTTTGAGGGCCGTCGTTTTCGGCAAGCTCACAGAACATATCTTTATCTCCGGTCATATGATCAGTACATCCACTATCAAGAACCCATTCCTTTCCTCCAGCTATGTAGCCGCGAAGATTTGCCATAAGACCAAAGTGTCTCATTGCATCATTAAGATCGTAGTCACTGTTATCATCATCCTCATCATAGTATCCATGTTCAACATCATCTTGTGATTGATCAATTCCTAGAGAGGGTAATTCATTAGATAAATGATCATTTCTATGGTTATCTTTGTGAATTCTAATAGCTTTGGAAATGATATTGCTAATGATTCCAACATCTCCTTTGGCACTCGTAAGATTAGTAAGCTCAAATAAGCAGTCACCAAATTTGGGATCATTGAAACTCATCTTAATCAAGGCAATAGACTTATGGAGAATTTCATCTAGATTTTTCAATGAATAATTTGGAAAGCGTTCCTCAAGAAATCTCCATATAGTGTAGGCATAATCAAGAGTAGGAAAACATTCAATCAAGTTTCTAGGCAAGCCTCTAGTGATAAGATTAACAGTTCTAAGATTGCGAATCATGTCAATTGACTCATCAAGGGTAGGATGCATGGGATCAACATGAGGTGCACAAGGGCTAGCAATATACTTGTTCAAATGATATTCATTGAAAATCTCAAGCATTTCATTTTTCCACTCATGAAAATACTCTCCATCAAGTATAGGCACTCTATGTCTAAGACTCCCCAAAGTAGACTCATCCATCTTCCTCCAATGGTGTTTAAACCAAAGCAATGGAGACCAAAGCTCTGATACCAATTGAAAGTATCGAGAAGAGGTGTCTAGAGGGGGGGGTGATTAGACACTAAGTCCCAAAAGTTATAGTTTTTAATTTCTTTAAATTGAAGTGGAGTTTTGGCACAAGTTTAACAAACACAAGACATATCAAGCAAGCATGCAAAGAGTATATGAGCAGTGGAAAGTAAAGCATGCAACTTGCAAGAATGTAAAGGGAAGGGTTTGAAGGATTCAAACACAATAGGATACTCAGATGTTTTTGTCGTGGTTCCGATAGGTGGTGCTATCGTACATCCACGTTGATGGAGACTTCAACCCACGAAGGGTAACGGCTGCGCGAGTCCACGGAGGGCTCCACCCATGAAGGGTCCACGAAGAAGCAACCTTGTCTATCCCACCATGGCCGTCGCCCACGAAGGACTTGCCTCACTAGCGGTAGATCTTCACGAAGTAGGCGATCTCCTTGCCCTTACAAACTCCTTGGTTCAACTCCACAATATTGTCGGAGGCTCCCAAGTGACACCTAGCCAATCTAGGAGACACCACTCTCCAAGAAGTAACAAATGGTGTATTGATGATGAACTCCTTGCTCTTGTGCTTCAAATGATAGTCTCCCCAACACTCAACTCTCTCTCACAGGATATGGATTTGGTGGAAAGAAGATTTGAGTGGAAAGCAACTTGGGAAAGGCTAGAGATCAAGATTCATATGGCAGGAATGAAATATCTTGGACTCAACACAACTGTAGGCGGTTCTCTCTCAAAAAAAGTAAGTTGGAAGTGTAGGTTCGTTCTGATGGCTCTCTCTACGAATGAAGAGGAGGTGGAGGGGTATATATAGCCTCCACATAAAATCTAACCGTTACACACAACTTGCCAATCTCGGTGGGACCGAATTGATAAACTCGGTCGGACCGATTCAGCAAAGCTAGTGACCGTTTGGATTTTCGGTGGGACCGACTGGATCAACTCGGTGGGACCGATGTGCTAGGGTTAGGGTAATTCCAAAACTTGGTTTGACCGATTACTCAAACTCGGTGGGATCGATTTGGGTAATAAGCGAAACAGAGAGTTGGCCAAGCAAACTCAATGGGGCCGATTTCATATCTCGGTGGAACCGAAAATATTGCAATAGGTAACAGAGAGTTTGCAAGCCCATCTCGGTGAGACCGAGATCCCTATCGGTGAGACCGAACTGATTAGGGTTTGTGCCAGTGACTATGACATCTGAACTCGGTGGCGTCAGATAGAAAGAATCGATGGGGCCGAGTTTGACTTTTGGTTTAGGTCATATGTGGATGTGAGAAAGTAGTTGAGGGCTTCGGAGCATATTACTAAGCATTTTGAGCAAGAGCCTCATTAAGCAACACCTCATCCTTCCTTGATAGTATTGACTTTCCCTATAGACTCAATGTGATCTTGGATCACTAAAATATAAAATGTAGAGTCTTGACCTTTGAGCTTGAGCCAATCCTTTTGTCCTTAGCATTTTGAAGGGGTTTCACATCCTCTAGTCCATGCCACTTCATTGTTGAACTTATCTGAAACATACTAGGTAAAAGTGTTAGTCCAACAAGAGATATGTTGACATTAATTACCAAAACACCTAGGGAGCACTTGTGCTTTCAAATAGAAACACACGATTTCAGATCTTGGGATCGGGAGTTCCACACGCGTTTGTGCCCTGTGCCACGTGACCGCCTTGACAAGCCGAAGCCGCCGCGCCGCCGCCTGTAGCACTACGCTGCACATACGCAACGCCCCTCCGGCGATCAACCTTGATCCGCACTGCGCCCGCCCGCCGGCCGGCTTGCCATCCCCATGGAATACGTTCTATTGATCAATCATTCAATCAAGGTAAGCCCTAGTAAATTTAGTTATTTTTCTTTTTTTTGACAAAGTTGGTTTAGTTATCATGTTATTCTATTCTGATTTCCATGTAAGGAAGCAAAATGTATCAAATATCCATGTGTATAAATTATGGTGTACAAATTGGTAATTAGTTTTCGATTGATTGAATCTAGCTTCACCTAATAATTGCATATGAATAAGTTTGAGCGCGTGGAGCAGAATAAAATCCATAGCAATATTCTGCCTTCATGTATTTTATTCAATTTATGTAACGTTCAACTATTTGATATTGACAGACAAGCTAATGGAGCAATTTTTTGCAATATCCATAATTGGTAGTATGCCTGAAATAGTCGATCTGAGCAAGCTTACTCGTGATTCATCTAAAAGGAAGAGACTTGCAGATTTTAGTATCAACCACCATGAGGAGATTAGGAAAAATCATCGCGGGATGAAACAAAAGGAGGTAATGTGTTTACATTTTCTTTCTATTTAAACACGTATATTTTTTCTCACAGCTTGAAGGCTAGAAATCAGGGACGTAGCAATGAAAAGGAACTACATATTCATATTTCTCACGGTATTGTGCCTTAAGTGGTTAATTTACTTTTACTTTGGCAATCAACTTGTCATAATTATTTGTGTAATGACATTATCTTATAAGGAAATATTTGATTTTGATTCTTACATACTATATGTATGCTTGTGTGGTTAATTTTTTAGATGATCTAGCCATTACTTTGTATACACGTTTCTAAAAAAAAATCGTGTACATCTTTGCCCCCTCTTGGTTTTCATCCTGGCTCCGCCCCTGCCACGCCGTCAAGATGCAACAACGCTCCACCTTTTGTCCCCCCCAGCCAACACCCGCTCCAAAACGAACCCACCCCGGGAGGGAGAACGACATCAAAAGTGTCGTCATCGTCCCTAGAACAACCCGAGCAAGGTGACGCTGACTGCAATGACGATGCCTCAACAAGGAAACGACAACAAAGACATTGCCATCATCTGCCATGATCAAATTTCTATATTTCTGAAACTGCATTGTAATGGTTGTGAAACTCCACAAAAGTGGTTGTGAAACTGTACAAAAAATGGTCATGAGGAATTTCATTGAAATTGGTGGGTGAACATTCTGAATTGTGGCTCAAAAGTACACTAAAATGGCTCTGAAATACAGTGTTGGAAATTTCACTAAAATGGCTCCGGATAATTCCAAAATGTAGTGTTTGAGATTGCAGTAAACTGGCTTTGAAATTTGATTTACAGGCTAATACTGCTCCTTGATATTTGTAAAGTGCGGGCTGTGAAATTGGACTGAAATGGCTTAAAAAAATGATCTGTGGTGTTCGAAATTGTATCGGATTTTTTTAGATTGGACCGAAACTGCACTGAAATAAACTAAAATTCGCGTAGAATTGAAGTTGAATTGTTATGAAATTGCGCTAAAATTTTAACTAAAATTCACTCAAAATTAAAATTTGAGACTGATTATGTTGTGAAGTTTCAGTTTTGGGGAGTTCTAAATTGCACTGAAACTTGAAAAACAACAACGAAAACTATCTAACCATTTTCTACAATTTGGAACTTTATTATTGTTTTACTAATTCTTGGACCCACCAAGAATTAATTACGATGTGAGTAGAAATGCATTTCACAGCTAGTGGAAGGGAAACCTCGAACAAACATATCAGGCGAGGCGTGCGGTATCCTAAAAAAAAGGTGAGGCGCGTGGTGCAACACTTACGAGCACTTTGGCCTACGGAGGGACTTACGGGATTACCTGGCCCAATCCAACTAATCTCCCTAATACCTGGCCATGGGCAGCCCGGCCCGGTCGGCCCGACCCGAAAAAGCCCGACCTTGTCCATGGGCCGGGCTCAGGCCTAGGTTTTGAGCCCGAAGCCCGGGCCGGGCCGGGCTCGGGCCCGTCGATTTTGCCATTTAAGGAAGAGGCCCGGCCCGGGGCCCGAGGCCCGACGGGCTTTTAGTGTGATGGGCCGGGCTCGGGCCCAATTTTTAGGCTCGATGGCCGGGCCGGGCCGGGCTCGGGCCTGGGTTTTTTGCATCGGGCTTCGGTTGGCCCGGCCCGAAGCCCGGCCCGGCCCGAGGAATGGCCAGGTATAATCTCCCCCCTGATTTTCAGGGTAGGGCCTGCCAGTATGTTTCATCTCATCCAACCACCTCATCCCGTACATGCTTTTCGTAAATCAGTGCCCGTAAGTGTAGCATTCTCCCGCGTGGTGAGTTACTAATTCACAAACATCTGAGTGGGAAGATCATGCCACAGAAAAACCTCAGTACGTACGGAAGATCCTATATTCGCGGTGGGCTTCCTCCTCCCTCGCGCTCTCCATTCCGTTCCGTTCCGTAGCTCGATCTTTTCCTTCCGCATTTCCGCAACAGTGCATGCATCTGCGCATGATCGATCGATCGAGGCTTTCCGCTCCGATCGGCGCGTGCTAGCCGCAACATCTCGTTGCGATCTATAGTAATCCGCATCGATCACGATCTTCGTTTTCCTTTTCTCTCACGTGCCCGCCATGCATGAATTCCTGATGCGAACATAAGCACAGATCGATCGGCCATGTCTGTGGTGTCGACGTCGGATCTCAGCTCGCTGGAGGCGATGCTGAACTCGCTGATGGGGAGGTCCGGAGGAGGAGAGGTAACGCAAATGGACGACAACGACGAAGAGGGTGAAGAGGAGGAGGAAGCCCTCGAGTCGCCACCGCCACCGCCACCGCCGCCGCCGCCGTTGCCCGTGCTGCCGACCCTGCGAGGCCGTCTCCCGTCGCTGCGGAGGGTCCCTGGGGCCGCCGCCGCGGGGCCGTGGACCCCGCCGTCGCCACCGCCACCTCACAAGGTACCTTCCGTCCATTCCATTCCAATCATGCCCATTATTGCCATCGGCATTCGCATCCATCCATTCGAGCTGATCTGACCATGAGGCGCGGGCTGCGACATGCAAATTTCTTCGCAGGGGGGCGAGGACGACGCTGCGGCGGAGGTTTCAGGCTCGGTGGCGGAGCTGGAGAGGAAGGCGGCGGAGGCGGAGGCGCGGCTGCGGCAGAAAGAGGAGGAGAACGCGGCGCTGAGGCGGCGGATTGAGAGCTACCACATCAGGTGGCTGGAGTACGAGATCAGGATCAAGTCCCTCGAGGAGGATTTCCACGAGCAACTGGCGTCTCTGCAGATGGCTCGGGACGCTGCACGGATTGCTCAAGAGTTACCCTACGTCGACCTCCATGAATTCTCCGAGCCTCGCATGATGAAGCTGCCCGGTGAGGAGGCATCGCCGAGGCTGCGGCAGGCAGGCAGCCGCCGCAGTGCGGACGGCGGCAGACGAATTAGTGCTGTGGGCCGGCTCGGCGCGGAGTTCCGGCGGGGGAGCCAGGCGCTCGAGAAGGGCGTGGCGGCGCTGACCGTCGAGCAGAGGCCGTGGCAGCCCGGCGTCCCGAGCGCGGGCTCCTTCGGTGACCTGAGGAAACTCAAGGCGCAGTTCCGCGCGTGGAAGAAAGATTACAAGGTCCGGCTGCGCAAGGCCAAGGCGGAAATGGACAGGGACAGAAGGCGTCAGAGCAGCTGCTGGATTTGAAGTCTTGAATTAATTAGATTAGATATGTTATTCAAAAATTAGGTGGGCTACGTATGTTGTTATAAGTATTGAATTAATTCGATATATGTTCAAAATTCATATGTTTCAAATCCGGCACAAATACTTTCTAGGTGTGTCGTATTGCCTTTATCAAGGACACGGTGGTTAGTGTTGGAAATATTAGCACTTTCTCGATTAATCTAATTCACGAGTAGACAGTAAACATGACAAATACAATATGCATCTCACTGATACGTAAGCATGTGAGCACGTACAGTACATAGAACCGAAACATCTATGAACATCATATATACGGCTAGCACATGAACGAGCAAATAGGGGATGAACGAGTCATACCCTCCAATTGGCCAGGCCAACGCGGCGGCGGCAGCAGCAGCCTCGGCATCGGCCGAGGCCTTCTTCTTGGCGGCTTCGTCGTCAGCCATGGAGTCGATGCATGGGAAGTAGTGAAAGCAGAGGCGGTCGGTGAAGGGGACGGATCGGGAGCAGTCGCGTCGAGACGCTCCTCAAAAAACTTATTGCCGTTCTCTCGGGCAGGATCTCGAACGACAGGGTTCCGGATGCACCTGCTCTCCCGACCAACTGTGCATGCGGTCGTCGGGATGGGATCGCCGGAAGCAGCATAGAGAGAGGAACAGTAAATGATTGCTAGGGTTGTGCGAGAGGGAGTGAGTGAACTGGGTTAGGGTTCACTCCACTGTCCAGCGCCTTCTTATATAGGCCGTCGGGTAGATGGGTCTCGGCTCAGGCCTACGACCGAGTCCGCGAACAGCCCGCGGTCCAACTGAAGAAAATATGCCCTAGAGGTAATAATAAAGTTGTTATTTATATTTTCTTATATCATGATAAATGTTTATTATTCATGCTAGAATTGTATTAACCGGAAACTTAGTACATGTGTGAATACATAGACAAATAGAGTGTCCCTAGTATGCCTCTACTTGACTATCTCATTAATCAAAGATGGTTAAGTTTCCTAGCCATGGACATGTGTTGTCATTTGATGAACAGGATCACATCATTAGAGAATGATGTGATGGACAAGACCCATCCGTTAGCTTAGCATAATGATCGATTAGTTTTATTGCTACTGTTTTCTTCATGACTTACACATATTTCTCTGACTATGAGATTATGCAACTCCCGAATACCGGAGGAACACCTTGTGTGCTATCAAACATCACAACATAACTGGGTGATTATAAAGATGCTCTACAGGTGTCTCCGATGGTGTTTGTTGAGTTGGCATAGATCGAGACTAGGATTTTTCACTCCGTCTATCGGAGAGGTATCTCTGGGCCCTCTCGGTAATGTACATCACTATGAGCCTTGCAAGCAATGTGACTAATGAGTTAGTTGCAGGATGATGCATTACGGAACGAGTAAAGAGACTTGCCGGTAACGAGATTGAACTACGTATGAGGATACCGATGATTGAATCTCGGGCAAGTAGCATACCGATGACAAAGGGAACAACGTATGTTGTTATGCGGTTTGGCCGATAAAGATCTTCGTAGAATATGTAGGAGCCAATATGAGCATCCAGGTTCCGCTATTGGTTATTGACCGGAGATGTGTCTCGGTCATGTCTACATAGTTCTCGAACCCGTAGGGTCTGCACGCTTAATGTTCGATGACGATTTGTATTATGAGTTATGTGATTTGATGAACGAAGTTTGCTCGGAGTCCCGAATGAGATCGGGGACATGACGAGGAGTCTCGAAATGGTCGAAAGGTAAAGATCGATATATTGGAAGGCTATATTCGGACATCTGAAAGGTTCCGAGTGATTCGGGTATTTTTCGGGGTACTGGAGAGTTATGGGAATTCGCCGGGAGAAGTATTGGGCCTTATTGGGCCATACGGGAATAGAGGAGGCATGCCAAAGGGAAGGAGGTGCGCGCCCCCATGGGTCCGATTTGGACTAGGGGAAAGGGGACGGCGCCCCCCCTTGCCCTTTCCTACTCTCTCTCTTTCCCTCTTTCTTCTCTCCTACTCCGGAAAGGAAAAGAGGAATCCTACTAGGATCTTGGGAGTCCTAGTAGGACTTCCCACACTTGGCGCGCCCCCTCTAGGGCCGTCCTCCCCTCCTCCCTCCTTTATATACGTGGGCAGGGGACACACCAAAGGCACGACAGACAATCTCTTAGCCATGTGCGGTGCCCCCCTCCACAGTTACACACCTCGGGCATATCGTCGTAGTGCTTAGGCGAAACCTTGCGCCGGTAATTTCATCATCACCGTCTCCACGCCGTCGTGCTGACGGAACTCTTCCTCGGTCTCAACTGGATCAAGAGTACGAGGGACGTCATCGAGCTGAACGTGTGCTGAACACAGAGGTGCCGTACGTTCGGTGCTAGGATCGGTCGGATCGTGAAGACATACGACTACATCAACTGCGTTGATAAAATGCTTCCGCTTTCGGTCTACGAGGGTACGTGGACACACTCTCCCGCTCATTGCTATGCATCACCTAGATGGATCTTGCATGTGCGTAGGAATTTTTTTTGAAATTACTACGTTCCCCAACAGTGGCATCCGTGTCAGGTCTATGCGTAGATGTTATATGCACGAGTAGAACACAAAGTGTTGTGGGCGATAATAGTCATACTGCTTACCAGCATGTCATACTTTGATTCGGCGGTATTGTTGGATGAAGCGGCTCAGACCGACATTACATGACCGCGTTCATGAGACTGGTTCTATCACCGTGCTTCACACACATGTGGCTAGTGGGTGTCTGTTTCTCCAATTTTAGTTGAATCGAGTGTGACTACGTCCGGTCCTTGTTGAAGGTTAAAACAGCACACTTGACGAAAAATCGTTGTGGTTTTGATGTGTAGGTAAGAACGGTTCTTGCTAAGCCCGTAGCAGCCACGTAATACTTGCAACAACAAAGTATAGGACGTCTAACTTGTTTTTGCATGGCATGTTGTGATATGATATGTTCAAGACGTGTTGAGATATAAGTTGTTGTATCAGATGATCATGTTTTTTAAATTATCGGCAACTGGAAGGAGCCTTATGGTTGTCTCTTTATTGCATAAGATGCAAGTGCCACGTAATTGCTTTACTTTATCGCTATGCGATAGCAATAGTTGCAAAATTAGCAGTTGGCGAGACGACCATATGACGACATGTTGATAGAGATCAAGATGATAGAGATCATGGTGTCATGCCGGTGACGATAGAAATCATGACGGTACTTTGGAGATGGAGATCAAAGGCACAATATGATGATGGTCATATCATGTCACATATTTTGATTGCATGTGATGTTTATCTTTTATACATCTTATTTTGCTTGGTTCGGCGGTAGCTTTATAAGATGATTTGAGGGAGTCCTGGATGGTGGACACCCCCAAAAAAGGCAATGGCGACGAGACATCGGAGGAAGACCCCTCCAAGAAACAACCCAAGCGCCGGCGTCAGCGACGCCGCTCTAAGTCCCGCCATAGCAAAAGTAGTGATAACGGCACAAGAGACAATAACACTCCGGATAGTGCCGAAGACGACAATAATCCCCTCCAGCACGACTTAGAGCAGGAGGGTGAACAAGCTAGCCCTCCAAAGCGGGCAGCAGATGGAGAATCGGAGGAGGACAATTACATGCCTCTCTCCGAAGACGAGGTGAGCCTCAGCAACGAAGAATTTATCGTGCCTGAGGATCCCGTCGAGCAGGAGCGCTTCAAGTGCCAGCTTATGGCCACAGCAAATAGCCTAAAGAAAAAGCAACAACAGCTTCAAGCTGATCAAGATCTGCTAGCAGACAGATGGACCGAAGTCCTTGTGGCCGAGGAATACGAACTCGAGCGCCCCTCCAAGAATTACCCAAAGCACAGGTTGCTACCCCACTTCGAGGAGGAAGCATTGAAACCTACATCACCAGTGTACGATGCGGCTGACCGGCCACCTCGTGGCCGAGCCAGAGAGGCGTTTCGACCTGAAGTTCATCCTGCACCCGCCGCTGCTCAAACAAAAATACCAAGGCCCGGGGCAACACACGGGACCCGCGAGACGTATTGGAAAACAAGGCAAAACATGCAAGATCGATCTACGGATCACGGGGGCACGCACCAATACGTGACGATGATCATCACGTCGGATACACTAAAAGCAAACCCGGCTGAGCCAGACACGGCAGACAAGACTCATATGAACCGCGTCGCGATATAGCCCGACATAGAGGCGCCGCACACCCCTTAGGCTTCACTGATGAAGTAATGGATTACGAATTCCCAGAAGGGTTTAAACCCGTAAACATCGCATCATACGATGGTACTACAGACCCCGCGGTATGGATAGAAGACATCTTCCTCCACATTCATATGTCTCGCGGGGATGACCTACATGCCATCAAGTATCTCCCGCTCAAACTCAAAGGGCCGGCTTGGCATTGGCTCAATAGCTTGCCGGCAAACTCCATAGGAAGTTGGGAGAACCTGGTAGAGGCATTCCTGGACAATTTCCAGGACACTTACGTGCGACCGCCGGACGCTGACGACTTAAGTCATATAACTCAACAGCCAGGGGAATCGGCCAGAAAATTCTGGACCTGGTTCCTAACCAAGAAGAACCAAATTGTCGACTGTCCGGATGCAGAGGCCTTAGCGGCATTTAAACATAATATCCGTGATGAATGGCTCGCCCGGCACCTCGGCCAAGACAAGCCAAAATCCATGGCAACCCTCACGACACTTATGACCCGCTTTTGTGCGGGCGAAGATAGCTGGTTGGCTCGTAGTGTTGGAAATATGCCCTAGAGGCAATAATAAATTAGTTATTATTATATTTCCTTGTTCATGATAATTGTCTTTTATTCATGCTATAACTGTATTATCCGGAAATCGTAATACACGTGTGAATACATAGACCACAATATGTCCCTAGTGAGCCTCTAGTTGACTAGCTCGTTGTGATCAACAGATAGTCATGGTTTCCTGGCTATGGATATTGGATGTCGTTGATAACGGGATCACATCATTAGGAGAATGATGTGATGGACAAGACCCAATCCTAAGACTAGCACAAAAGATCGTGTAGTTCATTTGCTAGAGCTTTGCCAATGTCAAGTATCTCTTCCTTCGACCATGAGAGCGTGTAACTCCTGGATACCGTAGGAGTGCTTTGGGTGTATCAAACGTCACAACATAACTGGGTGACTATAAAGGTGCACTACAGGTATCTCCGAAAGTATCTATTGTTTTATGCGGATCGAGACTGGGATTTGTCACTCCGTGTAAACGGAGAGGTATCTCTGGGCCCACTCGGTAGGACATCATCATATGCGCAATGTGACCAAGGAGTTGATCACGGGATGATGTGTTACGGAACGAGTAAAGTGACTTGCCGGTAACGAGATTGAACAAGGTATTAGATACCGACGATCGAATCTCGGGCAAGTAACATACCGATAGACAAAGGGAATTGAATACGGGATTGATTAAGTCCTTGACATCGTGGTTCATCCGATGAGATCATCGTGGAACATGTGGGAGCCATCATGGGTATCCAGATCTCGCTGTTGGTTATTGACCGGAGAACGTCTCGGTCATGTCTACATGTCTCCCGAACCCGTAGGGTCTACACACTTAAGGTCCGATGACGCTAGGGTTATAAAGGAAGTTTGTATGTGGTTACCGAATGTTGTTCGGAGTCCCGGATGAGATCTCGGATGTCACGAGGAGTTCCTGAATGGTCCGGAGGTAAAGATTTATATATGGGAAGTCCTATTTTGGCCACCGGAAAATGTTCGGGATTTTTCGGTATTGTACCGGGAAGGTTCTAGAAGGTTCCGGAGTGGGGCCCACCTGCATGGGGGGACCCACATGGACGTGGGTAGTGGGGGCAAGGCCCCACACCCCTGGTCAAGGCGCACCAAGATGCCCCCTTAGAAGGAATAAGATCATATCCCGAAGGGATAAGATCAAGATCCCTAAAAAGGGGGGATAACAATCGGTGGGGAAGGAAATAATGAGATTTCTTTCCTCCCACCTTGGCCAACGCCCCAATGGACTTGGAGGGCAAGAAACCAGCCCCTCCACCCCTATATATAGTGGGGAGGCGCATGGGAGCAATAGACGAAGTTCTGGCGCAGCCCTCCCCCTCTCACAAGTACTCCTCCTCTCCCGCGGTGCTTGGCGAAGCCCTGCAGGATTGCCACGCTCCTCCACCACCACCACGCCGTTGTGCTGCTGCTGGATGGAGTCTTCCTCAACCTCTCCCTCTCTCCTTGCTGGATCAAGGCTTGGGAGACGTCACCGGGCTGTATGTGTGTTGAACGCGGAGGTGCCGTGCGTTCGGCACTTGATCATCGGTGATTTGAATCACGACGAGTACGACTCCATCAACCCCGTTCACTTGAACGCTTCCTCTTAGCGATCTACAAGGGTATGTAGATGCACTCTCTTTCTACTCGTTGCTGGTCTCTCCATAGATAGATCTTGGTGACACGTAGGAAAATTTTGAATTTCTGCTACGTTCCCCAACAGTGGCATCATGAGCTAGGTCTATTGCGTAGATTCTTTGCACGAGTAGAACACAAAGTAGTTGTGGGCGTTGATGTTGTTCAATATTCTTACCGTTACTAGTCCAATCTTGTTTCGACGGTATTGTGGGATGAAGCGGCCCGGACCGACCTTACACGTACTCTTACGTGAGACAGGTTCCACCGATTGACATGCACTTGGTGCATAAGGTGGCTAGCGGGTGCCAGTCTCTCCCACTTTAGTCGGAACGGATTCGATGAAAAGGGTCCTTATGAAGGGTAAATGGCAATTGGCATATCACGTTGTGGTCTTGCGTAGGTAAGAAACATTCTTGCTAGAAACCCATAGCAGCCACGTAAAACATGCAACAACAATTAGAGGACATCTAACTTGTTTTTGCAGGGTATGCTATGTGATGTGATATGGCCAAGAAGAATGTGATGAATGATATGTGATGTATGAGATTGATCATGTTCTTGTAATAGGATTCACGACTTGCATGTCGATGAGTATGACAACCGGCAGGAGCCATAGGAGTTGTCTTTATTTATTGTATGACCTGCGTGTCATTGAAGAACGCCATGTAAACTACTTTACTTTATTGCTAAACGCGTTAGTCATAGAAGTAGAAGTAGTCGTTGGCGTGACAACTTCATGAAGACACGATGATGGAGATCATGATGATGGAGATCATGGTGTCGTGCCGGTGACGATGATGATCATGGAGCCCCGAAGATGAAGATCAAAAGGAGCAAAATGATATTGACCATATCATGTCACTATTTGATTGCATGTGATGTTTATCATGTTTATGCATCTTGTTTGCTTAGGACGACGGTAGTAAATAAGATGATCCCTTACAAAATTTCAAGAAGTGTTCTCCCCTAACTGTGCACCGTTGCTACAGTTCGTCGCTTCTAAGCACCACGTGATGATCGGGTGTGATGGATTCTTACGTTCACATACAACGGGTGTAAGACAGTTTTACACAACGAAAACACTTAGGGTTAACTTGACGAGCCTAGCATGTGCAGACATGGCCTCGGAACACGGAGACCGAAAGGTCGAGCATGAGTCGTATGGTAGATACGATCAACATGAAGATGTTCACCGATGATGACTAGTCCGTCTCACATGATGAACGGACACGGCCTAGTTGACTCGGATCATGTGATCACTTAGATGACCAGAGGGATGTCTATCTAAGTGGGAGTTCATAAGATGAACTTAATTATCCTGAACATAGTCAAAAGACCTTTTGAATTATGTCGTAAGCTCGCGCTTTAGTTCCACTGTTTAGATATGTTCCTAGAGAAAATATAGTTGAAAGTTGATAGTAGCGATTATGCGATCAGTAGAAAGCTTATGTCCTTAATGCACCGCTCAGTGTGCTGAACCCCAACGTCGTTTGTCGATGTTGCGAACATCGGACATACACGTTTTGATAACTACGTGATAGTTCAATTAAATGGTTTAAGTAGAGGCACCAAAGACGTTTTCGAAACGCCGCGGAACATATGAGATGTTTCGAGGGCTGAAATTGGGATTTCAGGCTCGTGCCCACGTCAAGAGGTATAAGACCTCCGACGATTTTCTTAGCCTGCAAACTAAGGGAGAAAAGCTCAATCGTTGAGCTTGTGCTCAGATTGTCTGAGCACAACAATCACTTGAATCGAGTGGGAGTTGATCCTCCAGATGAGATAGTGATGTTTCCCCAAAGTCATTGCCACCAAGCTGCTAGAGCTTCGTGATTAACTATAACATATCAGGGATAGATATGATGATCCTTGAAATATTCATGATGTTTGACACCGCGAAAGTAGAAATCAAGAAGGAGCATCAATTGTTGATGGTTGGTGAAACCACTAGTTTCAAGAAGGGCAAGGGAACAAAGGGATACTTCATGAAACGGCAATTCAGCTGCTGCTCTAGTGAAGAAACCCAAGGTTGAACCCAAACCCGAGACTAAGTGCTTCTGTAATAAGGGGAACAACCACTGGAGCAGCATTACCCTAGATACTTGGTAGATGAGAAGGCTGGCAAGGTCGATAGAAGTATATTGGATATACATTATGTTAATGTGTACTTTACTAGTACTCCTAGTAGCGCCAGGGTATTGGATACCGGTTCGGTTGCTAAGTGTTAGTAACTCGAAATAAAAGCTACGGAATAAACGGAGACTAGCTAAAGGTGAGCTGACGATATATGTTGGAAGTGTTTCCAAGGTTGATATGATCAAGCATCGCACGCTCCCTCTACCACCGAGATTGGTGTTTGCGTTGAGCATAGACATGATTGGATTATGTCTATCGCAATACGGTTATTCATTTAAGGAGAATAATGGTTACTCTATTTTTGAATAATACCTTCAATGGTCTTGCACCTAAAGGAATGGTTTATTGAATCTCGGTCATAGTGATACACATTTTCATGCCAAAAGATATAAGATAGTAATGATAGTACCACTTACTTATGGCACTGCCATGTAAGTCATAATGGTATAAAACGCATGAAGAAGCTCCATGTTGATGGATCTTTGGACTCACTCGTTTTTGAAAAGTTTGAGACATGCGAACCATGTCTATTGGTGTATATGCATGAAGAAACTCCATGCAAATGGATCGTTCGGACTCACTTGATTTTGAATCACTTGAGATATGCAAATCATACCACATGGGCAAGATGACTGAAAAGCCTCATTTTCAGTAAGATGGAACTAGAAAGCAACTTGTGGGAAGAAATACATTTTGATGTATGCAATCCAATAAGTGCTGAGGCATGTAGTGGATATCGTTATGTTCTTACTTCACAGATGATTCGAGTAGTTGTTGAGAATATTTACTTGATGAAACACAAGTCTGAATTATTGAATGGTTCAAGTAATTTCAGAGTGAAGTAGAAGATCATTGTGACAGGAGGATAAAATGTCTATGATATGATCATAGAGATGAATATCTGAGTTACGAGTTTTGGCACACAATTAAGACATTGTGGAAATTGTTTCGCAATAAATACCGCCTGGAACACCATAGTGTGATGGTGTGTCCGAACATCATAGTTGCACCCTATTGGATATGGTGGGTACCATGATGTCTCTTATCGAATTATCACTGTCATTCATGGGTTAGGCATTAGAGACAACCACATTCACTTTAAATAGGGCACCACGTAATTCCGTTGAGATGACACTGTATGAACTATGGTTTAGAGAAACCTAAGTTGTCGTTTCTTAAAGGTTTGGGGCTGCGATGCTTATGTGAAAAAGTTTCAGGATTGATAAGCTCGAACCCAAAGCGGATAAAATGCATCTTCATAGGACACCCAAAACAGTTGGGTATACCTCCTAATTCAGATCCGAAAGCAATATGGATTGTTTCTTGAATCGGGTCCTTTCTCGAGGAAAGATTTCTCTCGAAAGAGTTGAGTGGGAGGATGGTGGAGACTTGATGAGGTTATTGAACCATCACTTCAACAAGTGTGTAGCAGGGCATAGGAAGTTGTTCCTGTGGCACCTACACCAATTGAAGTAGAAGCTTATGATAGTGATCATGAAGTTTCGGATCAAGTCACTACCGTACCTTGTAGGGTGACATGGATACGTACTACTTCAGAGTGGTACAGTAATCCTGTCTTGAAGGTCATGTTGCTAGACAACAATGAACCTACGAGCTATGGAGAAGCGATGGTGGGCCCAAATTCCGACAAATGGTTAGAAGCCATAAAGTCCGAGATAGGATCCATGTATCAGAACAAAGCATGGACTTTGGTGGACTTGCCCGATGATCGGCAAGCCATTGAGATAAATGGATCTTTAAGAAGAAGACGGACGTGGACGGTAATGTCACCGTCCATGAAGCTCGACTTGTGGCGAAGAATTTTTCACAAGTTCAAGGAGTTGACTACGATGAGATTTTCTCATCCGTAGCGATGCTTAAAGTCCGTCGGAATCATGTTAGCATTGGCTGCATTTATGAAATCTGGCAGATGGATGTCAAGACAAGTTTCCTTACCATTTTTTGTAAGGAAAGGTTGTATGTGATAAAATCAGAAAAGTTTTCTCAATCCTAAGGATGCTAAAAGGTATGCTAGCTCCAGCGATCCTTCTAAGGACTGGAGTAAGCATCTCGGAGTTGGAATGTACACTTTGATGAGATGATCAAAGATTTTGGGTTTGTACAAAGTTTATGAGAAACTTGTATTTCCAAAGAAGTGAGTGGGAGCACTATAGAATTTCTGATGAGTATATGTTCTTGACATATTGTTGATCAGAAATGATGTAGAATTTCTAGAAAGCATATAGGGTTATTTGAAAGGTGTTTTCAATAGAAAACCTGGATCAAGCTACTTGAACATTGAGCATCAAGATCTATAAGATAGATCAAAATGCTTAATAATACTTTTAAATGAGCACGTACCTTGACATAATCTTGAAGGTGTTCAAGATGGATCAGTCAAAGAAGGAGTTCTTGCCTGAGTTGTAAGGTATGAAGTTAAGACTTAAAGCTTGACCATGGCAGAAGAAAGAGGAAGGACGAAGGTCGTCCCCTATGCTTTTATCATAGGCTCTCTACAGTATGCTATGCTGTGTACCGCACCTGAAGTGTGCCTTGCCATGAGTCAGTCAAGGGGTACAAGAGTGATCCAAGAATGGATCACAGGATAGCGGTCAAAGTTATCCTTAGTAACTAGTGGACTAAGGAATTTTCTCGATTATGGAGGTGGTAAAAGAGTTCGTCGTAAAGGGTTACGTCGATGCAAGCTTAACACCTATCCGGATAGCTCTGAGTAGAGATACCGGATACGTATGATGGAGCAATAATTTAGAATAGCTCCAAGTGGAACAGTTATTTGGAATAGCTCCAAATAGAGCGTGGTAGCTGCATCTAGGAGATGACATAGAGATTTGTAAAGCACACACGGATCTAAAAGGTTCAGACCCGTTGACTATAACCTCTCTCACAAGCATAACATGATCAAACCCAGAACTCATCGAGTGTTAATCACATGGTAAATGTGAACTAGATTATTGACCCTAGTAAACTCTTTGGGTGTTAGTCACATGGGGATGTGACCTTGAGTGTTAATCACATATCGATGTGAGCTAGATTATTGACTCTAGTGCAAGTGGGAGACTGTTGGAAATATGCCCTAGAGGCAATAATAAATTAGTTATTATTATATTTCCTTGTTCATGATAATTGTCTTTTATTCATGCTATAACTGTATTATCCGGAAATCGTAATACACGTGTGAATACATAGACCACAATATGTCCCTAGTGAGCCTCTAGTTGACTAGCTCGTTGTGATCAACAGATAGTCATGGTTTCCTGGCTATGGACATTGGATGTCGTTGATAACGGGATCACATCATTAGGAGAATGATGTGATGGACAAGACCCAATCCTAAGACTAGCACAAAAGATCGTGTAGTTCATTTGCTAGAGCTTTGCCAATGTCAAGTATCTCTTCCTTCGACCATGAGAGCGTGTAACTCCTGGATACCGTAGGAGTGCTTTGGGTGTATCAAACGTCACAATGTAACTGGGTGACTATAAAGGTGATGCGGATCGAGACTGGGATTTGCCACTCCGTGTAAACGGAGAGGTATCTCTGGGCCGACTCGGTAGGACATCATCATATGCGCAATGTGACCAAGGAGTTGATCACGGGATGATGTGTTACGGAACGAGTAAAGTGACTTGCCGGTAACGAGATTGAACAAGGTATTGGATACCGACAATCGAATCTCGGGCAAGTAACATACCGATAGACAAAGGGAATTGAATACGGGATTGATTAAGTCCTTGACATCGTGGTTCATCCGATGAGATCATCGTGGAACATGTGGGAGCCATCATGGGTATCCAGATCCCGCTGTTGGTTATTGACCGGAGAACGTCTCGGTCATGTCTACATGTCTCCCGAACCCGTAGGGTCTACACACTTAAGGTTCGATGATGCTAGGATTATAAAGGAAGTTTGTATGTGGTTACCGAATGTTGTTCGGAGTTCCGGATGAGACCTCGGACGTCACGAGGAGTTCCGTAATGGTCCGGAGGTAAAGATTTATATATGGGAAGTCCTATTTTGGCCACCGGAAAATGTTCGGGATTTTTCGGTATTGTACCGGGAAGGTTCTAGAAGGTTCCGGAGTGGGGCCCACCTGCATGGGGGGACCCACATGGACGTGGGTAGTGGGGGCAAGGCCCCACACCCCTGGTCAAGGCGCACCAAGATCCCCCCTTAGAAGGAATAAGATCATATCCCGAAGGGATAAGATCAAGATCCCTAAAAAGGGGGGATAACAATCGGTGGGGAAGGAAATAATGAGATTTCTTTGCTCCCACCTTGGCCAACGCCCCAATGGACTTGGAGGGCAAGAAACCAGCCCCTCCACCCCTACATATAGTGGGGAGGCGCATGGGAGCAATAGACGAAGTTCTGGCGCAGCCCTCCCCCTCTCACAAGTACTCCTCCTCTCCCGCGGTGCTTGGCGAAGCCCTGCAGGATTGCCACGCTCCTCCACCACCACCACGCCGTTGTGCTGCTGATGGATGGAGTCTTCCTCAACCTCTCCCTCTCTCCTTGCTGGATCAAGGCTTGGGAGACGTCACCGGGCTGTATGTGTGTTGAACGCGGAGGTGCCGTGCGTTCGGCACTTGATCATCGGTGATTTGAATCACGACGAGTACAACTCCATCAACCCTGTTCACTTGAACGCTTTCGCTTAGCGATCTACAAGGGTATGTAGATGCACTCTCTTTCTACTCGTTGCTGGTCTCTCCATAGATAGATCTTGGTGACACGTAGGAAAATTTTGAATTTCTCCTACGTTCCCCAACACGTAGTACCAATACAACAAGCAAACATGGGATATCACAAGCCAGGGATAGCAACAGCAAACCACGACGCTGAAAGTGCTACTATCCCTGGGTGGTTTTGGTAATTCCTAACAACATATAGCTCATTGAGCTAACATTATTCCAAGATTAATATTTCAGGAAAAGCTCAATGAATGGCATGGCATGGATGAGGAAAGTGGATCCCTCAAAATTCTAAGGACAAAAAGTTTGGCTCAATCTTCAACATCAAGACTCTACATTTTATATTTTAGTGATCCAAGATCACATTGAGTCTATAGGAAAATCTAATACTATCAAGGAGGGATGAGGTGTTGCTTAATGGCTTGCTTGCTCAAAGTGCTTAGTGATATGCTCCAAAATCCTCAACTACCTTCCCACATCCACATATGACCTAAACCAAAAGTCAAACTCGGCCCCACCGATTCTTTCTATCTGGCGCCACCGAGTTTCAAATGTCATAGCCACTGCCACAAACCCTAGGCAAATCGGTCTCACCGATAGGGATCTCGGTCTCACCGAGATGGGATTGTAATATCTCCGTTTCCCTTCGTAACGTTTCGGTCTTACCGAGATGAGCGATCGGTCCCACCGAGATTGCAATGTAAACTCTCTGTTTCCCTTTTGTAACATTTCGGTCTCACCGAGATGAGCGAATCGGTCCCACTGAGTTTACCTGACCAACTCTCTGGTTAGCTTATTACCAAAATCGGTCCCACCGAGTTTGTGTAATCGGTCACACCGAGATTACGTTATGCCCTAACCCTAACCATATCGGTCCTACCGAGTTGCATCTCAGTCCCACCGAAAATCCTAACGGTCACTAGATTTGCTGAATCGGTTCGACCGAGTTTAACCATTCGGTCCCACCAAGTTTGGCAAATTGTGTATAACGGTTAGATTTTGTGTGGAGGCTATATATACCCCTCCACCCACTCTTCATTCGTGGAGAGAGCCATCAGAACATACCTACACTTCCAATACACATTTTCTGAGAGAGAACCACCTACACTTGTGTTGAGGTCAAGATATTCCATTCCAACCATATGAATCTTGATCTCTAGCCTTCCCCAAGTTGCTTTCCACTCAAATCTTCTTTCCACCAAATCCAAATCCCGTGAGAGAGAGTTGAGTGTTGGGGAGACTATCATTTGAAGCACAAGAGCAAGGAGTTCATCATCAACACACCATTTATTACTTCTTGGAGAGTGGTGTCTCCTAGATTGGCCAGGTGTCACTTGGGAGCCTCCGACAAGATTGTGGAGTTGAACCAAGGAGTTTGTAAGGGCAAGGAGATCGCCTACTTCGTGAAGATCTACCGCTAGTGAGGCAAGTCCTTCATGGGCGACGGCCATGATGGAATAGACAAGGTTGCTTCTTCGTGGACCCTTCGTGGGTGGAGCCCTCTGTGGACTCGCGCAACCGTTACCCTCCGTGGGTTGAAGTCCCCATGAACGTGGATGTACGATAGCACCACCTATCGGAACCACGACAAAAACATCCGTGTCTCCAATTGTGTTTGAATCCTCCAAACCCTTCCCTTTATATTCTTGCAAGTTGCATGCTTTACTTTCCGCTGCTCATATACTCTTTTGCATGCTTGCTTGAATTGTGTGGAGATTGCTTGACTTGTGCTAAGATAGCTAAAATCTGCCAAGAACTAAAATTGGTAAAAGGCTAGATTTTTATTTGGTCAAGTAGTCTAATCACCCCCCCTCTAGACATACTTTCGATCCTACAAGTGGTATCAGAGCTTTGGTCTCCATTTGCTTTGATTTCCATAGCTTTTGGCGGTCATAGCCTTGGTTTCACAACCTAGGAGAGTATGGCGTCTAGTGAGGGAAATTATCACCATAGAGGTCCTTACTTTGATGGTACTAATTTTGCTAGTTGGAAGCATAAGATGAAAATGCATATTCTTGGACATAACCCCGCCGTTTGGGCTATTGTGTGTATTGGCTTGCAAGGTGAATTCTTTGACGGGAAAGAACCGAACCGTGAAGCCACCGCGGAAGAGTTGAAAATGCTGCAATACAATGCTCAAGCTTGTGATATCCTCTTCAATGGATTGTGCCCCGAAGAATTCAACAAAATCAGCCGTCTTGAGAATGCAAAGGAAATTTGGGACACTTGATTGATATGCACGAAGGTACTGACTCCGTCAAGGAATCCAAATTGGATGTGCTTCAAAGTCAACTTGACAAGTTCAAAATGAAGGATGGTGAAGGTGTTGCTGAAATGTACTCTAGGCTTTCTCTTATCACAAATGAGATTGTCGGCTTAGGGAGTGAAGAGATGACCGATAGATTCATCATCAAGAAGATCCTAAGAGCCTTGGATGGAAAATATGATACCTTGTGCACATTGATCCAAATGATGCCCAATTACAAAGATCTCAAGCCAACGGAAGTCATCGGAAGAATTGTTGCTCATGAGATGTCACTCAAGGATAAAGAGGAACTTCACAACAAATCAAGTGGTGCTTACAAAGCCTCATGTGAAGCCCCCACATCATCGAGTGAGAAACAAACCTTCAATGAAGAATTGAGCTTAATGGTGAAGAACTTCAACAAGTTCTACAAGAGTAGAAGCAAAGAGAGAAGCTCCAAGTCAAGGTCCTACAATGACAAAAGATCTTCTAGTCGAGAGCAAAACTGCTACAATTGTGGAAGGCCCAGACACTATTCCAATGAGTGTACGACCCCCTACAAGAGAAGAGAAGATTCTCCCAAGAGAAGAAGTAGAAGAGAAGAATCACCATCTAGAGAAAGAAGGAGTAGAGATGATCGTTATGAATGAAGACCCCCACGGAGAAGCAAGGATTCGGAAAGAAAGGACAAGTCATCAAGGAGCTACACAAAACGAAGACATCAAGCTCATGTTGGTGAATGGGTATCCGGCTCCGACTCCGACAACCACTCCGAGAGAAGCTATCACTCTGACTCCGAATATACTCAAGATGAAGGTGTTGCCGGTCTAGCACTTGTGACAACCAACTCCTATGACATATTTGACTCACCAAATGAAGGAGTTGGAACATGCTTCATGGCTAAAGGCCCAAAGGTATCACACCCCGAGTATGTTGATTTCAATAGTGATGAAGATGACTTGTTAGGTGATGATGATTTACTTGTTGACAACTCTAGTGATGAATACTGTGATGAAACGTCAATTAATCATGCTAATCAAGATAAAACGAATGACAATGATGAGGAGAAGATTGAGTCTCTAACTAAAGAACTAAACACTCTTTAGTTAGCTCATGAAACTATCTTAGGAGATCATCAAGAACTTTTAGGGACTCATGAGAAATTACGCTTTGAAAAGCTCAACCTTGAGCAAGAGCATGAGTTCTTAAAAGCAATCAATGATGATATTTGCAAGAAAAGTTCTTCTTACATTGCCAAGCGTTTACTCTTATCCACTTACATGCCTCAAGTCAAGTCTAGTAACAAGAACAAGAAAGATTCTTCCTCTAGTAGTAACAATAATCATGCTAAATCCAATATTGTTGCTTCTAGTAGTTCTCTTGATTCCACTAATGATTCTCTTAGCCAAGTTACACTTGAGCAAGAAAATAGCTTATTGAAGGGAATTATAGAGAAAGGTGTTTACAAGAGCCTTGCCGGAAGTAAGCAATTCGAGGAAATTGTACGCAAGCAAGGAAGGCACCGGAAGAATCAAGGTGTTGGTTTTGAACGAAAGTTCAATGCCAATGGAGTTGAGTGGGAAGAAGATCAATACCCCAAGACGAAGTTTGTTCCTCAACAAGAGAAGTATGATCCTACTTCTTTCAAAGGGACACAAGCTCAAGATGATCTTCCACCACAAGACCACAAGCAAAAAGGCAAGGACAAGCTTCAAGAGGAAATTGATGCATTTGAAGAAGCTCCTAAGGCCTTGGTCAAGTGGGTTCCCAAGACTACTTCAAGTTCCACTTCATCAAGTACAACTACAACACCGAGGATTCCCATCAAGATGGTGTGGATCCCGAAGAAGAACTAGAGAGTTCTTGAGGGTGACTCCGCCAACATACTTCACTCTTATCATCCTGGCAAGAACAAGTGCAATCAACTTCCACATCTTGCACTAGTTCAAGGAGTCACAAACCCTCTTGTTGGTAAGACAAGGGACAAGGTAACCTAAAAGCTTTCATAGACATCATCTTGTGTGTGCATCACTCTATGTCTATGGATATCCTTGTTTGTTCCTTGTGGGACTAACCCGTGTAGGTATTGAAAGTGCAACTCACTCCAATGGATAGCTCCAAATGATCTACATCAACATTGAGCATCCACATCTTCAACATCTACATGAAGTCATCATCGACAAAACCCAAGGTTAGTTCATCCCTCTTAGGGGGGATCTCACATCTAGGGGGAGCTTTACTCTAAGAATTGAGCTAAAGCAACTCTAATGGTGTGAATGCAACAATGCTTTATGTAAAATTGGTAACCCCACTTGTGCTTAAACGATGAGTATGACCTATGATCAAATGTTCTCATTTGACTCCTAAGTCAATATACTCATATATAGATGACCTAGTCATCGCAAATTGTTTGATAGATGCTAGAATTGGTTGTGCATGCTTTGCCACATATTTCAATTGCCATTTTATTGTGTGAGCATGTTGATTGCATATTTCACTCATTCGAGGACATCCACTTGTTGTTTTGATTGATTGTTTTTCTTTTCTTTTGCCAAGTGGATGGACAAGAATGCCTAAGAACCCTCTCTAGCTATCTATGCTTTTCTCGTCTCAAACTCTATTCATGCTACATCACAAAATTTGATCAAGTCAGATTCGAACCACTCTATGTGAGGAGCACTCGGAGTCCCCGATTCGTCATAGACTTAAACTTCCAAAACTTCTTTGTGCTTTTCGGTCTGACCGATTCCTCCATTTCGATCATACCGAGATCACTAAGTCGATCTAGGTTTTAAATCTCGGTGCAACCAATTTGAACCTTTCGGTCACACCAAGTTTCAGTAACTGCTTGCAGTTATGAATCTCGGTGCCACCGAGTTGTTCCACTCGGTCACACCGACAGGGTCGGGCTATATATACTCACG
The DNA here is from genome assembly GCF_002162155.2 of Triticum dicoccoides. Taxonomy (NCBI): domain Eukaryota; kingdom Viridiplantae; phylum Streptophyta; class Magnoliopsida; order Poales; family Poaceae; genus Triticum; species Triticum dicoccoides. The sequence goes on from NC_041390.1 coordinate 111,208,631, forward strand.
AGAATTTTTTTGGAAATTTCTCTGAAGCCCCTTCGCCCGCGCATAGCTCGCTCTGCCTCCCGGGTCTCCGGATCGTCCTCCTCGTTGCCAGCCGCCTCCTGTCGCTGGTCTCCGCCGCCGTAAACGGAATTCTTCCCTGCCCTTGCCGCCGTAGCGAGTTCATCACCGAACTAGGGTATGGACTCGATCACAGTGCTATCCCCGTCTGATTTCTAGCACATTGTGTTCATTATGATTCTTACCACGATTGAAACGCTTCTATCCAGTCAAAACACTCCGTAGATTAGAGTTGAATTGAAAATTTAGGGTTAGGTTTCCGCCAAAACCATCTCGGACCATCCGAGTTGTGGAACTCGGTACCGCCGATTCGGCTCAGGCCATTGCACATGTAATTTTCGGTCTGACCGAGAATTGCAAATCGGTGTGACCGAGTTCAGGACTTTGTGAAACCCTAGCAGTCTTGGTGCCACCGAACTGTGACTCGGTCTGACCAAGTTCACTAGTTTAGGTTCCAACAGCTGCTTCGGTATCACCGAGTTTACAAATCGGTTGATCCGAAATGCTTTCTGTGGAAAACTAAAACTAAGTTTTGACTCATTCTTTTGCAAAAACCTCTACATTTTGTGATGCTCATCCACTCTATCTCATCTATATCTATTCACAGGGTCTGCTGTCAATGTTTGCAATATGTCTGATCAGAGTGACAGCCAGAACAGGTCAGAGGAGCAGGTTCACCTAAGTGAGGGCACTAGTCCCTCTAGCAGTTCAGATGATGGTAGCAGGAGCACTCCCAGCAACTTGCCCAAAGCTGCCACCAGAACAAGGAAGAAGAAAACTTCAGAGTCTGAGGATGAAGACTATGTGACAGTTGAGGATGAGGCCACTTCCAAGAAGAAAGTGGTTAAGAAGGAATATAGCACTGCTGCTGCCACCAAGCCAGGCATGAAGCAAAAGGTTCCTGCAATGAGAATTCCAATGTCTAAGGCCAGAGCATCTACTCAAGTCCCTTTGGGATCTGAACCCAAAGAGGCTGCTGCAGAAGGCAAGAAGAGGAAGGAGAGGATCAAAAAGACCACTGCTAGAGTGCTTGGGAGATCCTCAATCATGAGAGATTCTAAAGAGGAAGAGGAAGAAGAGGTTGCTGCACTAGCACCTAAGACCCAGAAGCTTTTGGGTGATGCTATCAGGACAGGGGCTGCTTCATCAAAGCCTAAAGAAGCACCCAAAGCAGCCTCCAAGCCCAAGAGTGCACCTAAGAGGAATACCAGGAGTATACCAGCTGCTGAGAAGAACAAGGCCCCAGTGCCTGAAGTTGCTGCTGATGAAGATGATGAAGGACAAGTCCTGAGGAAGCTCAAACCCAAGATTCCAGACCACAATGATGCTCATCCTGTGGTTGAGAACATGAAGATCAGGAGAGACTCAGGACTGAGGAAATGGAGAGAGACAGACCCATATGCTACAAGAAGAAAAACTGTTGTTGATTATAGGTTCCACACAAAGGAACAACAAGATTTTTATGAGACAGTGCTGCTGGACAAGAAGCCTATAGTGTGTGAAATGAGGTGGGTCGACTGGAAGTATATCAAGAAAAATGAGGAACACTATCCTGGTGAGTTTGACAGCTTCAGTGCTTGTGGAGTTGCAGACTTTGTTGGGCAGAAGCTCACATAGTGGAATGAGGAGCTCATAATGCAATTCTACTCCATAGCACACTTCTATCCAGATGGCAGGATAGTATGGATGTCTGAAGGTACAAGGTACCACTCAACTATTGAGGAATGGGCAAATCTGATCAATGCTCCTAAGGAAGAAGAAGATGACTTGGATGTCTATGCCAAGAAGAAGATGGATCATAACTCTATGGCAAACATGTACAAGGAGATTCCTGAAGATGATCTTGAGACTCACCAGTTTGGGTCAGTAAAACACTTGCTGTCAGGGCTGCCTACAATCAATTGGATCCTTAGGCACACTCTCTTGCCCAAGTCTAGTGATCACAGAATGATCAGAGGCCATGCAATTAACTTGCTACATATATTTGATGTGCCACAGAAGTTCAAGGTCATGAGCCTTATAGTTGAGACTATCGAGAGGACTGCAGTAGACCAGAAAAGAAGTTGTGGATATGCCCCACAAATCCAGGAGTTGATAAACTCAAAGATGGGCACAAGCACATACCTGTTGGATAAGGAACACTTGCCTATCTACCCAGACTTCAAGGACAATCAAGTTGTGATGAATGAGAATGAACCATCATCAGTACAAGCTCAAGAGAAGAAGGAGAAAGCAAAGAAAGAGAAGGTTGCCAAGATGCCAACTCAAGAGGAGGCATCTGAGTACTTTTTGAAAAGCAAGCAGGACCAGCTTGGTTATTTGATAGCATCAACTCTGAGGATTGAGAAGGGGTTGGCCACCCTAACTCAAAACCAGGAGAGCCTGGAAAGAATCATGGAACAAAAATTCTATGATTTAGATGTCAAATTAACTGAGATTCAGTCAGTTGTGGAGCAGCTACAGGATGACATGCAGGAGAGGAAGGGCAGAACAACCACTGATGCATTTGCCAGAGTGCCTAGAGCTCAGAGGTCAACTGCAGTACCAGTACCAGACACCAGAGCCACTTCATCTGCACCAGCTACAGCTTCAGTGCCACCAGCTCCAGCACCTACCCCAGCAGCTCCATCTTCTTCGACTGAAGCCTTCGTTCTTGGAGTTCTCCGGACACCACCACCTGAAGACCAAGCCCAAGAGATGTTTTAGTGCTATGCATTTTCTATGAACTTTTTGGTAGCTTGTTGCCAAAGGGGGAGAAAAATGTATAGATCATAGGCTTCGAGAGAGAGAGTTTGCTTTTGTTCTCTCTTGTCTTCTTGGTTGAACTTTGGTTGCTTTTGATTGCTTGAGATACTATGCTATTATCTGTGAGACATTGGTGATCATGTGGTTGATCATAAGCTACACTTATGCTTGTTAGATGATATTATCTTACTTATCCTTATATGATCATTCACTTTGCTTGGTGATGAGTGCATGTATTTAATTCTTATCATTTTGAGCGCTCCACCAAGATGTATGTGACATGGAAGAGTAACCCATGATCCTAACTCATTGTGCATTTGCAGTCCAAAGCAAATATTAAGATATGCACAAATTTAGGGGAGCTCTTGCTTTTCACATACTTCTCAAAGCGACAATATCTTTCACTCTTATTATCATTTGTCGAAGCTTTGATCTATATGTTTTCATCAATTACCAAAAAGGGGGAGATTGAAAGTGCAACTATCCCTGGGTGGTTTTGGTAATTCCTAACAACATATAGCTCATTGAGCTAACATTATTCCAAGATTAATATTTCAGGAAAAGCTCAATGAATGGCATGGCATGGATGAGGAAAGTGGATCCCTCAAAATTCTAAGGACAAAAAGTTTGGCTCAAGCTTCAAGATCAAGACTCTACATTTTATATTTTAGTGATCCAAGATCACATTGAGTCTATAGGAAAAGCCAATACTATCAAGGAGGGATGAGGTGTTGCTTAATGGCTTGCTTGCTCAAAGTGCTTAGTGATACGCTCCAAAATCCTCAACCACCTTCCCACATCCACATATGACCTAAACCAAAAGTCAAACTCGGCCCCACCAATTCTTTCTATCCGGCGCCACCAAGTTTCAAATGTCATAGCCACTGCCACAAACCCTAGGCAAATCGGTCTCACCGATAGGGATCTCGGTCTCACCGAGATGGGATTGTAATCTCTCTATTTCCCTGTTGGAAATATGCCCTAGAGGCAATAATAAAAGCATTATTATTATATTTCCTTGTTCATGATAATTGTCTTTATTCATGCTATAATTGTGTTATCCAGAAATCGTAATACGTGTGTGAATAATAGACACCAACATGTCCCTAGTAAGCCTCTAGTTGACTAGCTCGTTGATCAAAAGATAGTCATGGTTTCCTGACTATGAACATTGGATGTCATTGATAACGAGATCACATCATTAGGAGAATGATGTGATGGACAAGACCCAATCCTAAACATAGCACAAGATCGTGTAGTTCGTTTGCTAGAGTTTTCCAATGTCAAGTATCCTTTCCTTAGACCATGAGATCGTGTAATTCCCGGATACCGTAGGAGTGCTTTGGGTGTACCAAACTTCACAACGTAACTGGGTGACTATAAAGGTATACTACGGGTATCTACAAAAGTGTCTGTTGGGTTGACACGGATCAAGACTGGGATTTGTCACTCCGTATGACGGAGAGGTATCACTGGGCCCACTCGGTAATGCATCATCATAATGAGCTCAAAGTGACCAAGTGTCTGGTCACGGGATCATGCATTACGGTATGAGTAAAGTGACTTGCCGGTAACGAGATTGAACGAGGTATTGGGATACCGACGATCGAATCTCGGGCAAGTAACATACCGATTGACGAAGGGAATTGTATGCGGGGTTGCTTGAATCCTCGACATCGTGGTTCATCCGATGAGATCATCGAGGAGCATGTGGGAGCCAACATGGGTATCCAGATCCCGCTATTGGTTATTGGCCGGAGAGTCGTCTCGGTCATGTCTACATGTCTCCCGAACCCGTAGGGTCTACACACTTAAGGTTCGGTGACGCTAGGGTTGTAGGGATATGTATATGCAGTAACCCGAATGTTGTTCGGAGTCCCGGATGAGATCCCGGACGTCACGAGGAGTTCCGGAATGGTCCGTAGGTATAGAATTATATATAGGAAGTGCTATTTCGGGCATCGGGACAAGTTTCGGGGTCACCGGTATTGTACCGGGACCACCGGAAGGGTCCCGGGGGTCCACTGGGTGGGGCCACCTGCCCCGGGGGGGGACATGGGCTGTAGGGGGTGCGCCTTGGCCTATATGAGCCAAGGGCACCAGCCCCAAGAGGCCCATGCGCCTAGGGTTCAAGGAAGGGAAGAGTCCCAAAAGGGGAAGGCACCTCCGAGGTGCCTTAGGGAGGAGGGATTCCTCCCTTGGCCGCACCCCCTAGGAGATTGGATCTCCTAGGGCCGGCGCCCCCCCTGGACTCCCTATATATAGTGGGGGAAGGAGGGCCTCTCCATCCACGCCTTTGGTGCCTCCCTCTCCCTCTCCAACACATCCTCCTCCTCCATAGAGCTTAGCGAAGCCCTGCCGGAGTACTGCAGCTCCATCACCACCACGCCGTCGTGCTGCTGCTAGAGCCATCTTCCTCAACCTCTCCTCCCCCCCTTGCTGGATCAAGAAGGAGGAGACGTTACGCTGACCGTATGTGTGTTGAACGCGGAGGTGCCGTCCGTTCGGCGCTAGGATCTCCGGTGATTTGGATCACGTCGAGTACGCCTTCCTCATCCCCGTTCTTTCAACGCTTCCGCGCGTGATCTACAAAGGTATGTAGATGCAATCCGATCACTCGTTGCTAGATGAACTCCTAGATGGATCTTGGTGAAACCGTAGGAAATGTTTTGTTTTCTGCAACGTTCCCCAACAGTGGCATCATGAGCTAGGTCTATGCGTAGTTCTCTTGCACGAGTAGAACACAAATTTGTTGTGGGCGTAGATGTTGTCAACTTTCTTGCCGCTACTAGTCTTATCTTGCTTCAGCGGTATTGTGGGATGAAGCGGCCCGGACCAACCTTACACGTACGCTTACGTGAGACCGGTTCCACCGACTAACATGCACTAGTTGCATAAGGTGGCTGGCGGGTGTCTGTCTCTCCCACTTTAGTTGGAGCGGATTCGATGAAAAGGGTCCTTATGAAGGGTAAATAGAAGTTGACAAATCACGTTGTGGCTTTCACGTAGGTAAGAAAACGTTCTTGCTAGAACCCTATTTCAGCCACGTAAAACTTGCAACAACAATTAGAGGACGTCTAACTTGTTTTTGCAGCAAGTGCTTTGTGATATGATATGACCAAAGTTGTGATGAATGATGAATGATATATATGTGATGTATGAGATGTTCATGCTATTGTAATAGGAATCACGACTTGCATGTCGATGAGTATGACAACCGGTAGGAGCCATAGGAGTTGTCTTTATTTTTTGTATGACCTGCGTGTCATTGAGGAACGCCATGTAAATTACTTTACTTTATTGCTAAACGCGTTAGCCGTAGTAGTAGAAGTAATAGTTGGCGAGCAACTTCATGGAGACACGATGATGGAGATCATGATGATGGAGATCATGGTGTCATGCCGGTGACAAGATGATCACGGAGCACCAAGATGGAGATCAAAGGAGCTATGTGATATTGGCCATATCATGTCACTATTATTATTTGATTGCATGTGATGTTTATCATGTTTTGCATCTTGTTTACTTAGAACGACGGTAGTAAATAAGATGACCCCTCATAATAATTTCAAGAAAGTGTTCCCCCTAACTGTGCACCGTTGCGACAGTACGTTGTTTCGAAGCACCTCGTGATGATCGGGTGTTAGATTCTAACGTTCACATACAATGGGTGTAAGACAGATTTACACATGCAAACACTTAGGTTGACTTGACGAGCCTAGCATGTACAGACATGGCCTCGGAACACAGAAGACTGAAAGGTCGAGCATGAGTCGTATAGAAGATACGATCAACATGAAGATGTTCACCGATGTTGACTAGTCCGTCTCACGTGATGATCGGACACGGCCTAGTTAACTCGGATCATGTTATACTTAGATTACAGGAGGGATGTCTATCTAAGTGGGAGTTCATTGAATAATTTGATTAGATGAACTTAATTATCATGAACTTAGTCTAAAATCTTTACAATATGTCTTGTAGATCAAATGGCCAACGCAGTCCTCAACTTCAACGCGTTCCTAGAGAAAACCAAGCTGAAAGACGATGGCAGCAACTACACGGACTGGGTCCGGAACCTGAGGATCATCCTCATATCTGCCAAGAAAGATTATGTCCTACAAGCACCGCTAGGTGACCCTCCCGTCCCACAGAACCAAGACATTATGAACGCTTGGCAGACACGTGCTGATGATTACTCCCTCGTTCAGTGCGGCATGCTTTACAACTTAGAACCGGGGCTCCAAAAACGTTTTGAGAGACACAGAGCATACGAGATGTTCGAAGAGCTAAAAATGGTTTTTCAAGCTCATGCCCAGGTCGAGAGATATGAAGTCTCCGACAAGTTCTTCAGCTGTAAGATGGAGGAAAATAGTTCTGTCAGTGAGCACATACTCACAATGTCTGGGTTACATAACCGCTTGACTCAGCTGGGAGTTAATCTCCCGGATGACGCGGTCATTGACAGAATCCTCCAGTCGCTTCCACCAAGCTACAAGAGCTTTGTGATGAACTTCAATATGCAGGGGATGGAAAAGACCATTCCTGAGGTATTTGCAATGCTGAAATCAGCAGAGGTAGAAGTCAAAAAGGAACATCAAGTGTTGATGGTGAATAAAACCACTAAGTTCAAGAAGGGCAAGGGTAAGAAAGCCTTCAAGAAGGACGGCAAGGGAGTTTCCGCACCCAGCAAGCAAGCTGCCGGGAAGAAGCCAAAGAATGAGCCCAAGCCCGAGACTGAGTGCTTTTATTGCAAGGGAAGTGGTCACTGGAAGCGGAACTGCCCCAAATACTTAGCGGACAAGAAGGCCGGCAAAACGAAAGGTATATGTGATATACATGTAATTGATGTGTACCTTACCAGTATTCGTAGTAGCTCCTAGGTATTTGATACCGGTGCGGTTGCTCACATTTGTAACTCAAAGCAGGAGCTGCAGAATAAGCGGAGACTGGCAAAGGACGAGGTGACGATGCGCGTCGGGAATGGTTCCAAGGTCAATGTGATCGCCGTCGGCATGCTACCTCTACCTTTGCCTTCGGGATTAGTTTTAAACCTTAATAATTGTTATTTAGTGCCAGCTTTGAGCATGAATATTGTATCAGGATCTCGTTTAATTCGAGATGGCTACTCATTTAAATCCGAGAATAATGGTTGTTCTATTTATATGAGAGATATGTTTTATGGTCATGCTCCGATGGTGAATGGTTTATTCTTAATGAATCTCGAGCGTAATACTACACATGTTCATAGTGTGAGTACCAAAAGATGTAAGATTGATAATGATAGTCCCACATACTTGTGGCACTGCCGCCTTGGTCACATAGGTGTCAAATGCATGAAGAAGCTCCATGCTGATGGACTTTTAGAGTCTCTTGATTACGAATCATTTGACACGTGCGAACCATGCCTCATTGGTAAAATGACCAAGACTCCGTTCTCAGGAACAATGGAGCGAGCAACCAACTTATTGGAAATCATACATACTGATGTGTGTGGTCCAATGAGTGTTGAGGCTCGCGGTGGCTATGGTTATGTTCTCACCCTCACTGATGACTTGAGTAGATATGGGTATGTCTACTTAATGAAACACAAGTCTGAGACCTTTGAAAAGTTCAAGGAATTTCAGAGTGAGGTTGAGAATCAACATGACAGGAAAATCAAGTTCCTGCGATCAGATCGTGGAGGAGAATACTTGAGTCATGAGTTTGGCACACACTTAAGAAAATGTGGAATAGTTTCACAGCTCACGTCGCCTGGAACACCTCAGCGTAATGGTGTGTCCGAACATCGTAATCGCACTCTATTAGATATGGTGCGATCTATGATGTCTCTTACCGATTTACCACTATCTTTTTGGGGCTATGCCTTAGAGACTGCCGCATTCACTTTAAATAGGGCTCCGTCGAAATCCGTTGAGACGACACCGTATGAATTATGGTTTGGGAAGAAACCTAAGCTGTCGTTTCTGAAAGTTTGGGGATGCGATGCTTATGTCAAGAAACTTCAACCTGAAAAGCTCGAACCCAAGTCGGAAAAATGCGTCTTCATAGGATAACCTAAAGAAACTATTGGGTATACCTTCTACCTCAGATCCGAAGGCAAGATCTTTGTTGCCAAGAATGGATCCTTTCTAGAGAAGGAGTTTCTCTCGAAAGAAGTAAGTGGGAGGAAAGTAGAACTTGATGAAGTATTACCTCTTGAACCGGAAAATCGCACAACTCAAGAAAATGTTCCTGAGGTGCTTGCACCGACTAGAGAGGAAGTTAATGATGATGATCAAGATACTTCTGATCAAGCTCCTACTGAAATTCGAAGGTCCACAAGGACACGTTCCGCACCAGAGTGGTACGGCAACCCTGTCTTGGAAATCATGTTGTTAGACAACGGTGAACCTTCAAACTATGAAGAAGCGATGGCGGGCCCGGATTCTGACAAATGGCTAGAAGCCATGAAATCTGAGATAGGATCCATGTATGAAAACGAAGTATGGACTTTGACTGACTTGCCCGTTGAGCGGCGAGCCATAGAAAATAAATGGATCTTTAAGAAGAAGATAGACGCGGATGGTAATTTGACCATCTATAAAGCTCGGCTTGTCGCTAAGGGTTATCGACAAGTTCAAGGGGTTGACTACGATGAGACTTTCTCACCGGTAGCGAAGCTGAAGTCCGTCCGAATCTTGTTAGCAATTGCTGCATTCTATGATTATGAAATATGGCAAATGGACGTCAAAACGGCATTCCTTAATGGTTTCCTTAAGGAAGAATTGTATATGATGCAGCCGGAAGGTTTTGTCGATCCTAAGAATGCTAACAAGGTGTGCAAGCTCCAACGCTCGATTTATGGGCTGGTGCAAGCATCTCGGAGTTGGAACATTCGCTTTGATGAGATGATCAAAGCGTTTGGGTTTACGCAGACTTATGGAGAAGCCTGCGTTTACAAGAAAGTGAGTGGGAGCTCTGTAGCATTTCTCATATTATATGTAGATGACATACTTTTGATGGGAAATGATATAGAACTCTTGGACAGCATTAAGGCCTACTTGAATAAGAGTTTTTCAATGAAGGACCTTGGAGAAGCTGCTTATATATTAGGCATCAAGATCTATAGAGATAGATCGAGACGCCTCATAGGTCTTTCACAAAGCACATACCTTGATAAGATATTGAAGAAGTTCAATATGGATCAGTCTAAGAAGGGGTTCTTGCCCGTGTTACAAGGTGTGAAATTGAGCTCAGCTCAATGTCCGACCACGGCAGAAGATATAGAAGAGTTTAGTGTCATCCCCTATGCCTCAGCCATAGGTTCTGTTATGTATGCCATGCTGTGTACCAGACCTGATGTAAACCTTGTCGTAAGTTTGGTAGGAAGGTACCAAAGTAATCCCGACAAGGAACACTGGACAGCGGTCAAAAATATCCTAAAGTACCTGAAAAGGACTAAGGAAATGTTTCTCGTCTATGGAGGTGACGAAGAGCTCGTCGTAAAGGGTTACGTCGACACTAGCTTCGACACAGATCTGGATGACTCAAAGTCACAAACCGGATACGTGTATATTTTGAATGGTGGGGCAGTAAGCTGGTGCAGTTGCAAGCAGAGCATCGTGGCGGGATCTACATGTGAAGCGGAATACATGGCAGCCTCGGAGGCAACACATGAAGCGATTTGGGTGAAGGAGTTCATCACCGACCTAGGAGTCATACCAAATGTGTCGGGGCCAATCAAACTCTTCTGTGACAACACTGGAGCTATTGCACTTGCCAAGGAGCCCAGGTTTCACAAGAAGACCAGTCACATCAAGCGTCGCTTCAACTCCATTCGTGAAAATGTTCAAGATGGAGACATAGATATTTGTAAAGTACATACGGACCTGAATATAGCAGATCCGTTGACTAAACCTCTCCCTAGAGCAAAACATGATCAACACCAGAATTCCATGGGTGTTCGATTCATCACAATGTAACTAGATTATTGACTCTAGTGCAAGTGGGAGACTGTTGGAAATATGCCCTAGAGGCAATAATAAAAGCATTATTATTATATTTCCTTGTTCATGATAATTGTCTTTATTCATGCTATAATTGTGTTATCCGGAAATCGTAATACATGTGTGAATAATAGACACCAACATGTCCCTAGTAAGCCTCTAGTTGACTAGCTCGTTGATCAAAAGATAGTCATGGTTTCCAGACTATGGACATTGGATGTCATTGATAACGAGATCACATCATTAGGAGAATGATGTGATGGACAAGACCCAATCCTAAACATAGCACAAGATCGTGTAGTTCGTTTGCTAGAGTTTTCCAATGTCAAGTATCCTTTCCTTAGACCATGAGATCGTGTAACTCCCGGATACCGTAGGAGTGCTTTGGGTGTACCAAACGTCACAACGTAACCGGGTGACTATAAAGGTATAGTACAGGTATCTCCGAAAGTGTCTGTTGGGTTGACACAGATCAAGACTGGGATTTGTCACTCCGTATGACGGAGAGGTATCACTGGGCCCACTCGGTAATGCATCATCATAATGAGCTCAAAGTGACCAAGTGTCTGGTCACGGGATCATGCATTACGGTACGAGTAAAGTGACTTGCCGGTAACGAGATTGAACGAGGTATTGGGATACCGACGATCGAATCTCGGGCAAGTAACATACCGATTGACGAAGGGAATTGTATGCGGGGTTGCTTGAATCCTCGACATCGTGGTTCATCCGATGAGATCATCGAGGAGCATGTGGGAGCCAACATGGGTATCCAGATCCCGCTGTTGGTTATTGGCCGGAGAGTCGTCTCGGTCATGCCTACATGTCTCCCGAACCCGTAGGGTCTACACACTTAAGGTTCGGTGACGCTAGGGTTGTAGGGATATGTATATGCAGTAACCCGAATGTTGTTCGGAGTCCCGGATGAGATCCCGGACGTCACGAGGAGTTCCAGAATGGTCCGGAGGTAAAGAATTATATATAGGAAGTGCTATTTCGGGCATCGGGACAAGTTTCGGGGTCACCGGTATTGTACCGGGACCACCGGAAGGGTCCCGGTGGTCCACCGGGTGGGGCCACCTGCCCCGGGGGGGGCCACATGGGCTGTAGGGGGTGCGCCTTGGCCTATATGGGCCAAGGGCACCAGCCCCAAGAGGCCCATGCGCCTAGGGTTCAAGGAAGGGAAGAGTCCCAAAGGGGGAAGGCACCTCCGAGGTGCCTTGGGGAGGAGGGATTCCTCCCTTGGCCGCACCCCCCTAGGAGATTGGATCTCCTAGGGCCGGCCCCCCTTGGACTCCCTATATATAGTGGGGGAAGGAGGGCCTCTCCATCCACGCCTTTGGTGCCTCCCTCTCCCTCTCCAACACACCCTCCTCCTCCATAGAGCTTAGCGAAGCCCTACCGGAGTACTGCAGCTCCATCACCACCACGCCGTCGTGCTGCTGCCGGAGCCATCTTCCTCAACCTCTCCTCCCCCCTTGCTGGATCAAGAAGGAGGAGACGTTACGCTGACCGTACGTGTGTTGAACGTGGAGGTGCCGTCCGTTCGGCGCTAGGATCTCCGGTGATTTGGATCACGTCGAGTACGCCTTCCTCATCCCCGTTCTTTGAACGCTTCCGCGCGTGATCTACAAAGGTATGTAGATGCAATCCGATCACTCGTTGCTAGATGAACTCCTAGATGGATCTTGGTGAAACCGTAGGAAATTTTTTGTTTTCTGCAACGTTCCCCAACATTCCCTTCGTAACGTTTCGGTCTTATCGAGATGAGCGATCGGTCCCACCGAGATTGCAATGTAAACTCTCTGTTTCCCTTTTGTAACATTTTGGTCTCACCGAGATGAGCGAATCGGTCCCACCGAGTTTACCTGACCAACTCTCTGGTTAGCTTATTACCAAAATCGGTCCCACCGAGTTTGTGTAATCGGTCACACCGAGATTACGTTATGCCCTAACCCTAACCATATCGGTCCTACCGAGTTGCATCTCAGTCCCACCGAAAATCCTAACGGTTACTAGGTTTGCTGAATCGGTCCGACCGAGTTTAACCATTCGGTCCCACCGAGTTTGGCAAATTGTGTGTAACAGTTAGATTTTGTGTGGAGGCTATATATACCCCTCCACCCACTCTTCATTCGTGGAGAGAGCCATCAGAACATACCTACACTTCCAATACACATTTTCTGAGAGAGAACCACCTACACTTATGTTGAGGTTAAGATATTCCATTCCAACCATATGAATCTTGATCTCTAGCCTTCCCCAAGTTGCTTTCCACTCAAATCTTCTTTCCAACAAATCCAAATCCTGTGAGAGAGAGTTGAGTGTTGGGGAGACTATCATTTGAAGCACAAGAGCAAGGAGTTCATCATCAACACACCATTTGTTAATTCTTGGAGAGTGGTGTCTCCTAGATTGGCTAGGTGTCACTTGGGAGCCTCCGACAAGATTGTGGAGTTGAACCAAGGAGATCTACCGCTAGTGAGGCAAGTCCTTCGTGGGCGACGGCCATGATGGAATAGACAAGGTTGCTTCTTCGTGGACCCTTCGTGGGTGGAGCCCTCCATGGACTCGCGCAACCGTTACCCTCCATGGGTTGAAGTCTCCATCAACGTGGATGTACGATAGCACCACCTATCGGAACCACGACAAAAACATCCGTGTCTCCAATTGCGTTTGAATCCTCCAAACCCATCCCTTTACATTCTTGCAAGTTGCATGCTTTACTTTCCGCTGCTCATATAATCTTTTGCATGCTTGCTTGAATTGTGTGGAGATTGCTTGACTTGTGCTAAGATAGCTAAAATCTGCCAAGAACTAAAATTGGGAAAAGGCTAGATTTTTATTTGGTCAAGTAGTCTAATCACCCCCCTCTAGACATACTTTCGATCGTACAGACGCAACAAACACAAGCGCCACAAATATGGTGAAAACGCCAAAAATATGGCAGTTAATGCCGGGTTCAGGGGCTCAAAGTCCGGTCAGCGGAAAGGGCCGCCCAAAAATACAAATACGGGTCCATCCAGTCCGGACCGCATACTCGCTCGCCAATGCCAAATTCATGGCACCCCAGAAACGCCATCCACTGAGGGAGTCCTAGATTAGGGGGTGTCCGGATGGCCGGACTATACCTTCAGCCGGACTCCTGGACTATGAAGATACAAGATTGAAGACTTCGTCCCGTGTCCGGAAGGGACTTTCCTTGGCGTGGAAGGCAAGCTTGGCGATACAGATATGTAGATATCCTACCATTGTAACTGACTTTGTGTAACCCTAACCCTCTCCAGTGTCTATATAAACCGGAGGGTTTTAGTCCGTAGGACAACATACAGAACAACAATCATACCATAGGCTAGCTTCTAGGGTTTAGCCTCTCCGATCTCGTGGTAGATCTACTCTTGTACTACCCATATCATCAATATTAATCAAGCAGGACATAGGGTTTTACCTCCATCAAGAGGGCCCGAACCTGGGTAAAACTTCGTGTCCCTTGCCTCCTGTTACCATCTGGCCTAGACGCACAGTTCGGGACCCCCTACCTGAGATCCGCCGGTTTTGACACCGACATTGGTGCTTCCATTGAGAGTTCCTCTGTGTCGTCGCCATCAGGAAGGATGCCTCGCCCCGTCTTTAAAGACGGCACCGTTGCTAAGGGAGCTTTGGTTGTCGGCCAAACCCTCCGGCTAGGTGGTTTTCTTATGACCGCCTGTTCGGCTTCTGCACCGACGATGACCTCTCGAGCCATCAAAAAAAATCTTCATGTCAGTTCGGAACTCGCCGAGCAGTTAGATCCAATGGAGCTCTCCTCCATAAACGAGCTCTTGGATCGCATCGCCGCCCTGGGAGTCACTACGGATTACAACCAGATTGGGCCTAAACCCGATCTGAGAGAGATTAACTCTCCCCAAGTCACCCATCACGTTGCCGTGGTAGAGGGACAGTGCGGCGACCCTTCATCTATCTTAAGGACTAGCTACGTCCGGATTCCCGATCCCTCCAAGCCAGATACCCGCGGAGGGGAGGATATCACTCAAGACCTGAACTTAGAGACAGGCAACGGGCTGGATTCATTGGACAACATCCAGGAATCCAAATTTTCGAGTTCAGAAATCCCTCGGCCTCTGAGCCTCAGATTGGGTGAGGCTTCGGATTTAATTCCACCCACCCACCCGAACACAAGCGATCTATCCCAAATCAGGCAAGAGCCCGATGAAACAGTACATCATTACTGGGCCAGATTCCTCCTGGTTAGGAACAGGATAAGGGACTGCCGCGAGGAAGACGCAATCTCAATCTTCTGCAATAATTGCACGGACAAGGGAATCCTCAACGCCATAAGTCGCCGTGATATTACACGCTTCACTGACTTAGCGTCCATTGTATGAAAGTACTGTGCGATAGAAAGCGCCTGGAAAGCCAAAATAAAATTTTGGAACGATCCGGCCCTGAATACAAACCCAGTCTGAAATAAAGGGTGTATCATCGACAGACACCCGGGTCAAACACCAAAAAGCAAAAACCCTCTACAGGGCATGGAACCGTACTGGAAGGATGGCTTAATGGACCCTGTAAAATTCATAGTACAGAGGACGCCACACCAACTCACAGCCTTAGAGCATGTTGGATACTCCGGGAGGTGGCCAAAATTGGCGAAGATCTCCTAATTCCGGAGGCCACAGAAAGCCACACCAGAGACACCAATACGGTACTAACAGTCTTTGAGACTTTCGCATCAAATAATATGCGAAAAAGGACACTCCACAGCCTTGCTGAAGTCTACCAAGTAGCAACAATAAACCCATGGAGTGACACGGCTATTACCTTTAACGCCGGTGATGAACCTAAATTCCGAACAGCCCGAGCACCAGCCGCATTGGTCCTCAGTCCAATAGTGGACGGCTTTCATCTTACCAAGGTACTCATGGACGGCGGTAGCGGATTGAACCTCATTTATGAGGAAACCCTTCAAAAAATGGAAATAGACTGGAACCGCATTGAGCAAAGCAGCACAACCTTTAGAGGAATAATCCCCAGCCGGGAAGCGCGCTGTACAGGAAAAATCACACTAGATGTGGTGTTCGGCACGCCGGATAATTACAGGTCCGAAGAGGTCGCGTTCCATGTGGCTCCGTTCAGCAGCGGTTATCACGCTCTGCTAGGGCGGGAAGCGTTTACAATCTTCCAAGCAATACCCCATTACGGGTACATGAAGCTCAAGATGCCCGGGCCTAACGGGATCATCACTCTCTGTAGTGATCCGGACATAGCACTCCCCGCCGAAAACAAGACAGCCGCACTGGCCCTCGAGGCACTATCCGAAGCCCTAGCGGCTGAGGAACTGACTGCGCTGCGCTCCATGGTGAATAGGGACAATGTGGTACTCGACAAAAGATCCAAGTCCACCTCCTTTAAACCGGCGGCCGAAATAGTCAAATTCCAGGTCCATCCAACGGACCCCAATAAAACAGCTTCCATCGGGGCACAGTTAAATCCTGATGTAGACGCCGCACTGCGAGAGTTCCTACGAGAGAACTGGGACATTTTCGCCTGGCACCCTTCAGACATGCCAGGAATCCCATGCAGGCTGGCCGAGCACAGCTTAAATATCCTAAAAGGATTCAAACCTGTCAAACAAGCTCTTGGGCGTTTTTCCGAACCTAAGAGACAGGCCATGGGAGAGGAGCTAGCAAAGCTATTGGAGGCCGGATTCATCAGAGATATAAAACATCCGGACTGGCTAGCAAACCTGGTGATGGTACCAAAGAAGGACAAATCCTGGCGCCAGTGCATTGATTTTAAAGACCTTAACAAGGCTTGCCCAAAGGATCCCTTCCCCCTCCCCTGCATCGATCAAATTATCGACGCTACCATAGGACACGATTCGTTGTGTTTCCTCGACACATATTCCGGCTACCATCAAATCAAGATGGCAGAATCAGACCAAGCCGCAACAGCATTTATCACACCATACGACCCATTCTGCTTCAACACAATGCCCTTCGGGCTCAAAAACGCCGGCGCAACATATCAGCGCATGATTCAGACATGCCTGGCAAACCAGATCGGCAAAACAGTGGAGGCATATGTAGATGATGTGGTCGTCAAAACAAGACATGTCGAATCTCTAGTAGACGACTTGAGGCTCACATTTGATAACCTCCGAACATACGACATCAAGCTTCATTGTATCCAGTAGAGGAATTGAAGCAAATCCAGCCAAGATCCGAGCTCTGTCACAATTGGATATCCCAAAGGACCTCAAACAAATACAAAAGTTAACCGGATGCGTGGCGGCTCTAAGCCGCTTTATCTCCCGCTTGGGAGAAAAGGCCCTACCCCTTTACCGCCTCCTTCGGCGCACCGAACACTTCGAATGGACGGATGCAGCCATGGCCGGACTCGACGAAATAAAATCCATATTGGCAACAAACCCAGTCCTGGCCACGCCAAACATTGGCGAACCAATGCTATTGTACATTGCAGCAACACATCAGGTTGTAAGCGCAGTGCTCGTCGTCGAACGAGAAACGGACGAACACAAATTCCCCCTTCAAAAGCCGGTCTATTATGTGTCCACTGTCCTCACTCCGTGCAAATCACGGTACCCGCATTATCAAAAGATTGCTTACACGATATTCATGGCATCCCGGAAGCTATGACACTACTTTCAAGAGTGTTCAATAACAGTAGCCTCGGAAGTACCACTTAACAATATTATAAACAACCGTGACGCAACGGGACAGATTGCAAAATGGGCCATTGAGCTCCTCCCGTTCGACATAACTTATAAGCCACGGTGAGCCATCAAGTCGCAAGTTTTGGCCGACTTCGTCGCAGAATGGACGGAGGCCGAACTCCCTAAAGAGTACGACACATACTCAAATTGGATCATGCATTTTGACGGCTCCAAGATGTTGTCCGGACTAGGGGTTGGTGTCGTTTTGACGTCCCCCACAGTAGACACAGTTCAATACGTACTCCAGATTATGTACACAGACTCCAACAATGCAGCCGAATATGAGGCCCTTTCACATGGTCTCCGGATGGCAGTATCCATGGGCATTCAACGCCTAGAGGTGCGCGGGGACTCGAACCTCGCAATATCCCAAATAAATGGAGACTTTGATGCCAAGGATCCAAAAATGGCAGCTTAACACAATGCTGTCCTAAAAATGTCAGCTCGGTTCGAAGGGCTTGAATTTCACCATATAGCCCGGGAAAATAATCAGGCGGCAGATGTCCTGGCACGCATCGGCGCAAAACGCGATGTAGTCCCCCCAACATCTTCTTGGAAAGGCTGTTCAAGCCATCCGTAGTATGGGAAGGGGAGCCGAACAATAACAACCCGGACCCAACCGCACTGCCCGACACCGAACATTCTGACACAATCGGAGGCCCTGCCAATGAAATAACACCTTCAGCCCACGTAATAATGGCCGTCATCACCCCGTGGACAGAACCATTCTTCGCCTACCTTACTAGGCAGGAACTCCCCGAGGACCAAAATGAGGCACGCTGCATAGTGCGGCGATCCAAAGCCTACAAAGTCCACGAGGGAGAGCTTTATAAGAAAAGCACTACCAGAGTCCTTCAAAGGTGCATCTCCGAAGAGGAAGGGTGGAACCTCCTAGCTGAAATTCATGCCGGACTCGGCGGTCATCACGCTGCAGCTCAGTCCCTTGTAAGCAAGGCCTTTCGTACAGGCTTTTATTGGCCGACGGCCCGGGCAGACGCCCAGGACTTAGTCCAACAATGCGTCGGTTGCCAGCTCTTTGCAAACCAAAGCCATATGCCACCTACCGCCCTCCAAACTATCCCCATCACTTGGCCCTTCGCGGTCTGGGGGCTTGACATGGTTGGACCCCTTAAAGGCGGAACCCACAAGCAAAAATACTTACTGGTCATGGTGGATAAGTTCACCAAATGGATAGAAGCCAAGCCTGTTAAGACGGCCGAATCCGGACTGGTGATAGACTTTATATCTGGGGTTGTACACCGTTACGGCGTCCCCCACAGCATCATCACTAATAACGGCATGAACTTTACGGCCGACGAGGTAAAACTCTGGTGCAAAAACATGGGCATCAAGCTCGATTATGCTTCCGTCTATCACCCACAAACTAACGGCCAGGTCGAACGTGCAAATGGTCTTATCATGAGCGGCATCAAACCCAGATTAGTGCGGTCCCTCAAGGAATCTAACACACACTGGGTAGAGGAGCTCGACTCTGTACTCTAGGGGCTGCGGACCATGCCGAATCGCACCACCGGATACACACCATTCTTTATGGTGTACGGCGCAGAGGCAGTTTTGCCTTGCGACATAATTCATGACTCACCTCCAGAGTGCATGTACGAAGAAAGAGAAGCCGAGCTCGATCGGCAGGACAGTTTGGACGCATTGGAGGAGGAGCGTGACATGGCAAAAGCCCGTTCCGCATTCTATCAACAACAGGCTCGAAGATACCAAAGCAGAGAAGTACGAGCCAAAAATTACAACGTTGGTGAATTAGTTCTACGCCTGCCGGACAAGAAAAAGGACAAACTCAAGCCCAAGTGGGAAGGTCCCTTCATAATTGACCAAGTCCTGACTGGTGGAGTGTACCGCCTGCGAGATGCATCGGATAACCGACTCGAGCCGAACCCATGGAACGCAGCCCGTCTCCGAAGATTCTATGCCTAGCGCTGGACTCTGTGTTCGTCTCCTTCCTCTGTCCATTTTTTATATACTGTTTGTCTTACATTTCTCTCCTTCTCCCCTTCCTTTCTCTTATAGCCTTTAAAGGCTCATCAAATGACGTGCTATTCGCACTCATTAAACCTGGGGGCTTCTTTTAACAGAAGCTTATTTATACGGGCTTCATGCCCAACACATGTGTTACACCTCTGCATGTACCTTTTATTTCACCATTATATGCATCAATATGACTTAAGTTTTGGCCAAGCTGGGTTGCCCGACTCCTGTGCTTACCCCTACGTTCCCGATTGTTCGGCTAGGAGGTAAAGGGAGCACCTCTGTGATTATTACTGCCGGATCAGCCGGATGTGTACCTCAGACTGGGTGAAGCCGAAAGCTAGCATTCTTAAGGGAATATTCGGTCAGTGGCCTAAAATATGATCTTTTCACTTATTTATTTATGCGCCCCCAGATGCTTTTTCCCGCGTCTTTTTCGCAGAATGGGCATGCACTTTAGGGCATGCCTCCCAGGGAAAGGAACCCCTAACGAAACTATTCTCCCTGGAAGATGTTTCTTACTAACCATGTAATATAACATAACTAGTCGGGCACTTGTCTGTTCACACACTAATGACCCCTACGCCTGGTCTCCATGCATTCCTCAGTTCTTATATAACCGCATGGGAATTCGGACACACTCCGGACCGTCAGGTCCCGAGGCTGAAGCGAAAAGGTCGGCCATGACAAACGATCTACAATCCGGCTAGAAGGCATTATAAATGTCAATTAAATTACATAGTCATTCTGACTGATTGTATTCATCTTCAATACTATCTAACAGGCTGTCTAATTTACAGTCCTGCTGGGAATACTTTGTGGCCAATTCCACTTGGCCGTATACTAAGCTTATAGGGATCTCCTTCCCATCGAGCCCCATAGGACCGACCTCGACCATGTGGTTGGGGTTAGCCTTTGTGTACCGCATCTTCACCATGGCCCAGGCCTCCCTAGCGCCTTGACGGTAGGCTGATATCTTCCACAATCGGAAGCGCCGCCGTGCTCCCTTTAGCTTCTCTGCAAGCTCTTCAAGACCTTCGGGCATGGAGATGGATGGCCACAAGGCCTGGGCGATGCCTTGCATCGCCTGCCGAACTCGCTCGAGCAGTTGCGAGAGCTCGGGAAGAAGGTCACCCGTAGAACCGGGCATCTCCTCTGTAGGACGACCTGTTAGCACACCTACAGACATTACTCTGTTAGTCGACTTCCCCGCCGAACTTTTTTTCAAAGGTTCGTTCAAGCACTTACTAAATATGCCGCGCCGAAGCCGCTGATTCTCCTTAACGGAGTCTGACAGCTGGGCACAAACATCTTTCAGGTCGACGCCCAGCTTGGTGTTGGCATCTTGGAGATCGTTCTTCTCCCGCCTCACCTTTGTCAACACCTTCTCACCAGCCTTCAGCTGGCGTAGGAGTTGTTGCCTTTCCGGACTCAATCCGGCGCCATCTGCAATTTCATTTGTCAGATTCGCACCCATGCCGTGCTTCGCAAAATACTTATCTTTCGAAGTGTATATTACCAGAGGGGGTCTTCTTGGGCTCCCCTGTCGCGGCTAGTGTGGCCTCAAGTTGGGCTTTGCACTCTTCCAACTCCTGGGACAGTAGGGAATTCTTTTCTATAAGAACCTGCATAACAAATGATCCTTAAATCAGTTATTCTAACTGTTTCAAGTCTCGGGGGCTACTGGTATATATATAATTACCAAAAATTTCTTACCCGTATGTCTTTTACATATTGCTCCGTTGCTCTGGCTAGACCATTTTGAGCGGCACGGAGGTACGCATCTCCCGAATTGAAGGCATCTAATGCCTCTCGGGAGAAACAAGCATCGCGAAGAATTGTCCGGCGTCGCCTGTGGTTCATGGCACTCTCCACCTCAGAGTTGGTGGCAGACAACTTGTCCACATCCTCCGTCGGAGGAGCGTCCGGTGCGCGCCTTGTGTGCGCCTCCACCTCCGGACCAGGCTTTGGAGCCTGGCTGGTGGAGGCGCGATTGGCAGCCTCTCCGGATATAGTCCGGCGAGGTCTCTTTGTCCTGAAGAGAGCACGAGTGTTAATATGCCTTGAAGGTATAACACCTGGGATAAGGGGGCGCGCCATACCTTTGCGCTGACGCCTCGGTCCGGACTGCACCTCTTTTCTGCCCACGGGGCCCTGCGGCCCCTCGTTGGCTTGTCGCCGCAGGTTCGGCCTCCCGTCTCAAAAACCTCCCCTGCAAAGATCGGTTGTAATCAGGAAACTGAAAACACGAGAGGGCGGACCCCTATTCGGGGTACTGGGACTTCGATCTCAGTTACCTGGGAGGCTGGGATTAGCCCTGGGTAATCGACCGTAATGGCCACCAAGGCGTTGTCCTTGCTCAATTGATGGAACACTCCATCAATCAGCTCCACAGATAAGTCCGGATCCTCTTGAGAGGCCGGGTCGAGGGACTGTCCTGGGTCCTCGGGTTGTGGAGGAGGGTTGTTTATTTCTTTAACAGCCTGGCGCAGTTCCTGTGTTGAAGTCGTTAGACTGAATATTTAACAATGGGAATATAAAACGGATGGGCAAGTAAATGTGACCACTTACCCAGCTTGGGGGATTGTACATAGAAAATCCACCCTGTGGGTTGACACGGAGAAATTCCTCCTCTTCTCCCTTGTACAAAGCGGACAAAGTCTTTGTTAGGGCCGCAGCCGAATCCGGTCCCTTACGGCCGTAGCGGGTGGCGTCGTCCTCCCCGTTGAAATCCCACATGGGGTGGCCTCTATACTGTAGCGGCTGCACCTCTCGCATGATGCATGCGGCCATGACCCCGATCATGGTCAGTCCGGAATGAGCTAGCAATCTTATCCGGCCCATCAGGTAAAGGACGTCCTTGTCACTTTCCCTCTGAGGGCTCCGTGGACGCCAACTTAGGCGCTTCTTTAGTGGAGCACTGTCGAACTCAGGGAGGCCGATCCGGACAGGATCCGGCAGCAGGACGTCCTCTATGTAAAACCATTCCGAAGGCCAGTCCTCGGATGCCTTCTTTGGGGTTTCAGATAGATATCCGGTCCCGGCGATGCGCCACACTTCGGCTCCGCCCACTTGATATATTGACCCCTTCTGAGAACGGGGCACAAGGCAGAATAGCTCTTTCCATAGCCCGAAATGAGCCTCAACACCCAAAAACAGCTCGCAGAGGGCTACGAAGCCCGCGATATGCAATACGGAGGCAGGCGTAAGATTGTGTAGCTAGAGGCCATAGAACTCCAGGAGCCGCTGGAGAAATGGATGGATTGGAAATCCGAGCCCTCTTATTAAATAAGGGTCGAGGCATACCCGCTCACCTTTGGAGGGATTAGGGGCAGTCTCCGCTTGCTCTCCGCCATTATAGATGGCAAGACCGGCTCGAACCGGGACCATATAGGCCGGGGGGAGAAATCCCTTGGTCTGGAGCGTCACTAGCTTGCTATGCGGGATGGATCATCTCTCCCAACATCCAGGCTGAGGGCTGGAAGGGCGAAAGGAGGAGTTGCGACGGCTGGCCATGGTGGTATGGACCTTTGTTGGATGCGATCTGATGAACACCCGCGAGGGGGAGAAGGTGTGGTTTGGATGTAAATCCTCGTCCCCTTAAATGGGCGGCTCATTTACGCGGCTAGGGGTGTGGATGTAAAAACACTCAGACTTTTCATATTCGTTTGACACATGGGAGACGACCATTATTGGGCGTAGAAGCCAATGAGTGCAACATTTACAAGAAGCCAGACTTTATTCAACATGTACATGGAATTTGGAGGAGAACCCGCCTTGCAATGCCGAAGACAATCTGTGCGCCGGACTCATCGTCATTGAAGCCTGGTTCGGGGGCTACCGAGGGAGTCCTGAATTAGGGGGTGTCCGGATGGCTGGACTATACCTTTAGCCGGACTCCTGGACTATGAAGATACAAGATTGAATACTTCGTCCCGTAGGGACTTTCCTTGGCGTGGAAGGCAAGATTGGCGATACGGATATGTAGATCTCCTACCATTGTAACTGACTTTGTGTAACCCTAACCCTCTCCGGTGTCTATATAAACCGGAGGGTTTTAGTCCGTATGACAACATACAGAACAACAATCATACCATAGGCTAGCTTCTAGGGTTTAGTCTCTCCGATCTTGTGGTAGATCTACTCTTGTACTACCCATATCATCAATATTCATCAAGCAGGACGTAGGGTTTTACCTCCATCAAGAGGGCCCGAACCTGGGTAAAACTTCGTGTCCCTTGCCTCCTGTTACCATCCGGCCTAGACGCACAGTTCGGGACCCCCTACCCGAGATCCGCCGGTTTTGACACCGACAGCCACCCATACCAACAGAGAATGCTGGGTCTTCAAACAAGCCAGCAAGGCAGGCGCCAAAAACGAAGAGGGATCTCAAAGCGACAATAGCGATGAAGAGCCCAGATCGCCGAACACAGGAGGGCAAAAGAAATCCCCCCCATATTCAATCGGTGAATGTGGTAAATACCACCCAAATTGCCCACTTGGACCAGAGATGCACCCTTAGGGACGGCGGCTCAATGGAACTCGCCGTCCCACAATATAAGCTAGGGCCGGTCACCTTCAACCGCACGGATCGTCCAGTTAACGCCAATCGGGGCAATCCAGCCGCACTAATCCTCAACCCTATAGTAGACGGGTTCCACCTCACTCGAGTCCTTATGGACGAAGGTAGCAGTTTAAATCTGCTTTACCAGGACACAATGCGCAAGATGGGCATCGATCATTCAGCGATCAAGCCCACTAAAGCCACTTTTAGAGGCATCATACCGGGTATGGAGGTTAGATGTGCAGGCTCCATTGCCCTCAAGGTAATCTTCGGATCACCAGAAAATTACTGTCTCGAAGAGTTAATCTTCGAAATCTCCCCTTTCCGCAGTGACTAGCAAGCACTGCTCGGGCGAACCGCGTTCGATCGATTCAACGCGTTGCCACATTATGCCTATCATAAGCTCAAAATGCTCGGTCCATGCGGCGTCATCACGGTTCATGGCACGGTCGAACTTTCCTTCAGCACCAACAAATACATCACTTCCTCAGCAGCAGGAACAACGAGCAGCACCTTGCCGCCAAACCTCGAGTCGACGCCCAGGCTCCCGGACACCGTCAAGGGGCTCCGAACTACTTTGCGGAAGGATACCCCGGCTCATACAGAGCTCAACTAAACACTCCGGCGAAGGCCATGACAGGCCGAACTTAGCGGTTCAACTGCCCTGCGGCACGCAAACATTTCTTATATTTGCTTCGTAGGTTCACCTTTGCACCGACCAGGACGGACTCCATAGAGGTAGCTCGAACGCGTCAGGGGGTCCTTAGACATTCCCCGCAGCGAACGTCCGACTACTATATGGATCCGCACTCAACCGCCTCCCCCCTGGTCACAGCAGGTTCTGCTATCACAAGTCCTTTTTTTATCACATTACTTGTACCCATACGCATAGACGTATTATTCAAATACAACATGTGGATTTATATGACGTTTACCTGCTGGTTATTTCTTATCGAAATCATTTCGTCAAATGGCATCCATACACAGCGATATGCCTTAAATATGCCAGGGGCTTCATTTTCCCGTAACACGGCAATAAAAGTCCGAACACCTTCATGGAAGTTCGGCACCCCGAACTTATAGCATTATATGCATCAGCTTCGAATCATGTCTTTGGTCAATAGTTGGGTTTGCCCGGCTCCCACGTTTTGGTACCTTACGTTCCGCTATATCGGCTAAGGTAGCACTGGGAGAACTACTGCGATTGTGTCCCGGTTCTTTCAGATGAGCACCTCAGTAGAGAAAGCCGAAAACTGACTGTCATGATATGGCGAGAGCTGGTCAGCTGTTCGAGCGGTCACAAAATCTTTAAGGATTTCTCCCGCATAATGCCATAACCAATGCAGCGTGCGATGGATCGGCTTTTTCTCCGATCAGGTGCTTATGGAGCCCCTAGTACGGTCTTCTGAACACAAGGGGCTGCGCCGACCATACTAAAGCTCCTATGGCTAAGTGAGAGTGATAAAGCCCTATAGTCCGATTGCCTGGTTCGTTGTGCTGAGCACCTCCTTCGGAGGACCCAAAACTGGGATAAAGAGTGCTCAGGTTTATCCCGAACACCCCC
This sequence comes from Triticum dicoccoides, assembly GCF_002162155.2. Classification (NCBI taxonomy): domain Eukaryota; kingdom Viridiplantae; phylum Streptophyta; class Magnoliopsida; order Poales; family Poaceae; genus Triticum; species Triticum dicoccoides. Next base: position 111,234,283 of record NC_041390.1, read on the forward strand.
GTACTTCTTACGTGGGGGCAGAAGCCGACGACTGGCCAACTCTCAGCCTTAACATACAAACGGCCGCACAAGAGGGTAAACTTTTATATAACAGGCGACATATAAACGACCTTGTTCAAACATTACAAAGGACAACATGATCGACATTCATGGAAATATAATGTCCTTGGTACATAGCTCCGCTGCAAGGTAGGATCCTTTCAGGACACTCTTATAATACAATTCGGGCTTGTGGTGCTCCTTCCCCTCTGGCGGTCCCTCGATCACTAGCTTTTTGGCATCCATCTTCCCCCAGTGCACCTTTGCGAGGGCGAAGGCCATTCGCGCGCCTTCTATATAGGCCGACCGCTTGATGACGTCAAGTCGACGACAAGCACTTACAAGCCACCTCACGAGCCCGAAGTAGCTGCTTGGAATCGGCTCGGCAGGCCATAGCCGGATAACCATATCTTTCATGGCTAGTTCCGCCATCTTATGCAGTTCGATCAGCTGTTTCAGTTGATCGGCAAAAGGCACCGGATAATTTGGTGCCAAATACTGCGACCAAAAGAGCTTATCGGCGGTGTTCCTTCCTTCGGCTCGGTAGAATTGAGCGGCATCTGATATACTGTGAGGTAGCTCGGCAAATACACCTGAGAAGTCCGGATTCACAATCAGAAACATAGTTTTCCCTTCAAATACTTGCTTTATATGGGAAAAGCCTTACCCACCGCGATCTTCCTCGCCTCTTGGATCCCCTGCATGGCGCTTTGGGTTCCCCCCGGGCGTCGCTCGTGGCTTGACGCGCCTTCGTGAGTTCGGAATCTTTCTCCGTTAAACTCTGCTCCAAGGCCTCACATTTACTTATGGCCTCTTGCAGCTCCTGCTCAGCTTTAATAACTCTGGCTTCGTGTTTCTCATGAAGTGTTCGCTCCATGGCCGCCATTTTCTCGGCCTCGGCAATGGCCCTTTTGAGGGCCTCGACTTCGGTCATAACCCCTAGCACAAATTATGCGGCTTATTTCATACTGAACATTTATTTCACAATGAATGCGCGCAAGGCTTGTGCATACCTTGTTTATCACTCAACTGCATTTTTAATTGGCCAATTTCTTCTATGGCCCGCTCCAGACTTTGATTCAGTCCGGAGATCTCCGCAGTACGAGAGGCAGCAGCCGATACAAGTATCTGCTTGGAACAGAAGAGAAATCAATATCACTCAATGAGTCTTTCTGGGATCATCAATGCGATCCCATGTCCGGTTCCTTCTTTCACCGAACAGGGTATCGGGGGCTACTATCTATACTATGACACTCTTCGGCAACTTATAAAACATACCTCAAAGCCTCTTATAAGGCTGATACAGGCTTCATTCAGTCCACTCTCGGTTGACTGAATCTTCTCAATCACCGCACCCATAAGGGCACGATGTTCGTCAACAATGGAGGCATCTCGTAATGCTACCAACAAAGCATCCGACACCTCTGGATGGGCAGAGGTTGCCGGTGGAACAGGCACGCTCCCTCCAGCTGAAGGAGGCTGCCTTCTTGATTCTGGAGCCGTATAAACCTCTAGAATCGCATCCGGTGAGGAGCCGAACTCAAGGTCGCCCCCGCCATCAGACCCTATGGGAATCTTTTCCCCCACGCGTCCGGCCCCTGCGGTTTGACCTCCAGGCGCCGCCTTCACGGTTTCTTCCTTTCCTCCTTGGCCGGGGTCCCCCCGGGACGAAGCCTCGGTGTTATGCACCTGTTTGGAGGAAGGGGCCTTTTGGGGCATCCCACTTTCCATAGCATTCGAGCTCAGTAGGTCCTCTGATGAGGATTGTATGGTACGGGACCTCACCGGACTACCAAAAAATATGGCTTAAGGTTAAAATACTAAGCCACGATGAGTCCGGACGCTTAAACGTACTCGGATTTTATATACTTACGAGTTGACCAGGGGTTGGGCCCTGGGATCCCATGCCAGGTCGCTGTCGGCGGCGGTAGTGGACTCCTCCGGAAAAGAAGCCCTTCCCCTTTTGGGCAGCTCGGCCTACAAGGGTGAGGAGCCCGTTCTCTTCCTCCTTCCCCCCGCAGGGGATTCATCTTCCTCCTCCTTTTTATCCTCTTCGGAGGCGGAACTGGCATCAGAGCCTTCGGGTATTACATCCGAAGTGCCGCGACGACGAAGGCCGCCCCGGGTCTTTTTGGCCTCCTTTTCGGCCATCTTCTTCGGCACCTTGTAGGGAGCCGGGACCAGCATCTTCGTCAGAAGTGGGATGGCCGGGTCTTCGAGCAGCGGGGCCGGACAATGGATTCGCTCCGCCTTCTTCGTCCAGCTCTGGGGGAGTTGAATAAACATGCGTTAAGCGCTTCCTTTGGGTCATGCAGATAGAAAAGTTTGATAAACTCACCGAACTTGAAGGGCGGGACAGTTGGTACCCGCAGTCTTCGGCGGAGTCCGGCCATGATTTGTTGGACTTAAAAAGCACCTTCAAAATGTCCTCTTGCGAGGAGCCGAAGAACCTTCGCAAAGTTTGGTGCCTGGCCGGATCAAAATCCCATAGATTGCAAGTCCGGTGTTGACAAGGCAATATCCGGCGGACTAACATCACCTGGACTACATTGACAAGTTCAATGTTCTTATCTCCCATATATTTAACGCGCGTCTGAAGCACCGCCAGTTCGTCAGACGAGGACCAATCCAGGCCTTTCTTGACCCAGGATGTAAGCCGCAGAGGGGCGCCAGAACGGAACTCGGGAGAGGCGGCCCATTCCTTGCCGCATGGCTCAGTGATGTAAAACCACTACTATTGCCATTCCTTGAGAGAATCATTAAAGGTTGCCGTTGGCCATATGACGCTGGGCATCTTGCTCACCATAGCGCCCCCGCACTCGGTGTGCTCGCCGCCCACCACCTTGGGCTTCACATTAAAAACCTTCAGCCATAAACCGAAGTGCGGCGAGATGCAGAGGAAAGCCTCGCACACGACAATAAGTGTTGATATGTTGAGGAAGGAATTAGGGGACAGATCATGAAGATCGATCCCATAATAGTACATGATGCCGCAAACGAACGGGTGGAGGGGAAACCCTAGCCCACAGACAAAATGAGGGAGGAATACAACCCTCTCATGGGGTTCCGGTGTAGGGACGATCTATCCCACCGTCGGGAGACGGTGGCTGATTTTCTTGGCCAGATACCCGGCCTCCCGAAGCTTTTTGATATCCTTCTCTCAGACGGTAGAGGCCATCCATTTGCCTCCTGCTCCGGATTCGGACATCTTTGGAAGGCCTTTTGTGGGCAGAGAAGATGAACGCTTGGGCGCTGGAGCCTGAGCAGAAGGGAATGAATCGGGAAGAAGGCGTGGGTGAAAAGAGTGAATCCTCGTCCCTTTATAAGGGCAGAAGTGGCGGTGTGCCTCCCCACCTGGTAAAACCTCTTATTTCCCAAGCACCGTAATTGATGGCGCAGTTGGGTTACCCACATCCGTATTGATGAGAATCTCGTGATAGGGGGACACGATCTCTGCTTTGACAAGACGTGTCAAGAAAATCACCTCACGATATGTGCAGTGCTGGTTGAGAAAAACGGTGTGAATAATGACCGGGCCATGACATGATGTCATGTTGCTTAACATGTCAGCAGGTTAGATTTGTGGAAATATTATTCTCTCTACGATGGTATGCGGAATTTGTTTTGCAGAGCCGGACACTATCCTTGTGTTCAAAATCTTCTATGGAGTATTCGGAGGAGGAACCCGCCTTGCAATGCCGTAGACAAAACTGCGCGCTGGACTCATCGTCATTGAAAGCCTGGTTCAGGGGCTACTGAGGGAGTCCTGGATTAGGGGGTCTCCGGACAGCCGGACCATATCCTTTGGCCGGACTGTTGGACTATAAAGATACAAGATTGAAGACTTCGTCCCGTGTCCGGATGGGACTCTCCTTGGCGTGGAAGGCAAGCTAAGCAATACGGATATGTAGATCTCCTCCCTTGTAACCGACTCTGTGTAACCCTAACCCCCTCCGGTGTCTATATAAACTAGAGGGTTTAGTCCGTAGGACAATATACAATCATACCATAGGCTAGCTTCTAGGGTTTATCCTCTACGATCTCGTGGTAGATCAACTCTTGTAATACTCATATCATCAAGAACAATCAAGCAGGATGTAGGGTATTACCTCCATCAAGAGGGCCCGAACCTGGGTAAACATTATGTCCCCTGCCTCCTGTTACCATCCGCCTTAGACACACAGTTCGGGACCCCCTACCCGAGATCCGCCAGTTTTGACACCGACATGATCCCTTACTAAAATTTCAAGGTATAAGTGTTCTCCCTGAGTATGCACCATTGAGACAGTTCTTCGTGCTGAGACACCACGTGATGATGGGGTGTGATAAGCTCTACGTTCACATACAACAGGTGCAAGCCAGTTTTGCACATGCAAAATAATCGGGTTAAACTTGACGAGCCTAGCATATGCAGATATGGCCTCGGAACACTGGAGACCAAAAGGTCGAACGTGAATCATATAGTAGATATGATCAACATAGTGATGTTCATCATTGAAAACTACTCCATCTCACGTGATGATCGCACATGGTTTAGTTGATATGGATCACGTGATAATTTAGATGACTCGAGGGATGTCTATCTAAGTGGGAGTTCTTAAGTAATATGATTAATTGAGCTTAAATTTATCATGAACTTAGTCCTGATAGTATTTGCATATCTATGATGTAGATCAATAGCTTGCAAATAGCTTCCCCGTTTTATTTATGATATGTTCCAGAGAAAACTAAGTTGAAAATGATAGTAGCAATGATGCAGACTTGGTCCATGATCTGAGGATTATCCTCATTGCTGCACAGAAGAATTATGTCTTTGATGCATCGCTAGATGACAGACCTATTACAGGAGTAGATACAGACGTTATGAACGTTTGACAAAACTCGGTATGATGACTACTTGAAAGTTTAGTGCACCATGCTTTACGGCTTAGAATCGGGACTTCAAAAATGTTTTAAACGCCATGGAGCATATAAGATGTTCCAAGAGTTGAAATTGGTATTTCATACTCATGCCCGTGTCGAGAGGTATGAGACCTCTGACAGTACTTTGCCTATAAAATGGAGGAGAATGGCTCACCCAGTGAGCATGTGCTCAGATTGTCTGGGTACTACAATTGCTCGAATCAAGTGGGAGTTAAACTTCCAGATAAGATAGCAATCGATAAAGTTCTCTAGTCACTATCACCAAGTTACTAGAACTTAGTGGTGAACTATAATATGCAAGGGATGACGAAAGTAATTCCCGAGCTCTTCGCGATGTTGAAATTGGCGAAGGTAGAAATCAAGAAAGAGCATCAAGTGTTGATGGTTTACAAGACCACTAGTTTTAAGAAAAAGGGCAAAAGAATAGAAAGGGAACTTCAAGAAGAATGACAAACAAGTTGTCACTCCCGTGAAGAAACCCAAAGCTAGACTCAAGCTTGAAACTGAGTGCTTCTACTGCAAAGGAAATGGTCACTGGAAGTGGAACTGCCCCTAGATACTTGGCGGATAAGAAGGATGGCAAAATGAACAAAGGCATATTTGATATACATGTTATTGATGTGTACTTTACTAGTGTTTATAGCAACCCCTCGGTATTTGATACTAGTTTAGTTGATAAGAGTAGTAACTCGAAACGGGACTTGCAAAATAAACAGAGACTAGTTAAGGGCGAGGTGACGTTGTGTGTTGGAAATGATTCCAAGGTTGATAAGATCACCATCGCACACTCCTTTTACCTTCGGGATTAGTGTTAAACCAAAATAAATGTTATTTGGTGTTTGCGTTAAGCATGAATATGATTGGATCATGTTTATTGCAATACGGTTATTCATTTAAGTCAAAGAATAATTGTTGTTCTATTTACATGAATAAAAACCTTTTATGGTCATTCACTCAATGTAAATGGTTTATTGAATCTCGATCGTAGTGATACACATATTCATAATATTGATGCCAAAAGATGCAAAGTTAATAATGATAGTGCAACTTATTTATGGCACTGCCGTTTAGGTCACATTGGTGTAAAGCGCATGAAGAAACTCCATGCTGATGGGCTTTTGGAATCACTTGATGCTTGCGAACCATGCCTCATGGGCAAGATGACTAAGACTTCGTTCTCCCGAACAATGGAGCGAGAAACTGACTGATTGGAAATAATACATACTGATGTATGCGGTCCGATGAGTGTTAAGGCTCGCGGAGGGTATCATTATTTTCTGACCTTCACAGATGATTTGAGCAGATATGGGTATATCTACTTGATGAAACATAAGTCTGAAACATTTGAAAAGTTCAAAGAATTTCAGAGTGAAGTGGAAAATCATCGTAACAAGAAAATAAAGTTTCTACGATCTGATCGCGGAGACGAATATTTGAGTTACGAGTTTGGTCTTCAATTAAAACAATGTGGAATAGTTTCACAAACTCATGCCACCTGGAACACCACAACATAATGGTGTGTCCGAACGTCATAACCGTACTTTATTGGATATAGTGCAATCTATGATGTCTCTTACCGATTTACCACTATTGTTTTGGGGTTATGCATTAGAGACAGCTACATTCATGTTAAATAGGGCACAGTCTAATCCGTTGAGACGACACCATGTGAACTATGGTTTGGCTAGAAACCTAAGCTGTCGTTTCTTAAAAGTTTGAGGTTGCGATGCTTATGTGAAAAAGTTTCAACCTGATAAGCTCGAACCCAAATCGAAGTAGTGCGTCATCATAGGACACCCAAAAGAAACTGTTGGGTACACCTTCTATCACAGATCCGAAGGCAAGATATTTTGTTGCTAAGAATGGATCCTTTCTAGAGAAGGAGTTTCTCTTGAAAGAAGTGAGTGGGAGGAAAGTAGAACTTGATGAGGTAACTGTACCTTCTCCCGAATTGAAAAGTAGTTCATCACAGAAATCAGTTCCAGTGATTCCAACACCAATTAGTGAGGAAGCTAATGATGATGATCATGAAACTTCAGATCAAGTTACTACCGAACCTCGTAGGTCAACCAGAGTACGGTCCGCACCAGAGTGGTACGGTAATCCTGTTCTAGAAGTCATGTTACTAGACCATGACGAACCTACAAACTCTGAGGAAGCGATGATGAGCCCAGATTCCGCAAAATGGCTTGAGGCCATGAAATCTGAGATGGGATCCATGCATAAGAAAAAAGTATGGACTTTGATTGACTTGCCCGGTGATCGGTGAGTCATTGAGAATAAATGGATCTTCAAGAGGAAGACGGACGCTGATAGTAGTGTTACTATCTATAAAGCTCGAATTGTCGCAAAATGTTTTCGACAAGTTCAAGGTGTTGACTACGATGGATTTTCTCACTCGTACAATGCTTAAAAGTCTGTCCGAATCATGCATAAAAGAATTCTGAGAAGATTCAAATATTGTTCATAGATAGACTTGATCATAAACCCACAATTCATCGTATCTCGACAAACACACCGCAAAAGAGTTACATCGAATAGATCTCCAAGAAGATCGAGGAGAACATTGTAGTGAGATCCAAAGAGAGAGAAGAAGCCATCTAGCTACTAGCTATGAACCCGAAGGTCTGAAATAAACTACTCACACATCTTTGGAGAGGCCATGGAGTTGATGTAGAGGCCCTCCGTGATCAATGCCCCCTTCGGCAGAGCTCCAGAAAAGGCCCCAAGATGGGATCTCTTGGGTATAGAAGGTTGCGGCGGTGGAAATAGGGTTTCGTGGTGCTCCTGGATGTTTTCGGGGTATATGGATATATATAGGAGGAAGAAGTAGGTCGGTGGAGCAACGAGGGGCCCACGAGGGGGAGGGCGCGCCCCTTGCCTCGTGGCCTCCTCGTTGGTTGCTTGACGTCCACTCCAAGTTCTCTGGATCACGTTTGTTCCAAAAATCACGCTCCCGAAGGTTTCATTCCATTTGGACTCCGTTCGATATTCCTTTTCTGCGAAACACTGAAATAGGCAAAAAACAACAATTTGCATTGGGCCTTGGGTTAATAGGTTAGTCCCAAAAATAATATAAAAGTGTAAAATAAAGCCCATTAACATCCAAAACATAATATATAATAGCATGGAACAATAAAAAATTATAGATACATTGGAGACGTATCACCAAGCTGGCTGAGTCGCTGGTCGTAGCCGAGGAGCGGCGCCAGCTCGACCGGATCGTCACCCTGGCCCAAGAGAGGTCGGCCGCACCCATCCTGGCCGAGGACCCGGCTAACGAAGCCTCGTTCAAGCCCTCCAAGGAGACCAAGAAGGTGAAGCTAAACCCAAAAGACCCCGGCTGCAGCAAGTACGTTGTCGTAGGCACCCGCCTCGACAACAAATAGGAAGGCAAGCTCGTCGACTTCCTCCGTGAGAATCGGGATATCTTTGCATGGACCCCAAAGGACATGGCGGGTATCCCGAGGAAGTACGCCAAGCACAAACTTCATGTCCGCAAGGACGCCAAGCCCATCCGTCAACCCCTACGACATTTTTCCGAAGAGAAGAGAAGGACCATTGGTGAAGAGATCGCCAAGCTTTTGGCGGCCGGCTTCATCATGGAAGTATTTCACCCCGAGTGCTGGCCAACCCGGTCCTCGTTTTGAAGAAGAACAACACCCGGCACATGTGTATCGACTACACCAGCCTGAACAAGGCCTGCCCCAAAGACCCGTTCGCTCTCCCGCGGATCGACCAAGTCATCGACTCCACCGTCGGGTGTGAGTTCCTGTCCTTTCTGGACGCTTACTCCCGCTATCACCAGATCAAGCTGGACCCGGCCGACGCCCTGAAGACGTCCTTCATCACGCCCTTTGGGGCGTATTGCTACATCGCCATGTCGTTCGGCTTGAAGAACGCCGGCGCCACTTTCCAGCGCTGCATGCAGAAGTGCCCGCTGTCGCAACTCGGCCGCAATATCCATGTCTACGTGGACGACATCGTGGTGAAGAACAAGCAGCACCTCACACTCCTCGATGATCTAAAGGAGACCTTCACCAACCTGCGCGAGTACAAGGTCAAGCTCAACCCGGACAAATGCGTTTTCGGCGTCCCGGCCAGAAAGCTACTTGGTTTCCTCGTCTCGGAGCACGGCATTGAGGCGAACCCGGAGAAAATCAAGGCCATCAAGCACATGCGCAAGCCGGCCCGACTGCGCGATGTCCAGAAGTTCACCGGCTGCTTGGCCTCGGTCAGCCGGTTTCTCAGCCGGCTGGGCGAGAGGGCCTTGCCCCTGTATTAGCTGATGAAGAAGACGACACCGTTTGAATGGAACGACCAGGCGGACAAAGCCTTCCGGTACCTCAAGTGCATGCTCTCCAGCGCACCAGTCCTGGACGCACCGACCGAGAAGGAGCCGCAGTTGCTCTATATCGCCACAACCTGATACGTCTCCAACGTATCTATAATTTTTGATTGCTCCATGCTATTATATTATCTGTTTTGGATGTTAATGGGCTTTATTTTACACTCTTATATTATTTTTGGGACTAACCTATTAACCGGAGGCCCAACCCAAATTGTTGTTTTTTTGCCTCTTTCAGTGTTTCGCAGAAAAGGAATAACAAACGAAGTCCAAACGGAATGAAACCTTCGGGAACATGATTTTCTCATCAAACATGATCCAGGAGACTTGGAGTGGACGTTAAGCAATCAACGAGGCGGCCACGAGGCAGGGGGCGCGCCTACCCCCCTAGGCGCGCCCTCCACCCTTGTGGGCCCCTCGTTGCTCCACCGACCTACTTCTTCCTCCTATATAAGTCCACGTACCGCCAAACATCCAGGAGCACCACGAAAACCTAATTCCACCACCGCAACCTTCTGTACCCGAGAGATCCCATCTTGGGGCCTTTTCCGGAGCTCCGCCGGAGGGGGCATTGATCACGGAGGGCCTCTACATCAACTCCATGGCCTCTCCGGTGATGTGTGAGTAGTTTACTTCAGACCTTCGGGTCCATAGCTAGTAGCTAGATGGCTTCTTCTCTCTCTTTGGATCTCAATACAAAGTTCTCCTCGATTCACTTGGAGATCTATTCGATGTAATCTTCTTTTGCGGTGTGTTTGTCGAGATCCAATGAATTGTGGGTTTATGATCCAGATTATCTATGAACAATATTTGATTCTTCTCTGAATTCTTTTATGTATGATTGGTTTATCTTTGCAAGTCTCTTCGAATTATCAGTTTGGTTTGGCCTACTAGATTGATCTTTCTTGCAATGGGAGAAGTGCTTAGCTTTGGGTCTAATCTTGCGGTGCTCGATCCCAGTGATAGTAGGGGAAACGACACGTATTTTATTGTTGCCATCGAGGATAAAAAGATGAGGTTTATATCATATTGCATGAGTTTATCCCTCTACATCATGTCATCTTGCTTAAGGCGTTACTCTGTTCTTATGAACTTAATACTCTAGATGCATGCTGGATAGCGGTCGATGTGTGGAGTAATAGTAGGAGATGCAGAATCATTTCGGTCTACTTGTCGCGGACGTGATGCCTATATACATGATCATGCCTAGATATTCTCATAACTATGTTCAATTCTATCAATTGCTCGACAGTAATTTGTTCACCCACCGTAATACTTATGCTATCTTGAGAGAAGCCACTAGTGAAACCTATGGCCCCGGGTCTATTTTCCATCATATTAATCTCCCATCATCAAGCTATTTCTGGTGCCGTTTATTTTGCTTTATTTACTTTCAATCTATATCATAAAAATACCAAAAATACTTATCTTATTATTATCATCTGTATCAGATCTCACTCTTGCAAGTGGCCGTGAAGGGATTGACAACCCCTTTATCGCGTTGGTTGCGAGGTTCTTATTTGTTTGTGTAGGTACGAGGTGACTCGCACGTGGTCTCTTACTGGATTGGTACCTTGGTTCTCAAAAACTGAGGGAAATACTTATGCTACTTTACTGCATCACCCTTTCCTCTTCAAGGGAAAACCAACGCAGTGCTCAAAGAGGTAGCAAGAAGGATTTCTAGCGCCGTTGCCGGGGAGATCTACGCCAAGTCAAGACATACCAAGTACCCATCACAACTCTTATCCTCCACATTACATTATTTGCCATTTGCCTCTCGTTTTCCTCCCCCCACTTCACCCTTGCCATTTTATTTGCCCTCTCTTTTCTGTTCGCTTTCTCTCCGCTTGTTTGCTTGTGTGTTGGATTGCTTGCTTGTCACGATGGCTCAAGACAATACTAAATTGTGTGACTTTGCCAGTACCAACAATAATGATTTTATTAGCACTCTGATCGCTCCTCTTACCGATGCTGAATCTTGTGAAATTAATACTACTTTGATGAATCTTGTCATGAAAGATCTGTTTTCTGGCCTTCCTAGTGAAGATGCCGCTACCCATCTAAACAACTTTGTTGATTTGTGTGATATTCAAAAGAAGAAAGATGTGGATAATGATATTGTTAAACTTAAGCTATTTCCGTTTTCGCTTAGAGATCGTGCTAAAGCTTGGTTTTCGTCCTTGCCTAAAATAGTATTGATTCATGGAATAAGTGCAAATATGCTTTTATCTCTAAGTATTTCCCTCCCGCTAAGATCATCTATCTCAGAAACGATATTATGAATTTTAAGCAACTTGATCATGAACATGTTGCACAATCTTGGGAGAGGATGAAATTAATGATACGTAATTGCCCTACACATGGTTTGAATTTATGGATGATTATACAGAATTTTTATGCCGGATTGAATTTTGCTTCTAGAAATCTTTTAGATTCGGCCGCGGGAGGCACTTTTATGGAAATCACTTTAGGAGAAGCTACCAAACTCCTAGATAATATTATGGTTAATTATTCTCAATGGCACACGGAAAGATCTACTAGTAAAAAAGTGCATGCAATTAAAGAGATTAATGTTTTGAGTGGAAATATGGATGAAATTATGAAATTGTTTGCTAATAAGAGTGCTCCTACTGATCCTAATGATATGCCTTTGTCTACTTTGATTGAGAATAATAATGAATCTATGGATGTGATTTTTGTTGGTAGGAACAATTTTGGCAATAACGCGTATAATGGTAATTTTAATCCTAGGCCGTTTCCTAGTAATTCCTCTAATAATTATGGTAATTCCTACAACGATTCCTATGGAAATTATAATAAGATGCCCTTTGATTTTGAATCGAATATTAAAGAATTTATTACTTCTCAAAAAAGTTTCAATGCTTTGATTGAAGAAAAATTGCTTAAGATTGATGAGTTGGCTAGGAACGTGGATAGAATTTCTCTTGATGGTGATTCTTTGAAACTTAGATCTATTCCACCTAAGAATGATATCAATGAGTCTCTCAAAGCCATGAGAATTTCCATTGATGAGTGCAAAGAAAGAACCGCTAGGATGCGTGCTAAGAAAGATTGCTTTGTGAAAGCGTGTTCTTCTAGTTTTCCTGATAATAAAGATGAAGATCTAAAAGTTATTGATGTGTCCCCTATTAAATCTTTGTTTTGCAATATGAATCTTGATAATGATGGGACTGGAGATGAGTCAACTTTAGTTAAAAGGCGTTCCAATGATTTGGAGTTTTTAGATCTTGATGCTAAAATTGATAAAAGTGGGATTGAAGAGGTTAAAACTTTAGATAGCAATGAACACACTATCTTGGATTTCAAGGAATTTAATTATGATAATTGCTATTTGATAGATTGTATTTCCTTGTTGCAATCCGTGCTAAATTCTCCTCATGCTTACAGCCAAAATAAAGCTTTTACTAAACATATCGTTGATGCCTTGATGCAATCTTATGAAGAAAAACTTGAGTTGGAAGTTTCTGTCCCTAGAAAACTTTATGATGAATGGGAACCTACAATAAAAATTAAAATTAAAAATCACGAGTGTTATGCTTTGTGTGATTTGCGTGCTAGTGTTTCCACGATTCCAAAATCTTTGTGTGATTTGCTAGGTTTCCATGATTTTGATGATTGTTCTTTAAACTTGCATCTTGCGGATTCCACCATTAAGAAACCTATGGTAAGAATTAATGATGTTCTCATTGTTGCAAATAGGAACTATGTGCCCGTAGATTTCATTGTTCTTGATATAGATTGCAATCCTTCATGTCCTATTATCCTTGGTAGACCTTTTCTTAGAACGATTGGTGCAATTATTGATATGAAGGAAGGGAATATTAAATTCCAATTTACATTAAGGAAAGGATTGGAACACTTTCCTAGAAAGAAAATTAAATTAACATATGAATCTATTATGAGAGCCACTTATGGATTGCATACCAAAGATGGAAATACCTAAATCTATCCTTGCTTTTTATGCCTAGCTAGGGGCGTTAAACGATAGCGCTTATTGGGAGGCAACCCAATTTTATTTTTATTCCTTGATTTTTGCTCCTGTTTAGTAATAAATAATTTATCTAGCCTCTGTTTTGGTTGTGTTTTTCTGTTCAATTAGTGTTTGTGCCAAGTAGAACCGTTGGAAAGACTTGGGAAAAGTCTTTTTGATCTTGCTGTAAAAAACAGAAACCTTAGCACTCACGAGAATTGCTGCCATTTTTATTTGGAGAGTGATATTTAGTTAATTCTTTTTGAATATGATTAATAGATAAATTCATCACGTCCAGAAATTTATTTTTGAATTTTTGGGGTTCCAGAAGTTTGCGTTAGCTACAGATTACTACAGACTGTTCTGTTTTTGACAGATTCTGTTTTTCGTGTGTTGTTTGCTTATTTTGATGAATCTATGGCTAGTAAAAGAGCTTATAAACCATAGAGAAGTTGGAATACAGTATGTTTAACACCAATATAAATCAATAATGAGTTCATTACAGTACCTTGAAGTGGTGTTTTGTTTTCTTTCACTAACGGAGCTCACGAGATTTTCTATTTTGAGTTTTGTGTTGTGAAGTTTTCAAGTTTGGGGTAAAGTTTTGATGGATTATGGAACAAGGAGTGGAAAGAGCCTAAGCTTGGGGATTCCCATGGCACCCCAAGGTAAAATTCAAGGTCTCCAAAAAGCCTAAGCTTGGGGATGCCCCGGAACACATCCCCTCTTTCATCTTCGTCTATCAGTAGCTTTACTTGGAGCTATATTTTTATTCACCATATGATATGTGTTTTGCTTGGAGCGTCTTGTATAATTTGAGTCTTTGCTCTTTATTTTACCACAATCATCCTTGATGTACACACCTTTTGATAGAGACTCACATGATTTGAAATTTATTAGAATACTCTATGTGCTTCACTTATATCTTTTGAGCTATATAGTTTTTGCTCTAGTGCTTCACTTATATCTTTCAGAGCACGGCGGTGGTTTTATTTTATAGAAATAATTGATCTCTCATGCTTCACTTATATTATTTTGTGAGTCCTTTAGAACAATATGGAAATTTGCTTTTAGGAATAATATAAAAACTTTCATACAAGTGCATTGAATACTATGAGAAGTTTGATACTTGATAATTGTTTTGAGATATGGAGATGGTGATATTAGAGTCATGCTAGTTGAGTAGTTGTGAATTTGAGAATACTTGTGTTGAAGTTTGTGATTCCCGTACCATGCACATATGGTGAACCGTTATGTGATGAAGTCGGAGCATGCTTTATTTATTGATTGTCTTCCTTATGAGTGGCGGTCGGGGACGAGTGATGGTCTTTTCCTACCAATCTATCCCCCTAGGAGCATGCGCGTAATACTTTTTTTCGATAACTAATAGATTTTTGCAATAAGTATGTGAGTTTTTTATGACTAATGTTGAGTCCATGGATTATACGCACCATCACCCTTCCACCATTACTAGCCTCTCTAGTATCGTACAACTTTTGCCGGTACCTTAAACCCACCATATACCTTCCTCAAAACAGTCACCATACCTACCTATTATGGCATTTCCATAGCCATTCCGAGATATATTGCCATGCAATTTTCCACCATTCCGTTATTATAACATCCTTCATCATTGTCATATTGCTTGCATGATCATGTAGTTGACATCGTATTTGTGGCAAAGCCACCGTTCATAATTCTTCATACATGTCACTCATGCATCATTGCACATCCCGGTACACCGCCGGAGGCACTCACATAGAGTCATATTTTGTTCTAAGTATTGAGTTGTAATTATTGAGTTGTAAGTAAATTAAAGTGTGATGATCATCATTATTAGAGCATTGTCCCAGTGAGGAAAGGATGATGGAGACTATGATTCCCCCACAAGTCGGGATGAGACTCCGGACGAAAAAAAGAGAAAAGAGGCCAAAAAAAAAGAAGGCCCAAATAAAAAAAAGAGAAAAAGAGAGAAGGGACAATGTTACTATCCTTTTTCCACGCTTGTGCTTCAAAGTAGCACCATGATCTTCATGATAGAGAGTCTCCTATGTTATAACTTTCATACACTAGTGGGAATTTTACATTATAGAACTTGGCTTGTATATTCCAATGATGGGCTTCCTCAAAATTGCCCTAGGTCTTCATGAGCAAGCAAGTTGGATGCACACCCACTTAGTTCTTTTGTTGAGCTTTCATACACTTATAGCTCTAGTGCATCTGTTGCATGGCAATCCCTACTCACTCACATTGATATCTATTGATGGGCATCTCCATAGCCTGTTGATATGCCTAGTTGATGTGAGACTATCTTCTACTTTTGTCTTCTCCACAACCACCCTTATATTCCACATATAGTGCTATATCCATGGGTCACGCTCATATATTGCGTGAAGATTGAAATTTTTTGAGAACATCAAAAGTATGAAACAATTGCTTGGCTTGTCATCGGGGTTGTGCATGATTTAAATATTTTGTGTGGTGAAGATAGATCATAGCCAGACTATATGATTTTGTAGGGATAACTTTCTTTGGCCATGTTATTTTGAGAAGACATGATTGCTTAGTTAGTATAATTGAAGTATTATTATTTCTATGTCAATATTAAACTTTATCTTGAATCTTTCGGCTCTGAACATTCATGCCACAATAAAGAAAAATTACATTGAGAAATATGTTAGAAAGCATTCCACATCAAAAATTCTTTTTTATCATTTAGCTACTCGAGGACGACCAGGAATTAAGCTTGGGGATACTTGATACGTCTCCAACGTATCTATAATTTTTGATTACTCCATGCTATTATATTATCTGTTTTGGATGTTAATGGGCTTTATTTTACACTTTTATATTATTTTTGGGACTAACCTATTAACCGAAGGCCCAACCCAAATTGTTGTTTTTTTGCCTATTTCAGTGTTTCGCAGAAAAGGAATATCAAACGATGTCCAAACGGAATGAAACCTTCGGGAACATGATTTTCTCATCAAATGTGATCCAAGAGACTTGGAGTGGACGTTAAGCAATCAATGAGGCGGCCACGAGGCAGGGGGCGCGCCTACCCCCCTAGGCGCGCCCTCCACCCTTGTGGGCCCCTCGTTGCTCCACCGACCTACTTCTTCCTCCTATATAAGTCCACGTACCCCAAACATCCTGGAGCACCACGAAAACCTAATTCCACTGCCACAACCTTCTGTACCCGAGAGATCCCATCTTGGCGCCTTTTCCGGAGCTCCACCGGAGGGGGCATTGATCACGGAGGGCCTCTACATCAACTCCATGGCCTGTCTGGTGATATGTGAGTAGTTTACTTTAGACCTTCGGGTCCATAGCTAGTAGCTACATGGCTTCTTCTCTCTCTTTGGATCTCAATACAAAGTTCTCCTCGATTCTCTTGGAGATCTATTCGATGTAATCTTCTTTTGCGGTGTGTTTGTCGAGATCCGATGAATTGTGGGTTTCTGATCCAGATTATCTATGAACAATATTTGATTCTTCTCTGAATTCTTTTATGTATGATTGGTTTATCTTTGCAAGTCTCTTCGAATTATCAGTTTGGCTTGGCCTACTAGATTGATCTTTCTTTCAATGGGAGAAGTGCTTAGCTTTGGGTTCAATCTTGCCGTGCCCAATCCCAGTGACAGTAGGGGAAATAGCACATATTGTATTGTTGCCATCGAGGATAAAAAGATGGGGTTTATATCATATTGCATGAGTTTATCCCTATACATCATGTCATCTTGCTTAAGGTGTTACTCTGTTCTTATGAACTTAATACTCTAGATCCATGCTGGATAGCGGTCAATGTGTGGAGTAATAGTAGTAGATGCAGAATCATTTCGGTCTACTTGTCGCGGACGTGATGCCTATATACATGATCATGCCTAGATATTCTCATAACTATGCTCAATTCTATCAATTGCTCGACAGTAATTTGTTCACCCATTGTAATACTTATGCTATCTTGAGAGAAGACACTAGTGAAACCTATGTGCCCCGGGTCTATTTTCCATCATATTAATCTCCCGTCATCAAGCTATTTCTGGCGCCGTTTATTTTGCTTTATTTACTTTCAATCTATATCATAAAAATACCAAAATACTTATCTTATTATTATCATCTCTATCAGATCTCACTCTTGCAAGTGGCCGTGAAGGGATTGACAACCCCTTTATCGTGTTGGTTGCGAGGTTCTTATTTGTTTGTGTAGGTACGAGGTGACTCGCGCGTGGTCTCCTACTAGATAGATACCTTGGTTCTCAAAAACTAAGGGAAATACTTACGCTGCTTTACTGCATCACCTTTCCTCTTCAAGGGAAAACCAATGCAGTGCTCAAGAGGTAGCACAACCTCGCGGTCGGTCAGCACGGTGATGGTGGTCGAGCGACCAGAGAGGGACAGGGTCCAAGTCGTCTAGCGTCCCGTCTACTACCTAAGCGAGGTGCTCTCTGCCTCAAAGCAGAACTACCCGCACTACCAGAAGATGTGTTACGGCATGTACTTCACCGCCAAGAAACTGAAGCAGTACTTCCAAGAGCATGTCATCACCATGGTCGGCACGGCCCCTCTCGGCGACATCATCGGGTGCCGGGATGCCTCTGGCTAGGTCGCCAAGTGGGTGCTCGAGCTAGCCGGCCATACCATCCTCTATGAGCCCCGCACCACAATCAAGTCCCAAGCATTGGCTGACTTCCTTGTCGACTGGACCAAGACCCAGTACCTGCCGCCGCCTTCGGACTTGACGCACTGGCGCATGCACTTCAATGGCTCGAAGGTGCGACTCGGCTTGGGAGCCGACATAGTGCTGTCCTCCCCCAAGGGCGACCGGCTCAAGTACGCACTACAGATCCACTTCGCCGCCTCCAACAACATAGCCGAGTATGAAGCCCTTGTGCACGGCCTCCGGCTTGCCAAGGAACTTGGCATCCGGCACATCCTGTGCTTCGGTGACTCGGACCTGGTGGTGCAGCAGTGTTCAGGCGAGTGGGACGCGCACGACTCCAACATGGCGAGCTACCGCTTCCTCGTCCAGAAGATGTACGGGTTCTTCAAGGGATGCGAGTTCCTCCACGCCCCATGCATGGAGAACGAGGCGGCCGACACGCTCGCTAAGATCGCCTTGTCTCGGCAGTCCATCCCATCCGACGTCTCCCTCGATCATCTGCACAAGCCGTCCGTCAAGCCATCTCCGGACTCTGAGTCCATCCATGTGCCAACCGACCCGGCATCGCCTCAACCCGGCCCGGGAACTGCTCCAACCGACCCGGCCACACTTCAAACCGGCCCGGGGACTGCTCCATCCAACCCGGCCGCGCCTCAACCCGGCCCGAGGGCTGCCGACCCCGTCCCGGGGCTGCCGAACTCGGCTCGGGGGCCACCGACCCGGAGCCCGAAATAGTGTCCGTCTTCGCCGTGGTGACGGCGCCATCCTGGGCCCTGCCCATCTCGGAGTTCCTGGAGAACGGGGTCCTCCCCATGGACGAGATAGAAGCTCGGCAAGTGCAGCATCGAGTGTCTGCCTACAGCATCATCAACAACGAGCCGGTCAAGCGCAGTTCCACCGGTGTGTTCCAACGCTGCGTCGAGCAGGACAAGGGTATTGAGATCCTCCTTGACATACACCAGGGCGAGTGTGGGCACCACGCCGCCTCACGGTCCCTGGTGGCCAAGGCCTTCCGCCATGGTTTCTACTGGCCCATGGCCCTTGAATATGCGGTGTCACTCGTCAACAAGTGCGAGGGATGCTAGCGCTTCAGCAAGCGCAGCCACCAGCCGGCGTCAGCACTCCGGACCATCCCGATCGCCTGGCCCTTCGTGGTCTGGGGACTCGACATGGTGGGGCCCTTCTAGACCGCCCAAGGCGGCATGACGCATTTGCTGGTGGCGGTGGACAAGTTCACCAAATGGATCGAAGCAAGGCCAATCAAGAAGCTGGACGGCCCGGCGGCCGTTCGGTTCATCAAGGACATCGCGGTGTGCTACGACATGCTGAACAGCATCATCATGGACAACGACACCAACTTCGCCAAGGGCGCGCTCGCGCGGTACTGCTCCGTCTCCGGCATCCGCCTCGACCTAGATTCTGTTGCACATCCGCAGTCCAACGGCTAGGTCGAGCGGGCCAACGGCCTCATCCTATCCGGCATCAAGCCGCGGCTCATCGAGCCACTCGTCCGTTCCCCCGGTAGCTGGCTCGACGAATTGCCGGTCGTCCTCTGGAGTCTCCGCACCACGCCAAACCGGTCGACAGGGTTCACCCCGTCCTTCCTCGTCTGCGGAGCTGAAGCCGTCATTCCAACCGACATTGAGTTCGACTTGCCGCGCATCACGATGTACACGGAAGCCAAAGCTAAAGAAGCTCGCGAAGACGACGTCGACCTACTCGAAGAGGCATGCCTACTAGCGCTCAGTCGCTTGGCCATCTACCAGCAAGGCCTGAGGCACTACCACAGCAAGAAGATCAAGCCCCTCACCTTTCGGGAGGGAGACCTTGTCCTCCGCCTTGTCCAGCAGCATGCCGGCCAGCACAAGCTATCCTCCCGATGGGAGGGTCCCTTCATTGTCAGCAAGGCCTTGTGCGATCACAACGCGTACTACCTCATCGACGCCCGCAAGTCAAACAAGCACAAGAGGGACACCGCGGGCGAAGAAACAACCCGGCCATGGAATGCGGAGCTCCTCCACCCGTTTTACAGTTAGCCGTATGCACATATGTATCACTGCCTTTTGTAACAATCTGGAAACTATGGGACCCCCGAACAACGCTCGGGGGCTGCCCTTTTTCGCGACGAAGCTATTGTGTCCCCTACATTTCGTGCATTACTTTCCTTGTAAGCCAACCCGGCCGCCGGATCGACTAGCTCGACGCGGGGGCTCGGGGGCTGGTCGGCTTGGCCACCCGCCGCTTCCCTTAGCAACTCCTGATGCGTCGGACCGCCACGGCCTCTCACTTCGCCCTAAGCCATAGAACCGGCTTCAGCTGTTGGCTGGCAAGCACACGAGACCAGAGCACCAGCGCGCCTCGAGCACTAAGTCAAGAACCGCCGGGTCATCCAACCCGGCCCC